>NC_136261.1:221466465-221538965 GCF_964187855.1 Myxine glutinosa | reverse complement strand
ACCCCCACCCCTCCCAAAAACTTTGCTTATGTATCCATCTTGTCCACCCTTTGCGTTCTCCCTTATCCCTCATCGTTACCTGCATCCCTTATTTGTCAGTCTCCATTTATTTTCTCCCTTCTTCTGCTGTTGGTAATTCCACTTTCTTCTGCTGTTCCCTTTGTTATGCTGTGTCCTGATTTGTTCTTTGTCATAGCTCTTCCACAAGCCTTTTTCATATAGTTAAAACCCCCACCCCCCATTCGAACAATGCCCCCACATTCACGGATTCAACATTCGCGGCATTTTTCAGGAACATATCCACCGTGAATGTCCGGGTGCAACAGTATGTATGTGTGTGTGCATATATATACAGTCGTGGCCAGAAATATTGGCACCATTGCACTTTTTTCAATCAATGCACCATTTCTTCCAGAAAATTGTTGAAATTAAAAATATTTTGGTATCCACATATGTATTTCTTTGGTTTGCAGTGGAACAAAACAAAAAAGCTGAAAAAATTACTAAAACCTAGCTTATTCCACACAGAAATCCTAAAATGGCCCGGAAATCCTAAAATGGCCCGGCCCGGACAATTGCTCAACGATTGTAGTAGAACATCACTTGATCAGGAGGATCACTCATTTCTACAAACACTAAACTACTCAACCAATACCATACACTTGTACAAAACCATAAACAGCATTAATAACTCCAACAGCAGCATAACACTCTCACATGCAGCCATAACTACCACAGACGACATTCAGAATCATTGATTTCAGAATCATTGGAATCTCCCGCGATGAAGCTAATTCCAAGGGCCTCTCACTCACTCACCGCAGGCAGGTTGGTGGTCTTTCCATCTTCTACCGACTCCTCTCTGGCCTTGCCCCCCCAGCTCTCTCTGGGCTCTGTCCCACAAATATTCCTACAGGTCGCACAAGATCTGCCTGCAACCCTCTTATGGTCAAACTGCCAAAATCAACTCTCTGCTCACCTTCACTCCTTCATTCCTCTTTTCTCCCGCCTCTGGAACAAACTCCCTCACTCTCTTCAATCCCACTCCACCCTCCAGGTCTTTAAAACAGCTGTTCACCACCATCTCTTATCTTCCCCCATCCAAAACCTTGATCTTTTCTACCCCCGCTAATTTCACCCCAATTCCACTTTTTTGAAATACCAACTTCTGTCCTGGAAGTCCTTGGTGTCCTTGTGTTTTATACTTCTCCCCCCCCCCCCCCCCTTCCCACGCCTCCTCCCCCTAAGCCCTCTCCCTTCCACACATCTCCCTGCTCTCAAATGTTGTGTTTGTGTGCTTCCCCTTCTCTCCCCATCTTGTTTTCCGCTCCCTCTTTTTATATATTTTGTTTGTCTGGTTGATTTGTTTGTGAAGTAAATGTTAGCTCTTTCACGAGCCTCGATTCAGTATACAAAAAAATTAAAAAAAATTAAAAAATAAATTTTTTTGCACCTTTTAGAAGTTGTTAGAAATAATTAGATTTCAAGCAGGTGATTCTCCTCTACTTTGGAATTGAACTCACCTGTGGTGAGTTGCACTTTTAAAATCACTCATTTAACCAGTTTGGATAGAGAAAAGGAGTCATTCTACTGTTTTGTGTCACTGTGTGTACCGCAATGAGCATGGAGAAAATAAAGAAAACCAGAGAAATGTCTGAGGTGGTCAGACACAAGATTGTAGCCAAACATGGACCATCTCAAGGCTACTAGTCCATCTCCAGAGATCTTGATGTTCCTGTGTCCACCGTACACAATGTTATGAAAAAGTTTAACACCAATGGCACTGTGGCCAACCTCCCTGGACGTGGCCACAAGAGAAAACTTGATCAAAGGTTGCAGCAGAGGATTGTTTGAATGGTGGAGAAAGCACCTCGATCAACTACCAAACAGATTCAAGCTGCCCTTCAGAGACAAGGTACGACAGTTTCAACTCGCCCCAATCTGTCGCCAACTCAATGAAAGGGGGTTCTATGGTAGGAGCCCACTGCTGAGAGAGAGATAAAATAAAGCCCGACTGGAGTTGGCCAAAACACACCTGAACAAGCCAAAATACTTCTGGGAGAATGTCCTGTGAACAGATGAGACCAAATTAAAGCTTTTTAGGAAAGCACATAATCTCTATGTTTACAGAAAACAAAATGAAGCCTTCAAAGAAAAGAACACCTTCCCTACAGTCAAACACGGAGGCGGTTCAGTGATGTTTTGGGGTTGCTGTGCTGCCTTTGGCAATGGGTGCCTTGAATGCGTGCATGGAATCATGAAATCAGGAGAATACCAAGGCAATTTGGAGCGCAATGTTCAACCCAGTGTCAGAAAGATGGGTCTCCGTCGAAGGTCATGGGTCTTGCAGCAGGACAATGACCCCAAACACACTTCAAAAAGCACCCAGGAATGGTTAAAGACAAAACGCTGGACTGTTCTGAAGTGGCCAGCAATGAGTCCAGATCTAAATCCCATTGAACACATGTGGGGAGATCTGAAAACAGCAGTTGGGAGAAGGCACCCTTCAAATACAGGACAACTGGAACAGTTTGCACAAGAAGAGTGGGCCAAACTGCCAGTACTATATATATTTTTTTCTGATTTAAAAGGAAATATTAAGTTCTGAATCAAAAAAAAATGTTCTGTAATATTTACAGTGAAATAATGAATTGTGGAGACCAAATACTTTCATCAATAACTATCTCTTCTCCTTCTCCTTCCTTCCTTCCCTCCTTCCTTTTGCTTTGATTATTTACCTATTGATTTTTGTCTTTTTGCACTTGTTTTTTGTACTCTGTCAAAGCGCCTTTGGGCTTCTTGAAAAGCGCTATATA
The DNA here is from genome assembly GCF_964187855.1 of Myxine glutinosa. NCBI lineage: Eukaryota > Metazoa > Chordata > Myxini > Myxiniformes > Myxinidae > Myxine > Myxine glutinosa. The sequence continues at coordinate 221,536,149 of NC_136261.1, read as the reverse complement.
AAATAAATGTATTATTATTATTATTATTAATTTCAACTTATTTTTCGAGAAAATTATGAGTAATTTGAAAAAAGTGCAATGGTGTCAATATTTTTGGCCACGGCTGTATATATTTTGATTAACATTGCACTGCTAAGTTCATGCCAAATCGGCAGAGCATATGCAAACTTTTAGCCGGCAAAGCCTTCAGAAAATTTCACAACACCATACTGATCACATTTTCATTATGATGCTTTTCGAACTTTAAGACTTAAGCATGGTTTAATAATTCCTAAAAACCTGTCTGTACATAACATATAAATGACAGCCATGGCAATTCACCACCACAGGAGTTTGCTGTTGCCTTGTGCCGATTGGGTTTCTATTGCCAACTGATATTCAAATGGGTGCGTTGGCCTAAGAGCCAGCCTACAATGGGCAGTGAGACAGCCTACAATGTAATTGTGTTGCTTGTGCGCTCCAGCGTCTATATTGAGCACTTTGGACTCACAGTTGGATTTGTTTGGAGGTAAGAAACCAGAGGAATCTGCATGGGTTTCTTTGCAGTGCTGGAGACAGACTGAGCGTGAGTCATGAAGGAGGCCTCGCGTGGGAGGACATGAGGGTGGAGGGGAATTGGGGGCGGAGGGGAGGAGGAAGGGGTGCTAGCCCTTGGGAGAGCGCATACCCAGGACGTTAACCCTCGCACTGTTCTTATCTCCCTCTGCGGATTGTCTGATTGGGTACCCCGTTGTGTATAGCCGGCAGGTAAGGCATAGGGTAAGTTCTGCTCTTGTCCATTTTTTTTGCTGTGTAAATATCGCTGCACTCTTCATTGGTCGTGATCGCTTGTACATTTTCAATTGCATTCCCCCTTGTTGATCCTTTTTGATTACCCTTGCTGTACATTAAAGACCTTGAGTTTCCTCACCCTTTGCAAGATTGCACATTCCACATTTTACACCATGGGTTCTTGTAATAATAAATCCCTCTAGTTAAACTTCCATTTCAATTTGTCTGTGTTCGTCATTTTCCTATTGATCCAGTGCTGTTTGCACATTAGGTTCGACTGGGAGGTTATAATTCCACAATTGATTGGCTCATTCAAGTCCGGCATGCACCAGCGGTTGCTCGGCCGCCCTAATTAAGATCCAATTCAGACAAGATTGGTGCATATCTGAGGGAGCGTCCCCCGATTGGAAAGCCACTTGGTGCAGGTAAACAGTTGTCAGACAGAGAACCCTGGGACGACATGGTAGACTAATTGGCACTTGCCGTCAGTTGCCACGCAACTCGCCGTGGTACCAAGTTATTCGTGATCGGTGACCTCAGGCCCGGTAAAGTTTGAGGGGAAGCGAAGGAAGAAAAGAAAGCAAACCCATGGCTGTAACAATATGTACTGATTTTGATGTACCATACTCTGTTACAAGTCCCTGGTGTTGGGCTAGCGGCTAGGGTGCTGGCTTAGGATCCTAGGATCCTGGGTTCGAATCCCGGTCAATCGCTGAATTAACGCCAGGGGGGTTGACTCAGCCTGTCATCCTTCCGAGGTCGGCTAATTGAGTACCAGTTCACTGGTAATTCCCTGCTTGTCGTTAAAGGCGGCAAAAAGGGTTGGCGTCAGGAAGGGCATCCGGCCGTAAAACATTGCTTCAAAAAGGGGACCGAAAAACAACAACAACCACAGTTCCCGAAAAAGGCCAACCCCCGCTTGCGGGGAAAAATGGCCTCTAAAGGTGGTTTTTATACTCTGTTACAGAGCATCGATACTGTCAAAGCAGTTTCATGGCAAGGGTTAAACTGGGTGGTTTGCCATTGTCTTTCTGTTAGGGATATGTTGTTCAGCATGCCACCTGTAAGAGAGATGGGCATAGTCTTTTTAGATGCGCGGAGGTTAAGGAGGTCCTGTCATGTGTTCTCTTGTGTCAAACTGGACAAGGCTGGGTGAGTGGGGTGTGAAGATACAGTGTCTTCCCATCCCATCACCAAATGGAAAGGCTCCTATTCTCTCCCCCCATAAATGTCCATGAATGTGAGGGGTCTTGGACCATGATTGATTTGGGCTCTGGGTCAGTCATTGGTCTTCTATGTTTGGGATAGGGAGAACCCCCCCACCCCCCTCTCAAAGCAAACAATCACTGGATGTGGGGGTGGGTGATGGTGGAGACATGCCTTTTTCTGGGAAACACGGCGATTGGCCAAGGTCACTCAGTCGACAAGAAGAGAGGAAGTGCAAAACAAAGAATATTCCTGCCCTTCGCTGTCTGTGTCTCTTGCTGCTCACTGTATGCTAGGACGTGCTCTTGTTCCTCACTGTACCATAGGATGTTCTCTTGCTGCTCACTGTATGCTAGGACGCTCTCCTGCTGCTCACTGTATGTTATGACGTGCTCTTGCTGCTCACTGTATGTTATGACATGCTCTTGCTGCTCACTGTATGTTATGACATGCTCTTGCTGCTCACTGTATGTTAGGATGTTCTCTTGCTGCTCACTGTACGCTAGGACGTGCTGTTGCTGCTCACTATATATGTTAGGACGTGCTCTTGCTGCTCACTGTACGCTAGGACGTGCTCTTGCTGCTCACTGTACGCTCGGACGTGCTCTTGCTGCTCACCATAGGCTAGGACATGCTCTTGCTGCTCACTGTATGTTAGGACGTGCTCTTGCTGCTCACTGTACGCTGGGACGTGCTCTTGTTGCTCACTGTATGTTATGACGTGCTCTTGCTGTTCTGTTGTCTGAATGCTGGATGTTCTGCCCTTGTGAGCCTGCCCGCTTGCTCCTGCCTTTGCTCTCCTGCCATTCCGCTTGGAGTCAGCCCTGCATACAGCAACCTGAGGCTTTTCACCCCCATGCTATTTCGTCTCACTTGCCCAGTTCAGCGTGCCTGACTGTTCCATGTGTGGGCCCTAAGCCAGGGTTAGTTTATCCCTTGTGAATAATTGTATTTTGTGTCTGTCCTTCTGTTCGGGATTTCGTGTACCGGTAGTCTGTCTTGTGTGCAATTTAATTATTTCCTCAGGCTGCCTGTGCCTCGTATTCCTGCCATTTTGCAGCACAGACATTGGCATCACAAAGAGCCACTCTAACTACAAGATGCCACGAATGCTAAATGCAAACGCAGGCAAAAATGAATCCCTCTGCCAACCATGTCAAAATTTCCATGTCCCATTGTGCCATCACATTTCAAAAAGATTCTTCTCCCATAGCTGTCCAAGCTAATGGTCTTGCACACCTCAGGTTGAGATGCACTTAAACGATCCATCGGCCTGTTTGGCATCACAACAACAACAACAACATGCATTTTAAAGGCCATTTTCCCTACTAGAGCGGGGGTTAGCCTTGCGGTCCCCATGACAATCTTCTCCATTTTGCCATATTTTCTGCATCTCTCCTTGTTAACCCCCTTGCCCGCATTTCTTCTTCCACCATCTTTAGCCAAGTCTTTCTCGGTCTTCCCCGTCCTCTACTTCCTTCTACATTCATTTCCATCACTCTTCTCAACCAGTCACTTTCATCCTTCCTCAACACATGACCAAACCATCTCAACCTGTTCCTCTTCACAGCATCAATCACAGGCTCTATTCCCATCATCTTTCGCAATTCATCATTTGTCTTCCTCTCTCAACAATACTCCGCACATCCGTCGAACCATTCACATTTCCACCCTTTCCAACCTTCGTTGCTGCTCTACGTTCATTACCCATGTCTCACTCCCATAAATCATAACACTTCTCACACATGCAGCATACACCTTTCCCTTCAGCTTCAACGACACTCCCCTCATCATCAGCACGTCACTCAGTTCCCGAAACTTCTTCCATGCACATCTCACTCTAGCAACCGTTGCCGAGTCTGATCCACCTTCTCCATTCAGCATGTCTCCGAGGTAGCAAAATGTTTTCACACCTTCCAGCTTCACGTCGTCTCCAAGATCCAACTCAACATTTCCTCCATCTGCAGCTCCCTCTGTGCACACCTTACATTTGAATGTAGCTGCCACACTGGTTAATGACCCTCTCAGACCACTACATTTTTGATGAACCCACTCAGCGCACATTGTACATTGAATGGAGTTCACTCCGACACCCTTCCTGCACACAGCACAGGGCCACTTCCCAGTTCCTTCCACCTCACCACATGCTTTACCACTTGCCATCACCTTCGTCTTTCCGATATTCACCTTCAGACCTTTTGTCTCCATACATTCCTTCCACTTGTTCATCTTTTCCTTCAGTCCATCCATACTTTCCGCAATCAACACCAGATCATCTGCATACAACAACTCCCACGGTAAACCCTCCTTTACGTTCTGAGCCAGCACCTCCATCACAGCTACAAATAGTAGTGGACTTAGTACCGACCCCTGATACACTCCCACCTTCACCTCAAACTCACCACTGTTCCCGTCCTTCGTCCTTACAGCTATGCGCGCTCTTTTGTACATTGCCATCACTACTCTGATCAACCATTCCTCCACTCCTAACTTCCTCAATGTCCATGTCAATACTTTGCGTGGAACCCTATCGAATGCTTTCTCCAGATCAACAAACCCAAGAAACAACTTCTTCCTCTTCTCCATGTACTACCAGCCGATCTTTATTTACCGTGCGTCTTAAGACATTCAAGGGATTATCGATGGGTCACCCAATGTCATTCACGGGACATTCACGGGATTATCGATGGGTCATCAGCCTGGTGTTGGCTTCGCGGTTAGGGTGCCGGCTTGGGATCCTAGGATCCTGGGTTCGAATCCTGGTCTAATCCTGGTCTAATCGCTGAATTAATGCCAGGGGGGTTGACTCAGCCTGTCATCCTTCTGAGGTTGGCAAATTGAGTACCAGTTCACTGGTAATTCCCTGTGTGTCGCAAGAGCTGACTAACAGGGTTGGCGGCAGGAAGGGCATCCGGCCATAAAACATAGCTTCAAAAAGGGGACCACGGTGCCCGAAAAAGGCCAACCCCTGCTCTGCGGGGAAAAATGGCCTCTAGAGGTGGTTCTTCACCCAACCTATATTTGTGGATAAACTGGCTTTGTGCCGGTCATCCATGAAGCGTAACTTAAGTGAGGTGGTTTTCCACCTAACTGTGGGGAAAACACGTTTGAGTGGGGCCATCCGGACGGCAATATTTCACGCAATTGACAAAATTACTTGATGAAAAAGTTATCAAAATGAATTCAGAATCGTCATGGAAATGGAGTGCGTAAATCGTCTTAGCGATAAAATTAAAAAAATTGTGATTCTGAATCATCATGGAATATTTAATGAAGAGTGCTGGAGTTTACATCAGTCATGATCGAGTTAGGGAAATATGTAGGTCAGATTATCCATCGTTAATGTAGGTGGAAACTTAAAATAAATAAATATAAACTCACCAGTCGACATTGTTTGAAACAAACATTCATATTAAATAAAACACCACACCTTCAACGATCAAGAGCTGACAGTTTGGCTTTGAGAAGGTTTTTATTTTATTTCAACCGTTTCTGTTGCTGGACTCCTTGATATAGAGGTTTCAAAATAAGGAACTCCCCTTAGGAGACATCTCTATCCCAGAAAATAAATATTTAATTAATGAAGTCTTATACTTTCCTCCCATTAAATGAGGGAAAGTCAACGAATATTAACTATACTAAAGTGAATGTCAAGCCATCCTAACTACTGTATATTCCATCGAGGCATTCTGCATCCGAGTCAAAACATTTTGCAGAGACCAAATTTATTGAAATATTTTAATTCTAATTTTCTCCCCTTCGTTGATTGATTTTCCTTCATTGTCCGCACGGTTTTTGGAAAAAAAAAAATGGGGGAAATTGTAATTGGATGTGTGTGTCCGTCCACCTGTCTGTCTGCAAGTCTGTCTGCCCATCATGCTATCTCCTCCAAAACGGTTGTGCAGAAATTCACCAAACTTTTTTTTTTTTTTGTATACAAGATCGAGGCCCGTGTAAGAGCTAACATTGATCACAAAAAGACAAACTGACACATAAAACATATGATAAAGGGAGCAGGAGACAATATGAACAGGAACATAGGGAGATCTGTGGGAGGGAGAGGGCTTGGGGGGAGGAGGTATGGGAAGGGGGGTGGGGTGGGTGGGGGAGGAGGTATGGGAAGGGGGGTGGGGTGGGTGGGAGAGGTAGTAAACACATGGACACTGCTAGCATGTCTCGCGAGATCTCGCGAGATCTCGGAGACGGTGGGAGGGATTTTCGAAGCTCCACACGGTCTCCACGTTTTTCGAAGTTAAGTCTGTTCACAATTGTATTTTGTCGAAACTGTATTTATCTTTCGGTGTGTGAAGTTATTGTGTGCACCTTTGGTTGTTTCTCGGTGTTTATCTTTCATAAATTGATCATCTGTTTGCCGTGTCGCGAGCAAGGCCTTTGCCGCGTCGCGAACGATTTGAAATCGAAGTTAAGTGATTGTTCCCATTTGTATTTTCGTTAAAACTGTATTTATTTATGGTGTTGTACGTATATTGTGTCCCGACGAAGATTTTTCGGTGCAAATCTTTCATACCTGTATTGAAAATCGTGTTAATTCGTGTCGTGTCTTGAGGCCTTGTACAGTGTACACTGTACAACCTTGAGGCTTTGTTTTTCTCTCAGCGGTCCGTCGTTTGTGATCCAATAACTTTCGTTCTCTGTATTCCCAGTCTTTTCACCCATAGCCTACTTCCTTGTGTAAATCTCAACTCAAAAAAAAAGAAAAAAAAAAAAGAAAAAAAAAAGCATTTCCTTCTCTGTTCTCATTCGTTAATTCATTCTTATTCGTTCGTTCGTTCTTCGACCACGTGTTTCTCCCCCATTTCCCCAGATAGTTTTCACTGTTATTAACCTTCAATGTTTACACTTTCCCCTCAAGTTATGTATTCCGTCATATTTTATAACACCTTTTTCCTCTTCTTCTTTAAAAGGCTGCTTTCGACTTGCTCACCAAATCAATTCATCCCCAAAAAAATATCCATCTCCTATAGTGCCTTTTTTCTACATTCCCTAAACTCTCCTGCACTCCATCCTCCATCCAGCGTCCTTAAACGTATTTTTAACTCGAAGGTCACAAGAAACTCATTTTGCAATAAATGTTCGTTTCCCATAAATCGTACACTTTCTAAAATCCAATCTCACCCCTCCCCTCCAAATCTTCCCCATAACCCCTCCCCTCCAAATCTTCCCCATCACCCCTCCCCTCCAAATCTTCCCCATCACCCATCCCTTTCAAATCTCCTCCCTTGCCCCCTCCCTCCTAAACTACCCCCTCACCCCTCCCCGCCAAGACGCCCCCTCACCCCTCCCCTCCTAGACTCCTCCCTCACCCCTCCCCTCCAAACCTCCCCCATATCCCATCCCTTTCAAATCCCTCCCCTTGTCCCTTCCCTCCCAAACTCCCCCCTCACCCCTCCCCTTCAAATCTCCCCACCCTCATTGCTTCTCAATTTCCCCCCTCTCACTCCCCCTCCTCAAAGCGTCCTCCCCGCTTCTTCCCCCTTCCAACTCTCACCTCCATCTCCCCCAACCTTCTGCCTCGCTCTTCCCCCTCCTCAAATAATACCTCATTGTGCCTCACCCAATCACCATCAAACCTTTTGTCCGCCCCATCCTTCCCTTTCTCCGAGCTATTCTGAAATCTCTGACACACCTTCAACAGCTCTCCCTACCTCTTCCACCTCTTCCACATCTTACCCTACCCCTCCTCCCCCCTGTTCTGTATCTGATGCTCCCCCTTCCTCTTCATTAACGGTATGGACCTCAAACATCCGGGGCCTTCGTTCAAACTTAACTGATCTCTCCATACAGGTTGCTTCTGTCAAACCAGACGTGATCTGCTTAACAGAAACTTTCCTCCTTTATGATGTCTCTGATTCCTTAGTATCTCTCCCGGGCTACTCCCTCCTCCGGTATGATAGACCTGAGCCTCGTCCTGGAGGCGGGGTTGCTATCTTTATCAAAAACTCTCTTCCTCACTCGCCCTGCACTGCACTCTCTCCACCTCACCCCCAGGAATACCTCTGGCTCCGGCTTCCCCTTCGCTCCCACCTCTTGTTCATATGTGTGTTGTACCGTCCACCAAACAGTGATGACTCCATCTACATCTCGCTGTCTGATAATATGGACCAACTTCTATCTACTCATCTCAACTCTCTCTTCCTCATATGTGGTGATTTCAACTGTCATCATGCCAGTTGGCTGGGTGTGGGTACCTCTCTCACCAGCCATGGCTCCTCAGCAAAGGACTTCTGCGACTCACTGGGACTCACACAATCTGTCAATTTCCCGACCCGGATCTCAGTCAACGGAACATCTTCTCTTCTGGACTTGGTTATGACTAACTTCCCTGAAAATGTCTGCTGCTCTTCTTCTGCTCCAATCGGATCATCTGATCATGTCCTTGTTAAAGTGGACATCTCTCTGACCATCCTCAGGGAGCCTGCTCAGCGTCGACGAGTCTGGCATTTCACTCAGGCCAACTGGCACGGTCTTCAAGCAGCCATCAATCATCTGGACTGGTCTCCCATCTCTACCACCTCTGACATCAACTCATCCTGGGAATTCTTCCAAAGTAAATTGCTCTCTCTCATGCACAGATTTATCCCATCTCGTCTTCAGTTGTCATACCCTTCCTCCCGTCCATGGTACACGGAATCTTGTGGTGAGGCTGTTGCCCAGAAACAACTTGCCTTCGTCTCCTGGAAAGCAAATCCAACGGAAGGAAATCTCATTTCCTTTCACAAAGCCCGAAACAAGTGTGTGTCCACCCTCAGGAGAGCCAGGAAACAATATCTCTCCATTCTCAAGACCGAACTCTCTTATCTGTCTTCCTCTTCCAAATCCTGGTGGCGTCTGGTCAAATCCGTTTCTGGTGTTTGTTCCCCCTCCATCCCCTCCCTTACCTCAAACGGCTACACAGCTGACTCCGCACGTGAAAAAGCTGAATGCCTCAACTCTATGTTTGCCTCTAAATCTTGTGTCCCAAACCCATCCCTCTCTGTACCCACCATAGCCAGTTGTACCCTGCTGCTCCTGGACTCCGTGTCCTTTCCTCCTGACAAGGTGGAAAAGTTTCTGTCAACCCTCGACTCTGATTCTGCAACTGGACCCGACGGCATCAGCCCACGGGTCCTAAAATCCTGCTCTGCCGCTCTATCTCACCCTCTCTCTGTTCTCTTCACCCTCTCTTTTGCTCAAGGTCAACTGCCATCTGCTTGGAAATCAGCCAACATCACCGCTTTGCACAAAAAAGGTGCAAAAACAGATCCTAGCAACTACAGACCAATCAGCCCTCTCCCAATTATCAGCAAAGTCATGGAATCCATCAGTGCTTCGGATATGAAATCTTTCCTCTTCTACAATGGCTTGATCTCTGATCATCAATTTGGTTTCAGACCAGGTCACTCTACTCAGGATATGCTGCTTCTGCTGTCTCAACAATGGATGGAGGTCCTCAATGCCAAACAGGAAATTAGAGCTGTCTCCCTCGACATATCACGTGCCTTCGACACGGTCTGGCACCCCGCTCTGCTCACCAAACTCTCCTCCTTTGGTATCCATGGAAATCTCCACGCATGGCTGGCGGACTTCCTCTCTAGTCGTCGTCAACGTGTGGCCCTGAATGGGTTTCTCTCATCTCCTCTTCCTGTTCAGGCTGGAGTTCCCCAAGGCAGTGTTCTGGGCCCAGTGCTTTTTCTGGTCTTCATCAATGATTTCTCTGACTCTCTTGAAAATCCTCTCTATCTCTTTGCTGATGACTCCACTCTCTGCCGCTCCATTCCTCTTCCCTCAGATCGGCAGTCTGCAGCCTCCTCACTCTCTGAAGACTTGGACAAAATCACAGACTGGTCAAACAAGTGGAACATGTCTTTCAATCCTGACAAATCTCACACTCTTACTATGTCTCTCTGAAAAGATCGACTGGACAACCCTCCCATCTACTTTCTCAACAATCCTCTCCAAGAAGTTCTGTCGCTCAAGCTTTTGGGTCTCACTATCTGCCATGATCTTTCTTGGGAAAACCACATTTCCAAGCTGGCCTCCAAAGCCAGTCGCCGACTGGGCATCCTCCGTCATGCGAAGTCCTTCCTCGGCACACCTGAGCTCCTCACCACATACAAGGCTTTCATCCGCAGCTCAATGGAATACTGTTCTCCCCTCTGGGCCGGTGCTCCTGCCTCACACCTAGCTCGGCTTCACGCTGTTGAAACCAAAGCTTTCAGAATTATTGGAATCTCCCGCGATGAAGCTATCTCTGAGGGCCTTTCACTCACTCACCGCAGGCAGGTAGGTGGTCTTTCTGTCTTCTACCGACTCCTCTCCGGCCTTACACCCCCAGCTCTCTCTGTGCTCTGTCCCCCAAATATTCCTACAGGTCGCACAAGATCTGCCAGCAACCCTCTGATGGTTAAACTGCCGAAATCTCGGCTCTCTGCTCACCTTCACTCTTTCATTCCTCTTTTCTCCCGCCTCTGGAACAAACTCCCTCACTCCCTTCAATCCCACTCCTCCCTCCAGGTCTTTAAAACAGCTGTTCACCACCATCTCTTATCTTCCCCCATCCAAAACCTTGATCTTTTCTACCCCCGCTAATTCACCCCAGATCCACCTTGTTTGAAATTCCAACTTCTTTCCTGGAAGTCCTGGCAGTGTCCATATGTTTTATACCTCTCCCACCGCCCCCTTCCCATGCCCCCCCCCAAAGCCCTCGCCCTCTCTCAGATCTCTCGATGTCTCCATGTCTCTCGGTCCCTGCTCTCAAATGTTGTGTTTGTGTCCTTCCCCCTCTCTCCCCATCTTGTCTACCGCTCCCGATGTTATATGTTTTATGTGTCGGTTTGTCTTTCTGTGTGATTAATGTTCGCTCTTTCACGAGCCTCGATCTTGTATCCAAAAAAAAAAAAAAAAAAAAAAAAAAAAAGCACTTCTAGGAAAGAAGTCGGGATTTCAAAAAAGGTTATCTGAGGTTAATTAATGGGGTTATTATCTTAGTTATGATCATTACATGGAAGGAAGGTGCAAGGGCATTATAATTTATAGCCCTGCCCCCTGGGGTGGGGTCAACTGGTCAAATACCCCAAAGATGCAATTACCAGCACATTTTAAGATGAAACTTTCTCAATGCAATCAACATTGAGGGACGCATGAAATATGTAACGATTTTTTGGATTGGACACCTGGTTGATGCCCCAAAGGGTGGGCACTTAGGGTAACAGGGGTAAAAGTGGGGACTTAGGGTAACAGGGGTAAAAATGGGGAAAAAGTTTTTAACTCAAAATGTGATATTGGGTTATCCCAGGTAGAATATTTGTCATCTTTCAACTTTTCTCCAGGTGAGAAGTGTGCGGATTTGCGATGTCGTGTCATCGGCTTCGCTCTCGTAATTTATTGCTGTTGTGCAGCTTTCACCCTTTCTCTTGATCAGAAATCGACCAGGTGATAAAATTGCAGATTCCTCATTTTAGGCTCGTTTCTAAGGCCTCGTTCAGACTATAATTTGTCGATGACAAACTGAGCATGTTGGTTAATAACTTACAGGTAAGCAATGTGTCCAGAATGTACGATTGTTATCGCCTCCAGTTATTGTTTCTCACCTTAGTTTTTTGAGACAGATTGTTGTGCGATTCCTCATGCCCAAAAGCGTCAGAAATTTGCATTATTGGCTCTAATTACAGCATGTGTGATTATTTCCATAAAAGAAAAACTTTTGGATGAATGAAAGGAAAAGAAAGTTACTGAGAGAGGCAATTACAGGTAAATATTTCAGGAATTTTGCATGGAACATGGAACAGCCTGTGTAGATATCATGAACCAAATGTGAATCCTGCAGAATTTGTCTCACAGAAAAATTATCTCAGAAAAGGTGAAAGCTCACATAGAAAGATTAATACATATTTTGAGAGATTCATTTCCACCTGCAGCACACCCAGAAGCAATTATTCTGCTGGTTTTGGCAGGTGCTCTGCTCCTATTGGTTCTCCGCTTGAAACTCTTGGGATGTGACTGATGAAAAAGTCTTCTTGATCAAACTATCTCAGTTGTTATTCTTCTTTTCAGGTCATTACACTTTTGCCAGCCACTGCAAAAAAACAGGCTCTGACACAGGAGTTGAAAACCTTCAGATCGTCTGGTCTACGAGGCTCTGGGAAGAGGGGGCAATCTCGGAGATGCTCTATTGTTTTGGGAGCCTCCCCTCAATGGATAGGGCCATTTTGATCATATCCCCACTTCTGCAAAAGAGCTCTGCAGCATCCAACTGTGGATGATTGGGCAATTAGTTCACTTTGTCTGTCTGTCCACAAATGTCAATTTATGATCGAGTAACAACTTAATTTTAATCGAATGTTATATTTTGAACATGAATCAAAAAACGAACCTGCAGTTTTAGCTGTAATTTGGCTCTGGATTTGTGCCGATCACACATGCGCAGAGAGGAGCGAGTTCGTTTTTTTTACTCTGTCTGCTTGTCAAACAAAATTGAAAATCATTCTAAACAGGAAACTTAATGCTTTTAGGAGAATCATAAAGGACACAAACAACAGGCTGGAAGAACTAATGTAACGTGTCAAATAAGGCGGTGTAAAAAACGCTGCATCAATGGCAATAAACGTCCGATATATTTTTTCTCCAACCTTTAAAATCTTTCTTTTATCTCAATTGTGTTATACACTCGAACCCTGTAGAACACAAATCGCCTTATTGACACTTTCAAAATCCTTTCGTTTTGCAGTACATGGACAAAATATTACAGCTTTTTACATCATATCGACCAATCAAATTTGCTGCTCACAAACCCCACCCATGTTCTTTTTTCTCAATACTGTGCGGGTTAACGTGTTCTATGAACTCTCTCGTTCTTTGTATCCTTGTTTTAAAATACCTTATTTTTCCTACCCTCTTCGAACTGCTACATTGAAGCCTCAAATTTAGCAAATGGTGTATTTGTCTTTATGTAAAGCTAATAGAAGAGAAGCAACCTGATAAATAAGCAAGCAAATATACGAGTACGTCTTGCCAAAGCTTATACAGTGAAATGGCTATCATTAATTTTGTAGATGTCTTTGAATCCTCAAAATGAACTTTCAGTGTAATACGAGTGGTATCGGATATTAAAAAAGACACCAAATTAATCAGAAATTACCATGAATGCACCGTTTTATAGCATCGAGTTCAACATCAAGAGGAACAGTAAATATGCTTCATTGTATTAAGTGATTGGAAATGAAGATTGAAGTGAAAGCGTGCAGAGAGAATACAAAATTATATATCTGTCTCTAATCGAGACACTCACCTGCACCTCCTGCCTGGTCTGAGGGTCCTGATGGCAATACAAAGGGGGGCCAATGCTTCGGGCGTGTTGTTACTAGTTCAAACATAGGAAGTTGATTTCCACATGTGACCTGCTGTTTGGGAAGGGAAATGGGGGCGGGGGGCAGGAAGATCACTCAATATTGCTATAGATGTTGTCTGACACTTGTGCATTTGAAATGCCACTACATCATATTCTGTTTATCATCATCTTGTATAGTAAGCAACAAAAGTTTCTGCATTTGTATTGTATTTATGCCACATGTTCATATCTCGTTGACCAGAAGCAGCACATGGATATGTACACTCCATACACAAATTTTATGTCAGTGCGAAAGCCTAAGTTAAGTTGTTATGTGAAAACAAAATGGCTATCTGAAATAAGCATACAAATTGGCAATGATAACTCGTCTACAAATGGTCACAGGAAGTTTACATTGGCAGCAATGATTTTAATAACATGCGTGATCATAAATTACCCTAATACTAGATTGTACATCTCTTGTCATCGACCAAAATAGGATTGAGCTCTTGCAGTGGGTTGTTGGACCATTGTTCGAGCAGGGCAACCTCCAGTTGACGACGAGACCACGAGCGGATGTGATGACCACAAACAGGTCTGCTTTGGATGTTCTAAGATGATCAATTTGATTCAAGTCCAGAGATCGAGCAGGCCACAGTCCATGAGAGTGAAGGTGTGGTCCTTCAGTGCAGCATTGACATGTGCATGATGTGAAATGGCCATTCATAAATGGGCATCGTCATCAATAAGGATTAAGTTGGCACCAAGATGTTAGGTAAGAGGGATCACTCAAGGTGTAGTTATCTCATCCCTGTATCTGATGCCAGTGTGAGCATCCCTCCAAATAACGACAAGATCAGGTCTTTGTTCAACTTGAATGTCGAATGGCTTGCCATTGCCTTCTTAGCAGATATCAAAGAAGCACATTAAAGTTTGGCCGAAGTACAAGGACACAAACCAGGCAATTATTTTTGAATGGCAGCTTGTGTCCATAAGTCACTGCTCACAAATGGGACAACTGAACTAACCCTTTCAAAAGGATGTCATACCTCGGCCCACAGAGGAAATCCACAATCTAAGGCAATATGGATGAATGCTTTGCACACTGTTAGGAGCCTTGCACATTTCAATGGGGGGTAGAGGCACTGTTGTCTCGAAGCAGATTAGTTTAGCCCCTTCCAGCCCTTTTTGTTCTGTGAAGAGACAACTTTTTACATTTGTCTTGTTTCAATGCAAGGGGCTGGTTGTTCTGCTTTTGTTTTCTTTGTGGAGCCCCCACCTCGAGTGGCCTTCTGGCTTTGTGGCGGGCAATATCCCATAAAAAAAATATTTTTAAGCCAAGAGAGGCAGAGGATTGATTTAGCTGAGAGAGGCTGAGGAAACATTTGTGAATAGATTCCAAGGCCCCTCCCTGCTCTGAAGGCCAGCTTGCTATGATTGGCAAGTGAAACGTCACAACAGATTGTTTGTCCATGGATCTATAAAGACTACTCCTCAGCCAAAGGTAGGTTGTAGAAGTAAACTCGAGGGATACTACAATTATAGATACTACAATAGATATGGATACTACAATTAGCTCTTTCACGAGCCTCGATTCAGTATACAAAAAAAATTTCAGATCATTCACCAGCTTATTCTTTTCTCCAAATTGGTGGTCAAGGATATGAATGTTGCGCGCCTGTCATTTGTGCGAGAAACTTGCTGGCGGATTGTGGAGTCCTCTGCAAAGTGATGTACAGGGTTTTGCAAATAGGCCAATAAGTCATTAATATAAACCAGGACCAGCATAACTCCTAAGACACGTCCTTGACAGACAGAATAGGAAAGAGAATGCTATCCATTATCGAGAGCTACAGATTGCTGATGAGAATGATATATATATATATATATATATATATATATATATATATATATATATATATATATATATATATATATATATATATATTGTTGTGGATATGAGGATTGTGTTTTTTTATTGTGTTGTATTATATAGTAAATTGTTGTGAAATATGCTTTATTCTGGACCCTCCTGCCTCCAGTGTTGTATAAAGGTCAAAGGGCGTTCCCGTAGTTAATTCCATAAAGCATACACGGCAGCCAATCATAGATTTCCCCCTGGTTGATAGTTATATCTTTATTATGTGTATTAGGGTAAGGCCTTGTCTTCCATTAAGATGACACTCCATTGCACCAAGTGAAATAGAGTAGATTCCTTTCATTCCCCATTCCCACTCCCAAAACTTTCATTGCCAAGCCTCAATTGCCAATTACATCCCCTCCAAAACCACCATTGAACATGTGCTCGGATCGGGGAAGAAAGGCGGGTCCCCACCTCGTCATAGAGGGGAGGAGTGAGTCAGCCCCACTCAACCAACCACGAACAAGGGGTTGGACTTGGAGAGGGTGTGGAGAGAAACATCAAGGAGGTTCGCGAAGGTTGAGGGGCGGGGCCTATATAACCCGCCGTGGGACGCTCCCCAAGCAGATGAGCTTTGACAAGAGTACATTGAGATCACCCAAGGAAGCTTTGTACACAGCAACGGCTGATCAAGTGGGCCGATGTTTGTTCCTGAGCTGGTGCTTTTCCGAGCAGAGTCCGAGGCTGGCATGTGAGCAAAAGAACATAGAGAACATTAAGGAGATCATCATCCAGGGAAGCACAAAGCCTGCTATTCGTCGCCTTGCTCGCCAGCAGCAGCAGACAACAGCAGCAGCAGCGGCGGCCACAGCAGCAACCACCGCCGCTTGGGGCCTGGACGGCGGTTTTGAGCAGGGCCGCGAAGGAACGGCGGCTGCCAAACGCGCCGATCGTGCTGCAGTACCAGTGGACCTTCCTTTCCCTCCAGCCATCCACCTCCTGCCTTTCCATCCTTGTTGTGTACGTGAGTTTGTTCTGTTTGTTTTGTCCCTGGGTATTTAATTAAGCTCGTATAAGCTAGCGTTGCACTGTGTCTCTAAAATCTTCTGCATATTATTTTATTATCTTTCCTTCTCCTTGGTTATTTTTGGGTGTAAATAGAAATAAATTATATTCGTATTTCCAACCTTTTTGTCTTCTTCTTCTTCTTCTTCTTCTTCACATCCGTGTCGCTTTTGTCTTTTCCATATTGAATATCTGTGGCGCGATCCGGCCAACGTTCGGGAATCGGGTTAGTCAGGGTAACTGTTAGGCCGCGGTGCCATCCGCTCGGCAAACCAACATCCTTATCCGCGGGCCGTAACAATATATATTGTTGCGGTTTTGAGTTTGTACAGTGAGTCTAATAAAGGTTAAAATTTGCCCCCCATAGTTAGTCACACAAGCAACATGTAGCCTCGCGATAGTATAGTCTTAGTATTTGTGACCTTAGTTCCTTTCCATTGTTAGTTCTGTGTTGAGTAAGAGCCAGAAGAATATAGGCCCTACTGCCACCGATCATCCAACGTCCGTAGCCTCAATCTCTTTTGCGCTAACGTTGGTTCATTATTGGGCGAGTTAACACGAGGCAGGCTAGGAGGACCGGGGCGGAGCCGATGGCGGAGCGGCAGAAGCGCTGACGGTAAGCACGGGCCGCCAATCAGGGCTCAGAGGTGGTGACGGCGGTGTTGCGTCACAGGGCGTGGTGAGAAGGTTCGAGAGAGTGCCAGAAGGTTCGGGGGGCGTAGCGATAAGACCCGCTGCGCAAAGCCCTCGACAGGACTTGCAGGACTCGCGTGCACACAGCAGTAAGGACTGGACTGGCGGTGAAGAACTCGCGCGCCCTAACCAGCTCAGAGGATCGAGGAAGAGGAGTTGGCAGCGTGTGAGAACTGTACAGATACGCGGGCACAGCCAGACGCGCATAAACCGATATTCAGTGCATTTGAGATGCGTGAGTGAGAACGGCTGAGTAATCGCCAGCCATGCTAAAAGTCCCGCCCTTTGCCGTTCCACCTCATTATCTGCCTTGTCTCTTTGCCGTCTCCAGACGCGCTACGAGTTCCTGTCATTCGCCTGCCACCATCTTCGCGGGACGTGCCGGGGCCGTGGAGAGCCGGACGGGGACCGTCTCTGGACGACCACGTCGACGCGTTGGGGAACATCTGCCCATCTGCAATTCCCTGTGTGAGTGTGAGACGGGCCCGTTGTCTGGGATTTAATAATAATAAACGACTGTCTGAGGCTGCTCTGTGTCTCTGCATCCCTGATCATTGTACATACGTGTGGGAATAATTAAACCAGTGTTCTTCCTTTTCCTGATTCGATCGTTCCTGTGATTTCCTCATTGACTAAGCGTGGCACGAGTACAACCGCTCTAATCGGGTTCCAACATCTAGGTAACTGCGCGGACCACATGTACGCAATCCGCTCAGCGTACTCACATCACACGTGGTTCGTGTAAGGTTTGCTACCTCGTTTCCGTGGCGGCGCGGGTACTTAGGTACGAGCGAGAATTGGTCCCGAAACCCTACTTCGCGCTCGCCCGGGAAGGGCGTTTCAAGTCTCGGTTCCGCCAAGCCCAGCAAGACCAAGGGGCCTAATCCCCCCTTGGTAGGGGGTAAAGGAGGGCGGCGTAGAACCGTAACAATATATATGTATATTGTTACGGATCCGGGGGACGGCACTCCCGTTAGCAATGGGGGTTAATCCCCTTGTCCTGTTAAGCTGGCCGCCCGCCGGTCCTGGAAGTATGACGTCACTTCTGGTCGGTGGTGAGTAGGGTTGTAAGCCCAATCCGCCTTACTACCTAATTACCACCGCCGGCCGTAAGCGAGGAAATACTCCCACCCGGGCCGCAGCGTGAATGGATGCGCCGAGCGAAGTGAGCTGCGATTCGGGCCGTTAACAAGAGACTAAACCCAATTCCGAGCGTTGGCCGAATCGTGCCACAGGTACTCAATTGGGAAAGGACTAAAGCGATCGGGGGAAGAAGAAACCAAAAGGGTAAGAAAGAACACAGGTTTATTCACTATCTACAAGAGGAAACGAAAGAAGGGAATATACAAGGAGAGGAAATAAAAGGACATAGGGCAACCTTAAAAACAGTCTTATATTACCATACGCCCAGACAGAACAAACAGACTTACAGGAATAGGGAATGGCAGGAAGGAATGGCTGGAAGGGGGAGAAGGTCCAAGCAGATGGCAGGGAAGGAAGGTCCGGGCAGATGGCACAGCGTCGAGGTCCGCTCCAGGTCGCGCTCCGGTCCACGCTCCGGGCTTGAGGCGAAACCCGGCGGCAGCTGAACGTATCGGTTTCACGCGGTCGGACAATACGAAGATATTGCGGTATTGTCGTCGTCAACGGACCCACTCTCCTGCCTTACGACTCGTCGTGTTCATCTGGTACCTCGTATATCGGACCTTCACACTCATCTCTTGAAGCAGTCCCTCCCAGCCGCTTTTATTGGGTGTTTCTGTATCCAGCCGCCGGCTCCTAGGACACGCCTACCGGTCGGCTCACCTCGGCCCTGGTTGGCCGGCGAGGGCTCGCTGGCTCCACCTCTTGAGGAGATATTGACAGGCCACGCCTCGTTCCTGGCGCTCGAACCCACTCCTCCCCTTTTTCCTCCAGATTACCGCGTACGTCATGGCGGCTTGGGGCCAGCAACAAACCAAAAGGGCAGCGAACGCTGCCATACCGCTACTGCACTTTGAAGAGAGAGAGATGATTGGGGATAATTGAAGGGGCCTATCTTATTTGATTAATGCAACATAGATTCAACTATTGGGAACAGATCCTAACTAAAACACATAATAATGAGATAACTACAGAGAGGTCCTATGGTGTTCTACGTGTTGTACATGGACTAACTAGGGTGCGATCTTTAATATTAGCCAAATAATGGGGATATTTGCAGGGGATTATTTATAAGGGAACATTTACCAAAATTTACAAAGTGAAGGTTCTAAAAACCGTAACAATATATTGTTGCGGATCTCAGACGTCGGCTCTCCCCTTATCAAGAGGGGGTTAATCCCCTTGTCCTTTTATCTGGCCGACGCGACCCTGGGGGTTATAACGTCCTTCTCGGCACGGCGTTAGGTAGGGTTTGTTAGGCCTAGGGATTCGCTACTACCTAAGTACTAACGCCGACCGGAAACGAGGGAATAACTCCCGCTCGAATCACGGATATGGATGGAAACGCCGAGCGGATAGCGATCCGCGATCCGAGCTGTTAACAAGTGACTAGACCCGATTATGGCGGTTCCGATCGTGCCACGTTTACCCAATGGAGAAAAGACTAGGATGATCGGATTATGGAGAAACCAGAAAGAACAGGGCAATTTATTAACAAATGTACAAAGAAAAAGAGGAAACGAAAGAATGTACAAGAAAGAAAGAGGAAGGAAAAGTACACAGGGCAGTCTTAACTTATTCCCTGGACAAACGGGCCTGTCTCACACACAGACACTCACACGGGGATTGCAGATGGTAGGGTGGAAGGTCCGGCGATGGTGTCCAGGCTCCAGTCCGGCTCCAGCAGACGAAACCCGGCAGGCAGCTCTTCACGTAGCGTAACGCGAGCGGACAATTATAATGACGGGGGAAGGCTGGTATACTGGCGTACGTAATATGCGCACTACTCGCTCCAAGCGCCCCCTCCCCAATGTCCTGCACGCTGCAGTTCGTGGCAATGCGTGCCGCGCGCTCGCCCTTAGTACAGCGGGTTGCCAAAGCGCGTCTCTTTGAAATACCAATGCTTGGCTTCAGTTCCCTCGTAAAGCGCACGTCCCAGGTCAAGCACCTCTCTCTCTCCGCTCAGACCTCGTTAATGAGCGCTGCTTCGTAATTCTTCCCATCAGTCCTGGACAGTCCTTTGTGATACCAATGCCAGCGAGTCCTCTTAGCACAAGCTTCCTCTGTAAGTCATCGCTTGGTAATCGCATTCGTCCTTATGAGGCCTTTGCGTGCGCACTTTTATAATCAAGCCAGCGAACGCTCTCGAAGCCCAAAAGCCATGCCTGTCAGGCGATGTCACTCCAGCCCTGGTTGGCTGGTTATGGCTTACCAGCCCCGCCCTTACGGCTGGGTGACGTGGCCACACCTCCTCCCTGGCGTTCCGCCCCCTTTTTCCGGGCTTCACCTCGTGGCTTATGGCGGTGTTGAGCGAGCTCAAGAGCAGCGAAGGCTGCTGGCCAAGGAGCGTACCAAATTGGGAGGGGCCATGGGGCACAGACTGGAGAGCGCTTAATGGCGTCGCTTGGAGGGGGGCTGCAAAATGGACGAGGGGCCTACTTCTTATTTGATTGACACAACGCAGATGCAATTATTGGAAAATGGCCTTATCTAACACATATTATGAAATAACTGACGTCCTATGGTGACCTACGTGTTGCTTGTGGCCTACCTATGGGGTGCTACCTTTAACCTTTAATGATGTTATATTTATTTACAAGTGTGGGTTCTCAAAACCGCAACAATATATATATATATATATGTGTGTGTATATATATATATATATATATATATATATATATATATATATATATGTATTGTTGCGGATATGAGGATTGCATTTTTTTGATTGTGTTGTATTATATTGGAAATGGTGATGAACATTGTTGAATATGGCCCCTCCTGCCTCCAGAGTTGTGTAAAGGTAAAAAGGGCGTCCCGGTAGTTATTCCATGAAACACCACATTGCAGGACCCGATAAAACCCTTGTTCAGTAGCTTATATCTTATTATGTGTTTTAGAGTAAGGCCTTGTCTTCCATTAGAATAATACTCCATTGCACCGAATCAATTAAGAATAGCTCCCCTTCAATACTTCCATTTCCCAGCCAAACTCCCCATCTGCGGGTAAAGCAGTTCACAAGCGTGGGGTGCACGCCCTCTCATTTCGCTGCTATCGTGAATATGTGCTCCGTGCTCTGTTTGAACAGGAGGGGCGGGGTCGCCTGGGAGAGGCAAGCCCAGGGCGCGCCACGAACGGCGGGGCTGTTCAGCCCCATGCCCAAATAAGGAAACAAGCCCGTGGCTCGCCACGAGGGGCGTGCCATCGGCGCCATGCCCAAATAAGGAGACAAGCCCGTGGGATTACCATACAAGGTCACGAAACAGAGCACGGGGGGGAGGGCGGTACCAAAACCGAGGAGGGCGTGTCAGACCCGCGCTGAAGGTTTGGAGAGAAGGGTGCGACGATCGCTGGGACAAGCCACACCAGAGATACGGCAGATGAGTCCAGGTGCGTAAGAGGGTCGGTAGTCCACCGGGAGAGAGTTCAGAGTAGCACCGGAGTTGCGTGAGAGATACGAAAAGCCTTTGACAAAGAGCCGCTTCAACCAGCCCCGTTTCAACCAGCCAAGTGACCCTGCCGGCGTGCGCTGTAAAGCCGAATACAAGGAGCTGCCGGCGTGCGCTGTAAAGCCGAATACAAGGAGCTGCCGGCTCCTCGCTTCCCGCCCGGAGTGGACCTGCTCGCTGTGCCCTGTGATCCCACCTGCTCATCCCTCCAAACGATTCCTGCCTGCAAGTTCCCCATTTGCGTACGTGAGTTTGTTTTGTTCGTGCTGTCCTGGGTAGTAACTAAGTCTGTATAAGCTAGTAATTTTCACTGTGTCACCTGCGTTTTCATGTCCGCTGTAAATACCCGTGACTGCTCTTTTTGCTTATGTGTGTGTAAATAATAATGAACCCCGTTACTCTTCTGTACGTCTTCTTCTTCCTCCTCTTTGCATTCGTCGTCTTAGTCTTTTCCACATTGAGTATCTGTGGCGCGATACGGCCAACGTTTGGGTGAATCGGGTTTAGTCGGGGAACAACTGTTCGGCCGCAGAGCCTCCGCTCGGCAAACAACATCCTTAACCGCGTACCGTAACAGTATATATATATTGTTACGGTTCTGAGAGTGTAAATATAACATCATTAAAGGTTAAAGGTTTGCCCCCATAGTTAGTCCACATGCAACACGTAGGCCCCTTAGAACATTAGTTATGTCATAGTATGTGTGAGGATAAGGCCATTTCCACTAGTGATACCTGCGTTGTGTAAAGAAATAATAAGCTTAGGTCCCGTTCATTTTGCGGCCACCCTCCAAATCTACCTCGTTGGGCAGCATCCGTCCCGCGCCCAGATTCGGCTAAACCACGTTTCCCAGCAGCGTTCGCTGCCTTTGGGTTTCGCTCAAAACCAGCCAAATGCGACGAGGTAGGCCTGGAAAGAGGGAGGAGCGCGAGGACGAGGTGTGGCAGCATCAAGCAGCACATCAGAAGGCGGTGACGGTAAGGGCAACAACCAACCAGGGCTCGGTGGGCATGGCTTGAGAGGGCGCATCTAGCAAGTGCTGGAGGTTCGCTGAAAAGGCTATATAAGTGCGCGCACAAAGCCCTTGATAAGGACTCATGCGAAAGAAGTTGTTGGGCGAGCGCGCATGAAAGAGGACTGCCCTGGAGGACTGCGCGGAGGCGTCTGATTGTATGAGGACTGGCACGATTCGCGCATGTATAAGGACTCGCATGTTTGGGCTTGCGCATGATAAAGGACTCGCGGGAGAGGGCTTTGTGAAAGAACTGCAAGGGATCGCGCTCTGTGAGAGGACTCCTGCGGGAGAGCCGCTTTGCCAGTGAACTATATTGGGAGCGCATATATAGCCCGGTTCATCTATTGCGTACGCGACCGTGGTCGCAAGTAACCGCCCAGCCAGCCTTACAATTCGCCCCGCATTTAACCCCGTAATTGTCCGATCCGCGTCAACGACCCGCGGGGAGCTTCTGCCGCCCTGACCATCTTCTTCGCGGTACGAGTTGGGGACCGGAGTGAACTGCCTGGACGCCATCATCCCTGGACCATCGCCCAGACCTTCTGCAATCCCCGTGTGAGTGTGTCTGAGTGTGAAACGGGCCCGTGTCCTGGGATAAGTTAAAACTGTATTCAGCTGCACTGTGTGTTCTTCTTCTCCTTCCTGTACAAATTGTGAATAAACCAATCTGTTCTTCCTGTCTTTCCTGATTCGACCGTATCAGTGTTTTCCTCCATTGGGTAAGCGTGGCACGATTCGTAACCGCTCAGATCAGGTTTAGTCCTTGTTAACGGCCTGGATCACGGTTCGCTATCGCTCGGCGTTTCCACCTACAACCGTGATTCGGGTGGGGTTTATTTCCTTGTTTCCTGGGAGGCGTTGGTAATTAGGTATTAGTGATTAGTCCTATGACCCTACCCAACGCTGACCGGAAGTGATGTCATAGCCCCGGATCCCGTCGGCTAGTCAAAGACAAGGGGACTAACCCCCCCCCCCCCCTTGGTAATGGGAAAGGCCGACGCCGAGATCCGCAACAATATATATGTATATATATATATATATATATATATATATATATATATATATATATATATATATATATATATATATATAAGTTCAAAACACACCTGGTCACAAGTGTGCCGCACTGACCGGGTCCTCAGCATCATCCCGTTTCGGCCCTTCAACCTCGATATGGTCAGCTAAGGTGGGCCAGCAGGGGCACATACACATCCACATGCAACAACTACACCTGGATGCACACATACCCCCATCCCCAGCCAGTGCAAACGCAGACTACAACAACAAAACCTCCGCATCCAGAATCCACAGCACCAAACAAACATGGTGGAACACTGAAATACCCACCTTTATATTCTTCACCACTCACCAACAAAACACACCAGATCATTCATACACACACATACACACACAACACCAACCACCTACCCTTACAACATACACACACAACACCAACCACCTACCCTTACAACATACACCACTCAACATACAGAAACACACACTCATTCAAAAATTCATTCATGCAAAAACACACACCCTCACCCACTCACTCACTCACATACACAAAATAAGAAATAATAATAGTAACAGAAAAAAACAACAAAAAAAAACACACACACACAACCAACCTACACCCTTCGACGTGCCTCCATAAACTTCCTCCATATCCAAAATGAGCCTTTCAAGGCAACCTGGGCCACCTTGTCACACATCCTCCTTCTTTCTGTCCCACACACTCCAAGCTGAGCACGAAATGCAGAAAAGGAACTGCCAATATACCCTCTACACCCCACCTCAAATGGCTGACACGAAACTCGCCAACCCTTCTCCCGGCACTCTGCCTCCAGCTCACTGTACTTTCCTCTCTTCCTCTCGTGCAGCTCCTCCATGTTCTCTTCCCACGGTACAGACAATTCCCCTAAGATGACCTGTCCTGTTGCACCTGACAAAATGACAATGTCAGGCCGCACCCTTGTCACACAGATCTCCTCTGGGAATACCAATTGCGGCTTTAGGTCTGCCACCACCTGCCAATCACAAACATCTGACAGCCCTCTTGCTTTCCACCTTCTCCTCTTTCCACCTCTTACCATTTGGCCCTCTTTGACAAACCACACCTCTCCCCCATCAGTCTCCTTCTCCATTCTTCTCTCTCTCGACCTCAGCACCTCTTGTTGCACCATCTGCACCACCACCGCCACCACCTGATCATGTCGCCACCTGTATTGTCCTGCTGCCAATGCTACTGAACATGACCTCAGTGCATGCTGCACCGTTCCCACACCTCCACACAAATAACATCTCTCCTCCTGCAACAACCCCCACAATCTCAAGTTTACTGGTGATGGAAGCACATCATACGTTGCCCGCAACAGGAAATTCAACAATATTGGTTCCATCCTCCAAATCTCTTGCCACTTCAACATATTCACAACCAACAACCATCTTCCTCTTCTCTTTCACACATGCCTTTCCCCATCGCTCATGCTTCATCCACCCCAAGCCATGCTTCCCGTGCTGTACCATCCCCATGACCTCCTCCTGTTGCAACCACTCATCCATCTTGTCCACCTCTGCTCTTGCATTCCACTTCCGACTTCCCTTCTTCTCTGGGAGAGCATTCTTTACCACTGCATCACTTGAATCCCGCAACATCATGAACTCCCGCACCCTCACCACCTTAAACTCCTCGGTTAATGATGTCAAGGGAAACTGGAGTTTTCACCCTGACCATAAAAGGCAATGTTCGTCAAACAGCGTGGCACTCCCAACCACCTCCTCACAAACACGCTCACCACAACCTCCATCCTCTCTGCATGCCCAATCGCAATATCATACATCATCAATGGCCACAATACTCGTGGCATCAATCCAAACTTCAAACACCATACCTTCAACTTACCTGGCAAACCACATCCATTAATCCTCTTCAAACCTCTCAAAAGCTTGTTTCTGACCTCCTCCACTCTTCCCACATCATTCAACTCCACTGTATACCATCTTCCCAAACTCTTCACAGGGGCCTCTACCAATGATGGAACCACCTCCCCTCCCAGCTCAAACCTGTGCATGTTATTCACCACTCCTTGTCTCACTACCACACTCCTCGACTTTCTTGCTTTAAATCCCATTCTTGCCCACCGCATCAACCTTTCCAGTCGTCCCAGTACCTCTACTGCTGCATCAGCGGATTGTTGGACAACTGTCAGGTCATCCATGAAAGCAAACATTGCTGGCAACCTCTGACCAGGGGCGAGCTCCACTTCTTTCCCATGTCCACTCACCGCACGTATCAACAACTCCATAACCAGCACAAACAAAATAGGGGAGATAGTACATCCCATCGGGATCCCCACTTCCAACTTCTGCCACTCTGTTACATAGGACTGTGTCGCAAACTGCATCCAAAACTGATCATAATATGCCATCAAAAAATCCCTAAATCTCCGTGGCACCCAAAAGAAATCCATGGCATACCTGATCAAGGCATGCGGCACTGACCCATATGCATTCTCCAAATCCAGCCATACCACCGCCACATCCTTCCTTTGCCTCCTTGCCTCCTGTAACACTTGCCAGACCATTGCCGAGTGTTCAATGCATCCTGGTGATCCTGGTATTCCTGCCTTCTGCACAGAACCATCCACAAAACCATCCACAAAACCATTCCCTCTGATGAAGCCTGAGAGCCGTGCCGTGCGCAAAGACACTCATCAATATCTTCCCATCTACATCGAGCAATGATATTGGTCTAAACTGCTCCAGTGTCACAGCCTCCTCCTGCTTTGGAATATAAACTCCTTCCGCCCTAGTCCATTGACTGGGCACCACTCCTTGCCTCCATACCACCTTCAGAGCCTTCCACAGATACTGCCTGATGCCTTCACAACTCTTAAACACCTTGTATAGCACTCCACTTGGTCCTGGAGCTGATGCCGCCCGTGCCTTCCTCAAAACTGCCTCAATCTCAGACATCTTTGGCTCTGACAAATCAAATGGAATACCTGGCTCTGTCGGTCTCACCAATCCTTCGATGTCCTCCACCACTTCGTTCCTCCTTGTGTCTGCATACGTGACATGCAGGTGACCTTCCAACTCTTCCTTTGGTACCTTCAGTACACCAGAGATGGCTCCAACAGATCCTTCATAAACTGAAAAGGCTTCTCAAAGAACCTCTTTCTCTTCCTCTGCCTCTCCTTTCTTCGCCTCTTCATCCTTTCCACTCTCTTCAACTTCACCAACCTCATCCTCACATGCTTCGTCAACACCTCAAGCCCATTCCTCTCCCCTTCCACCTTCCATTCAAACTCAACGATCTCCCTCTGCCTCCTGCTCAAACATGCCTCCTTCTCACCCATATATATATATATATATATATATATATATATATATATATATATATACTGTATATATATATATATATATATATATATATATATATATATATATATATATATATATATATATGTTGCGGATTTGAGAATCCTGTGTTTGTAAATATCACCCTCTGTGAATAATAGTAATTCTTGTAAATACCTCCGTTTCGTCAAAGGTCAAAGGTCGTCCCCTTAGTTAATCCATCGCATGCACATAGAAAATCATATACCCTTCTAAATAGTTATTTCCTTATTATGTGTATTAGCTTAAGGCTCTGTTTCCCATTAATTGACACTGCATTGCACCGAATCAGATAAGATAGAATCCCCTTTCAATTGCCACCCATAAAACGCAATTGCCGGCAGCGTTCGCTGCCCTTTGGGTGGGGTTATTGGCATCACCATCGCCCCAAACTCCATTACGCAGGCGGTCAAGCCAACGAACAAGGGCGTTGCCCGCCCATCGTCATCAGAAGGTGGAGCCAGCGAGCCCCCACCAGCCAACCAGGGCTGAGGAGATACCAACACAGGCGTGGCACGCATTGATCTTGAAGCGCGTTATAAAAGCGCCCGCGCAAGCCTTTTCGAGAGAGATGCGTAAGAGTCCAGTTGAGGAGAAGCTGAGAGGGGGTTTTGAGGGAGGTGCGCTGGACCAGAGGCAGATTCTGCGGAGTAGAAAAGGAGCGTCGGAGGCGGAGGACACGTGAGACAGCTGCCGGTGTGAAACCGAATACGTGGCGCTGCCGGTTCCTGGCTGCCAGCCCGAAGCGGGGCTGTGTGCCGGGTTTCGCCTCGAACCCACAAGCGTGGACCAAAGCGCGAGCTTGGAGCCGAACCTCGACGCCACCATCTACCTGGACCCTCCTCTGCCGACCCGTACCATCCCTGCCATACCATCCTTTTGTGTACGTGAGTTTGTCTTGTTTGTTTTGTCCCTGGGGTATAAGTAAGCCTGTATAGAAAAGTAGAATTGCACTGTGTCTTCTCCTTCTGTCATTATTTTCGTTTCTTTCCTTCTCCTTGGTTGCTTTGATTGTGTAAATAGTAATTAATAATAAATCTCTGTTCTTCCTACCTTTGCTTTCCTTTCTTCACATCCGTTCGTCTTTGTGATTTCCCCATTGAACACCTGTGGCACGATTTGGCCAACGTTGAGGATCGGGTCTAGTTTTTGTTAATGGTTCGAGCCGCGAGCTGCTAATCCGCTCGGCAAAATAACATCTTGTCCGCGGTCTCGAACGAGGTTGCTCACCTGCCTCGTGGAGGGAGCTGGGTAGCTTCAGGAGTGGAGACGGCCAGTGAAAATAAAAGGGGGATGAACCCCCCTCTTGCTAAGGGGAAGAGCCGTACTCCATTTCCTCAACTCCATTCTCAACTCATGGATCTCCCTCTGCCTCCTACTCAAACATGCCTCCTTCTCACCCCTCTCTCTATATATGTTAGCCATTAGGGTTCAGACCCCATGACTCAATTGATCATAACATCTGAAATTATATATCGTGCTTCTGAAAACTGATTTGAACTCAACTGCAGGCAGAGGCGAGTGGACAAAATGTGGTTTCGAGGCTCGACGTGCAGGGTGGATCCTTAGCCTAGTAAATTAGTCCTTGAATGAATGTGCCAAACAGTAGATAAAATGCTCTCGACCCACGTACAGGAAAAAGATGTCATCCAAACGCCTCCTTCACAAAGGGAATAATTAATTATATATCTTCGTAGTGTTTAGTATGTCTCCTAAACCAAGGACGTATCCAATCTTCATCTACCATTTAGCCTAGTGTATAAGAATATTTACTTCGGCCTGCGCTCGGGTCTGATATGTTTAGATAGATAGCCAAAAAAAGCGTAGCCTATCATTATGCTTACATCTTGTTGTCTAAATTTGACCTTCTATAGGACGGGACAATGGGAGGTGTTGTCCTTATGGCCCATTAGTGCTATGTCTTTAGCGCAGATTCTTGTCTAATATTTTGCTATAAATGAAATGCCTTTCCACTTATTTTTTAGCGAGTGTCTTGAGGAATTGTCCGCTGCGTGTAGGCGGTACATTCTCGAGCCTCGCTCCACACGTGTGTGTATAATCGATTTTATTAAACATTGTTGCTCTTCTTCCTCTGATTCTTCTTCTTCTTCCTTCCCTTGAGGTCTTCGATCTCGACAATTTTGGTGTCAGAAGTGGGATACATCCAAGTGTGCAGACGAGGTGGATCCTCACGTTCCAGGTCGGGAGGGAGGCCTGCCGGCATCTAATTTGGTGGGTACGCATTTTTGCACCTCGAAATTGAAGCCTCCCGCCTTACTTTGGATGTGTGGACCTCTGTCGGCTGTACCACCTGGCTTGCATTCCGAACCAAATTTAGTTTAAACCAGAGCAGCAGTGGGTAATGAATCGATTATACAGGGCGCCCGGGATAAGGAGGGGTATCCCTCAGGTAAGCTTCCTGCGTGGGAAGCAGGTAGACCCATATGTGGGTGATAGATAATAGGTATTAAGTTACTCCGGCGTGAGAACTGCGTTTAAGGTTAGGAATCGGGGGGCGACCCGATCTTAGGACTACCAGGAGGGACTAGCCCAAGAAAGGTAGAATAATGAGTATTTTAAGTTAAGCTACGCACTGGATGTGTTAGAGTTCACAGGTAAGTAGGATTGAAGTGTGCATGAGTGTGCATGAATTTATACTGTATTGTATGGAGAATGAAAGGTCAGTCACATGGTATTTGTGTATAAGGGAATGAATGATCTGTCATTGCAGCGTGTATTTGAGTTTATTGTGTGTGTGTCATTGATGTGTGTCATTGACTGACAAGGGATTCCCCAAATTGCCTACGGGCGTTGGGCAATCCGGATGAGTAAAATTGGCAGGGAATAATGAGAATGTTATGGAGAGCATGTGTAGACAGGGCTTTAAAACAAGTGTTCAATTACATCCCCACATTAACGGCTCTCCAGATGTAGCAAGGGAGAATGGGAGTGAAAGTCAAAAATAATAGGCTGTCAACCGACCGGGTGTTTATTCAACGGCATGGCCGGGGCTTGTATTTGGCCGATTTGGGATGGCAGAATGCGTTGAATGAAGGCAAAAATGACATGTGATGCTGACGTGAGTCCAATCGGAAGAATGGATGGTTATGGTTTCACCGGTCCGTTTATCTGTCTGTCTGTCCGGACACGGAGCTCTTGGGGAGAGCCAGAAGGGGTTGGGGTGACCAAGATGAATGTGGACAATATATTAATTGTTCATATTAATCTATTAATCTCTGTATATTAATCTGTAAAAATATATTAATCTCTGTGTGTGTGTGTCCGTATTTGTCTGGCTTTCTGGCTGTCTATGGAGTCATGTCTCTGAACACTGATTTTGAGGGAGTTGCAGGCGTGATGGAGTTGCAGGTGCGGACCAAAGCGGTGTCCGCGGTATCTACTGGGGGTCGAATGTCACTCCCTCAGTGTCTGCGAACTTGTCGTTCGGCAGTGTCGAAAGACAGGTTCGATTGTCGGTCTGTCTGCTTGATTTTCGGGTCTCACTCTGAGTATATGGCATATACTCTGAGTATATGGTCGTTTTCTGTTTTGTGCTTTAATGGTGGTTGATTTGACTTCCCTGAAAGGGGGACTGAAAATGCTTTGATTTTTTCGTGGATTGCCCATTGGGTATGCTTAGGATTTAATAGAGTGGTGGAGTTCTGTGGAATATGATGACGTTGTCTTATGGACACTTTGTGAGTGACTAGACACGTGCCTGGAAGGGGAAATTGTATTCATAACTCATGTGGGTTGTGTCTGAAGAAAAGGTTTAAAGTAAGTGTGAAGAAGGTCATGGAAAGTGCGGATGTTAAAGGAAAGTCGAATTAGATGGATCATTTGTCAATGACAAGTGACTTTGCAAGGTTTGCTAAGAAAGGGAGGGGAAAAGATTATAAAAGTTGATGGAAAAGACGGGAAATAAAGAAAAGTGGTTAGTTATGGACTGTTGTTTTGTGATAAGAAGGTGATTGGGGGCTGGTGAAGATTGGATCACGGCTCTGCAGACCAGGTGAACAGAACTCCACCAGGAGTGGGTATATGGGAATCACACCAATTAAATTATTGCTCAAAGGGAGGTGATAGAGCAAAATAAAAAGATTGTCATGTGGACCGCAAGGCTAACCCCGCTCTTGCAGGGAAATGGTTTTGGGAGGCTAGTTATTTTTCAGATAATTTTTCCAGTGGGTTTATACTGATGTGAAATTCGCGTATCTAGGAAGGAAAGGAAAAAATTGTCCAGGTATTGATAGGATAACAGTGAAATTTTGAAATGAAGTGAAGGATAACAGTGAAGTGTTAGTGTGTTCGTTGCGATTTTTGGGAATGGCAGGGTACTGTCGTACATGGATGATGGACCGACTGCGGAAAACGCCAGTAAGGCGTCGATACAATGTTGAACACCGAACGGTCCATGTGTTGGACAACAATGAAGGGTTCATAATTAATTTGGCACCTCAAGACAGACGTTCCGACATCCGCACCTACAGAGTTCGATGTAATACAATTACAAGCCGCGGCCTCAAACGTAGAACATCAAAAATTGGATTAAATTGGGAGCTCAGTGCCCCGCAGAAGGACAAATGTGGACGATTAATGACAAACCCGTGGCACCGCGAGCTTTATTGCCATGGTTGGCACGCATGGCGCATCCAAATGGCCATGTGTGCCATAGGGGGGTGAGGTGATGAGGCAGGTCACTTCCACCTGGGCAGCACCAGGCCTTTCGACTGTGGTTACCATGGTCTGTCGCTCGTGCGCTATATGTCATCGGTATCAGCGCCAGTGGATATGGCAGCCCTTGAATTACCTATCATGGATGACATGTTTTTAAAGTTTTGCATAGGTCTATCCCATGTGGCACGCAGCATACATGAACGCGTTCGGGAGGCCCTACCGGAGCCAACAAGCAAGCCTACCCACACCGTCGAGGCAGGAGATTACGTGCTGGTGAAGCATTTCACCCGTAAGACTGCGCTCGAACCAAGGTGGACGGGGCCATACCAAGTTCTTCTGATCACACCAACAGCGGTGTTTTGTGAGGGCAAGTCGTCCTGGGTACATGCCACACATTGTAAGTTGGCCATACCCACAAACACAGACACCTCAAACGCACCACCACAGATCGAGGATGCTGCACCACCGCCTGTTAGGGGTGGCAATCACATTTAGTTTAATATACCGCTTCAGGCTAAAACAGGTGTCTGCAACAGGTGCATGGGATGCTAAAAGAGGACATTGGATTGACTTTAAATTGAAATGAAAATTGAAAGGGTGGATTAGGAAAATGAGTTTGTTCAAATAATCGTGGCATCTGTGGGATGCAACAATTTTGTGCCAGAATGGTGTATGGGAGCCGTCATCTGGGAAGCGTCGTTAAATGGCAGTAGGTTTAGACAGGTTTTGCTGCCCTCAGTCGTTTGAAGCAAGCGATTACTACAATGTGAATTCATGACGTCACAGAGCTCCCCCTACGATTATAGGCCACCATGCATTTCACACATATTAATTCCGCACCCACGGATCGAAAGCAAGAAAAAGCCAAAGGAAAATACGTATTGGACTGTGACCCGTGCAATGGCGAAAGTACAGAACCGATCACGGTGTTGGGTGTGCATGCATTTTCCCCACACCAGTACGACAGGGATAGAAATGGTAGTGCTACCCCTGTCCCTACGAGATATGTGCTCAGGACCCTTGCGTACCCCATGTCTGACCACAACCTTGGAACTGATAGGCCCAAAATCGCAAGCAGTGTGTTCCCGGGAGTTTCGATATACCCCACCCATTAAGCAGGCTTTGTTAGACAAACCACCTGATCCAGTCTGGGTGACAGAGCAAAAGGGACGGGTGTGTCTTATAGGAAAGGGACACGTTCAGATGGGAACCTCGGAATGTACCCATACCCTGCCATCCGACACCAGATGGAGAGAAAAGGGAGGCCCCCTTGTAATAACCATAGATGACCAAGCCCAGCATAACGTAACCAAGCTAACCATATCTTGGGGGACACCAAGCGCCACCCGCGTTGAGATCGGTAAATGCATGGCCTCGGCCCTTATCCCACCCCATGGAGTAATGTTTATTTGCGGAAATAAAGCATATCCATACCTACCCGAACAGTGGGGAGGGACTTGTTATCTGGGATCCATTTTTCCCAAGGTAAATTTGGTAAATCATGTATTATTAAATGTAGGGAAGATGATTAAAAGGAAGGAATTTTCGGAAATTGGTGAAAGTAAATATGGCATTTGAATTTCCAGACACGACACAGG
The DNA here is from genome assembly GCF_964187855.1 of Myxine glutinosa. Classification (NCBI taxonomy): domain Eukaryota; kingdom Metazoa; phylum Chordata; class Myxini; order Myxiniformes; family Myxinidae; genus Myxine; species Myxine glutinosa. The sequence goes on along the minus strand of NC_136261.1, from coordinate 221,502,947 downwards.
AAATGCGGCTATGAATAAGCCAACCATCTGAGAGATAAGGTAACTAAATGCCAATTAGTGGGACGGGGGGCGAGGAATTGATCATGGTGTGTGTAAGAAAGTATTTTTCAGGATGGACGATGAAGAAACCGCCGTTGGAAAACCATGATCTTGACCACAGAGGCCGTCGATCTGAATGGGTCCTTCAACAAGGCAGATGTGACCAGCGCTTCAGAATTTTGTATTGATTTTTGTGATGATGACTGTGATACTTGTGTTAATCCCATGTGGGAACTGGCTACTGGCTGATGCCTGCATCGATGTTTGTGATGACTGTAATACTTGTGTTGAAATTCCCTTGCGTGGACTGGCTAACGCCTCTTATGTATTATGAATGATTGGCAAATAGATAGTCTCATTTTAGTAATGGAACGAATTGGAAACGAAACCTGAATCGCAGAACTACAATTGGAAAACGAATTAATGCATATGCAAACGATGGTGATGCAGAATCAAGTGGTTTTGGATATGTTGTTGGCAGAAAAGGAAGGAGTATATGGGGTGATCGATGAACCTATTTGATGCTTGGGATTCTGATAATGATTATGATTTTAGTTGGGATGATTATATCTGTGATTTAGAAAGTGTACGTTCTTTTAAAAATTATTTACACCACCCAGCAAATCACATTCACAGGGCTTGATGGCATTTAACGTCGATTGTTTGCCCTGATTCGCGAGGACCTCACTTGCATAAAGAGGGCCCCTTAATCTGGCTGGCAACCGGGTCGCACCTACGCTGCAGCGAGGGTGGATTCGGAATCTGGCGGGCGGCAGCAATCTCTTAAACCAGGCGCCGTCGTCGCGAATTATGGCTAACAATTCATACGTTGAATGTTAGACGACCAGTTAGGGCCGGTATCTCTCTTTGAGCATACGTGACGCTATGTCGTGCCTGGCATGTAACTAATTGATGAATTTGGTGTCTTTCCAAGGAGGTGTCTTGTAAAGACAAAGGAAGGAACTGTTAGCCATTAGGGTTCAGACCCCATGACTCAATTGATCATAACATCTGAAATTATATATCGTGCTTCTGAAAACTGATTTGAACTCAACTGCAGGCAGAGGCGAGTGGACAAAATGTGGTTTCAAGGCTCGACGTGCAGGGTGGATCCTTAGCCTAGTAAATTAGTCCTTGAATGAATGTGCCAAACAGTAGATAAAATGCTCTCGACCCACGTACAGGAAAAAGATGTCATCCAAACGCCTCCTTCACAAAGGGAATAATTAATTATATATCTTCGTAGTGTTTAGTATGTCTCCTAAACCAAGGACGTATCCAATCTTCATCTACCATTTAGCCTAGTGTATAAGAATATTTACTTCGGCCTGCGCTCGGGTCTGATATGTTTAGATAGATAGCCAAAAAAAGCGTAGCCTATCATTATGCTTACATCTTGTTGTCTAAATTTGACCTTCTATAGGACGGGACAATGGGAGGTGTTGTCCTTATGGCCCATTAGTGCTATGTCTTTAGCGCAGATTCTTGTCTAATATTTTGCTATAAATGAAATGCCTTTCCACTTATTTTTTAGCGAGTGTCTTGAGGAATTGTCCGCTGCGTGTAGGCGGTACATTCTCGAGCCTCGCTCCACACGTGTGTGTATAATCGATTTTATTAAACATTGTTGCTCTTCTTCCTCTGATTCTTCTTCTTCTTCCTTCCCTTGAGGTCTTCGATCTCGACACATATATATATATATATATATATATATATATATCTCTCTCTCTCTCTCTCTCTCTCTCTCTCTCTCTCTCTCTCTCTCTCTCTCTCTATATAGAGTTTGCTTGCTTGACGCAAACTCCACCCCTAGCAAGAGGGTGTGGAAGCTCTGCCCCCCTTTCTTCAGCAAGAGGAGGTAGGCCATTCACACTTAGCAGGTTCCTTCTGCAGACAACAACAACCGCCTGAGAAAAAATGTTTTTCTGCCGTGGAGTAAATACAGGTAGTGGACAAAAAAACAAAAAATGGAAACACACTTTGTACAGCCATTTAATAGTGTGGCCATTACGGCCTGTATGTTCCATGGCATATAGTCCACCAGCATCTGGAATTAAGAAGGAGGGATGCGCCACCATTCTTTCACGAGAAAGTCAATCACTCACACCTGTTTGACGGAGGTGCAAAACGCTGTCTCAGGCAGAATTCCAGAATCTATTAACTATAAATTTCGATTTGTCTACATGTGTGTTATATTCAGTAATCCGAATCCGGATCTTCACCAAAATCTAATCATTTCGTCCTTGTCACATACGCTACATCTCTGCCAAATTTCGTCCGAATCCATCCACAACTTTTTGAGATATCTTGTTCACAAACAAACGGACAGACAGATAGGGGTGAAAACATAACCTCGATCAACCTTTGGTGGCAGAGGTAAAAAGTTGTATCGGCCAGGTTTTAGCAGGGCTCGGGGCTCCTTGGGGCACCGGCAAATCGTGGGGAGCACCAAGGAAAAATGATAGGGTATACTTCCTCGCTGTTGCAGTTCGTTTGAATAGTGCCATCTATAGTGACGTTGAGTGCTGTATAAAAAATAAAATAAAAAACACCTTTAGAGGCCATTTTTCCCCGCAAAGCGGGGGTTGGCCTTTTTCGGGAACCGTGGTTGTTGTTGTTTTTCGGTCCCCTTTTTGAAGCAATGTTTTACGGCCGGATGCCCTCCCTGACGCCAACCCTTTTTGCCGCCTTTAATGACAAACAGGGAATTACCAGTGAACTGGTACTCAATTAGCTGACCTCGGAAGGATGACAGGCTGAGTCAACCCCCCTGGCGTTAATTCAGCGATCGACCGGGATTCGAACCCAGGATCCTAGGATCCTAAGCCGGCACCCTAGCCGCTAGCCCAACACCGGGGTCAACACCAGTGCTGTATGATGGATTGAATTTCTCCAGACAACTGCCTGGCTGTCATCTTCTGTGGTTATTCTCGCCGCCACCATGGCTAGCTTTTCCCCTCACTGGGGATGGGTACTTTTGCTAGTATCCCATAAATTGTGTTCAGACCTGGTGACTGAGGAGGCCATGACAAATGAAATGGATAACATCAGTGTCATACTCATCAAACCATTGGGTAACCATCTGTGCTCTGTGGATGGAGGCATTGGGGGATCGCCTCTTGTAGCCATGCCAGCCATAATTATTGACGAGGCCTGTGCAGCATTTTATACACGATCCAAAGCATGATTGGATGTTATTTGCTTAATTAACACATGGGCCACACCTGTGTGGAAGCCATTGCTTGGTGTCCCTCACTTACCCAGGTGATTCCATTTTTTGTCCACTACTTACTTGTATGTTCCTTCAATTTTCACCAGTTTAGATTAATTGCCCTAAAATTTTGCATCTTTAAGTGCCATAAACAGTTTGGTTTTCTTTGGATTCATGATGTCAATGCTATCTATATTCACTCAAAAATCTATGGAACGTTTCAATATATGAAAATTATCAACTACATATGATACAATCTTTGTTTTCCACAAATAAGTTGAACTCGACTTCAAATTCACATTCTGTATTAACCCATATGGTGAGTAAACAGCTAGTCATATATAAAACCGAATTTTCTTGCTTGCTTTATGCAAGCTTTGTCCCTCTCCTCAGCAAGAGGATGTAGAAAGCTACGCCTCTCTCTGTTCAGCAAGGGGGCGTAGAAAGCTCCGCCCCTCTCTTCAGCAAGAGTATGTATAAAGCTCCGCCCCTCTCTCAGCAAGAGGATGTGGAAAGCTCCGCCCCTCTCTTTAGCAAGAGGATGTAGAAATCTCCGCCCCTCTCTTCAGCAAGAGGGTGTAGAAAGCTCCGCGCCTCTCTTCAGCACGAGGATGTAGAAAGCTCCGCGCCTCTCTTCAGCAAGAGGATGTAGAAAGCTCCGCCCCTCTCTCAGCAAGAGGATGTGGAAAGCTCCGCCCCTCTCTTTAGCAAGAGGATGTAGAAATCTCCGCGCCTCTCTTCAGCAAGAGGGTGTAGAAAGCTCCGTGCCTCTCTTCAGCAAGAGGGTGTAGAAAGCTCCGCGCCTCTCTTCAGCAAGAGGATGTAGAAAGCTCCGCCCCTCTCCTCAGCAAGAGGATGTAGAAAGCTCCGCCCTCTCCTCAGCAAGAGGAGGTAGAAATCTCCGCCCCTCTCTTCAGCAAGAGGATGTAGAAATCTCCGCCCCTCTCTTCAGCAAGAGGATGTAGAAATCTCCGCGCCTCTCTTCAGCAAGAGGATGTAGAAAGCTCCGCCCCTCTCTTCAGCAAGAGGGTGTAGAAGGATCCGCCCTCTCTTCAGCAAGAGGGTGTAGAAAGCTCCGCCCTCTCCTCAGCAAGAGGATGTAGAAATCTCTTCCCCTCTCTTCAGCAAGAGGGTGTAGAAATCTCCACGCCTCTCTTCAGCAAGAGGATGTAGAAAGCTCCGCACTTCTCTTCAGCAAGAGGATGTAGAAATCTCCACCCCTCTCTTCAGCAAGAGGATGTAGAAAGATCCGCCCTCTCTTCAGCAAGAGGGTGTAGAAAGCTCCGCCCCTCTCCTCAGCAAGAGGGTGTAGAAAGCCCCGCCCTCTCCTCAGCAAGAGGGTGTAGAAATCTCCACCCCTCTCCTCAGCAAGAGGGTGTAGAAAGCTCCACCCCTCTCCTCAGCAAGAGGGTGTAGAAATCTCCGCCCCTCTCCTCAGCAAGAGGGTGTAGAAATCTCCACCCCTCTCCTCAGCAAGAGGGTGTAGAAATCTCCACGCCTCTCTTCAGCAAGAGGATGTAGAAAGCTCTGCACTTCTCTTCAGCAAGAGGATGTAGAAATCTCCACCCCTCTCTTCAGCAAGAGGATGTAGAAAGATCCGCCCTCTCTTCAGCAAGAGGGTGTAGAAAGCTCCGCGCCTCTCTTCAGCAAGAGGGTGTAGAAAGCTCCGCGCCTCTCTTCAGCAAGAGGGTGTAGAAATCTCCACCCCTCTCCTCAGCAAGAGGGTGTAGAAAGCTCCACCCCTCTCTTCAGCAAGAGGGTGTAGAAATCTCCGCCCCTCTCCTCAGCAAGAGGGTGTAGAAATCTCCACCCCTCTCCTCAGCAAGAGGGTGTAGAAAGCTCCGCCCTCTCCTCAGCAAGAGGATGTAGAAATCTCAGCGCCTCTCTTCAGCAAGAGGGTGTAGAAAGCTCCGCTCCTCTCTTCAGCAAGAGGGTGTAGAAAGTTCCGCCCCTCTCCTCAACAAGAGGGTGCAGAAAGCTCCGCACCTCTCCTCAGCAAGAGGGTGTAGAAAGCTCCGCTCCTCTCCTCAGCAAGAGGGTGTAGAAAGCTCCGCCCCTCTCTTCAGCAAGAGGGTGGATAAAGCTCCGCCCCTCTCAGCAAGAGGGTGAAGAAAGCTCCGCACCTCTCCTCAGCAAGAGGGTGTAGAAAGCTCCGCTCCTCTCCTCAGCAAGAGGGTGTAGAAATCTCCACCCCTCTCCTCAGCAAGAGGGTGTAGAAAGCTCCGCCCCTCTCCTCAGCAAGAGGGTGTAGAAATCTCCACCCCAGCAGAGACAGCAGCAAAAAACCACCACCCCAAAAAAACTCTTTTTCCGCCTCGGAACAAATATTTCTTCATTTATTGCCAGATGAAATGAAGAAAAATTAGATTATTTGCATCTTTAAATTCTCCCCAAAAAGTTTTGTTTTCTTTGAATTCATTATGCAAACACTACATCCACTCAAAAGTTTCTGAAATGTTTCAAAGTATTCAAATTATCACCTACATACAATCTTTGTTTTCAAAGAAGCTGCACTCCACTTCATATTCACATTCTACATGCACCCATAGGGTGCGTAAACAGGAACCATAAACCCTTGTTTTATATGGGTTTGGCTTACGAGGTTTCGACTTTGCACATGTATTTTTCTATATACCATTGTATTTTTGCGCAGGTCTGGTCTCGCTTTTGCGTGGTATTTTCCCCCAGTGCGGGTCTTGCGTGGTATTTTCCCCCAGTGTGCGTCTGTATTCTTCTTCCTCCGCACTAAACGGCACTGCTGCAGTACAGGTGGTAATTGATGCAAGCAGTGCATACAGTACTGTACTGTACCTTTGTCCCCTTCAACACAGCCTGGTGTTGGCTTAGCGGTTAGGGTGCCGGCTTGGGATCCTAGGATCCTGGGTTCGAATCCCGGTCGATCGCTGAATTAACGCCAGGGGGGTTGACTCAGCCTGTCATCCTTCCGAGGTCGGCAAATTGAGTACCAGCTTGCTGGGATGAATGATCACGGTGTGTACCCCGATTTAGAATAGGTACACTGTATCACTGCGCATCGTAAGAGCGTGACCAAGGGTTGACGTCAGGAAGGGCATCCGGCCATAAAAACATTGCCTCAAATAGGGAACCATGATTGTGTTGGGGCCCGCAAGGCTAACCCCCACTCTAGCGGGGAAAATGGCCTTAAAACGATCATTCATTCATATTCAACACAGCACTCTATGGAATCAAAAGAAATTCCTTTATTTTCAGTTGTTATTTATTGCCTTCGTGATTTTTAACCATGGCTGAAAAAGTGCAAAAAGTGGAGGTTTTGGATAAGTTTGGTCAAGGTGAGAGTGCGGTGTCACTGGGCAGACATTATGGTGTTAATAAGTCCAGTGTCCGCCAAATAAAGATATGCTTGAATTTGAATGCTCTGGTTTGTACACCACGTGCTAGGGTGGCTTCAGAAAACCTCTCCAGTACATGGTGTGTGAGTTTATAAGTGGGAGGGCTGAACCCGGAACCTCACCCCATTTTTACCATCGGCCTTTAATCATATTTTTGCATGGATTTGGTTTACACAGGGGTTTCCAGGAACGTAACAGACGTAAAGACGTAACGTAAAGTACAAGGGTTTACTTATAACGTAAGAGAGGTAACGAACGTAACGTAAAGACGTATAACAAGGGTTTACTGCAATTGATTTATATCACTAAACATGCAGATTTTTTTTACTGTGAAAAAAGTACAATAAGATCTTGTGGTACCGTATAATGGACGATGACAAGGTGAGGGGGGGGGGGGGGGGGGAGGATGCTCACCATGCGAATATGTTCACACCAGCTGTCAAAGTCATGCTCTGTACAGCAGTAGAATCCCTGCAGGAACATAGATGTGCCATTATAGCAAGTAAATGATTATATCAATGCAGTAATCTGAGTACTACACAAAAGTCTATAACTTGTACATCTTGGAGATGTTTATATTTCATCAACTTAAATATTTTGCTGAAGGCACAGCCATGATAACTTGTGTGCGTGTGTGTCCATGTATCCCCGTGTGTGTGTGCCCCTGTGTGTGTGTGTGTGTCCGTGTGCATGTGTGTGTCCCTATGTGTGTGTGTGTGTGCATGTCCCCGTGTGTGTGTGTGTTTTTTTTTTGTAGATCTAAAGCTCAAACGACAAGGCTGCATAAAATCATCAATTTTCATTTTGTATTGTTTAAAAAAAAAAACTATTTTCGTTATTTTGAGCATACTGAAGGAGAAGATTTATGAATACAAACGGACGCAGACGGGCTTTGCATTTTCAGATGCTTTCTGGTTTAGCAGTTGCAACTGGTCCTACCCCCCCCCCCCCCACTCCACCCCTTTATTTAATTTCCGCACACAATCAAAAACCACAATGCGATAAGCTACACAAACTCTTAATCCGAAACGATCTGCAAAATTCCAACTTCAGAATTGACTAACAGTAACAGCAGACCCAACTACTAAAAAAGTGTTCTTTGCTAAAAACGTTTCATTCAAAGCAGTTCATCAATCTCCGAGCAAAGCAGTCTCCGAGCAGTTCCCATGGAAGTAAGAATTAAATTAAAAGCAATTATCAAGTTAAATTGCAAAAAACTAACAACAGCCTCGCTTAAATAAATGAATATATACAATGAGTTATAAAATCACAAGATATGGTAAATTTTGTCAGATTTCACTCCAGATTTGGAGATTATTTAGTTTACAGCATCCAATCCTCATACCCAAATCCAGATTTCGATGATATGCTTCAATTATGTAATGATTATAATCAATCGTGTTTCCATGGCAAGGCACGTGTGAGTAGGCCGAAACAAAATGGCGGCTTAATAACCCAGCGAGGTGCAGTGGGATGACCAAGATAGCGGGCCGCCATATTGGTAAGCCACTACATCGGGTTTTTTTAATTTTTCTTATGAGCACCTCATTAATCATCTTCAAAAAGGGTGTTATACACACCCAAACACCCAGTTTTCATCTTTGCAATTTGTTGGAGGTCCAAGGGTATGCACGCAAAGTTTGGGGCCGCTAGGTTTCATGGTTTTGTAGTTATGGAGGAGACAGACTGACACGGCCTTTTATTATATACACTAGAATATAAGACCCGTCGCTTCGCTGATGGAAATACCAATCTTTGCTGCGATGGCTAATCTATGGGGGAAGAAAAAAAAAGGATTACTGAGAGATCCTGCTCTCCGTGCAGGGATAACCAAGTCACATGTTGGCATTTGCAGTTTTCACATGTTGGCATTTGCAGTTTTCACATGTTGGCATTTGCAGTTTTCACACGTGTGTCCATGTATCCGAAAAAAACAAAAAACATTTGGATCACAAACACTCCCGGGAGTTACCCGAATCCACCTTAGTTGGATTTATTGAAATCTGTTAATCGGTTCTCAAGTTATAACATGACAAACAAACAAACAAACAGACAAAGACAGACAGACGGCTCCTTTTGTAATATATACTAGTGAGGTACCCGACTACCCGTGCTACGCACGGGTGGGAGGCCAGAAACAAACAGACAATGCAGAAACGGCGAATGCTAAAGCATGAAACCAATAAATTCCACATTCCTGTAGCACCTTCAGTCGCATGTCAGACATGGATAGCAAGTTCGTGAAGGACTTCCATGAAAAACGTACGCGTTGGCAAACAAACGAGTAAGTTTGTTCCATACCCAGTCAATGGCGAATCTGCATTTGGCGATCTGCGAATTCACGTTTAGAAAGTAGAAACCGTCACGGCATTTCGTCATTCACTTGGACTCGACATCTCTTTTTTCATTCCAAACAGCATAACTCCAATCACAAATGAAATAACATTAATATAAAAAATAAACTTCTAACAACATTCGTGACATAAAGAAATATTTAAATCCTGATGTGAAGTTCCGTACGGTTGGGTGAATACAATTACGAATTCAAAATCGTAATTGTATTCACTCAATTCCAATCATCAATTGATACTTTAACAAAACGATGAACACGACTAACATTTAACGATTTAACATTACGATTGAATAACCACCTTTAGAGGTTTAACATTACGATTGAATGACGGTTATATTTGGATATTATCAAACCCGCGCATTGCCGTCATCTGTCCACTTCCGCATTCGCGGCAGGTTCATAATTGTCATCAAAATCTAAACAGTATTTGTGGAATTTCAATAAAAGCCACATCACTGTTCATATCGGTAACTATTATTTCATCGTGTTTGGAAAAACTGGAAAATTTGAAAAAATTGGAAAAACAATATAGCCCATTTTACTCCCAGGGGTCCCAGGAATACCCACACAAAATATCGTTGCGATCGGTTGAGCCGTTTTTGCGGTACCTTCGAACGGACAGAGGGACATTTGGTGAATTATAGTAAGATATATATATATATATACATATATATTGTTGCGGTTTTAGAACCCACACTTGTAAATATGACATCACTTGTAGATATGACATTAAAGGTTAAAGGTAGCACCCCTAGTTAGTCCACAGGCAACACGTAGGCCACCATAGGAACTCAGTTATTTCATTAATATGTGTTTTAGATAAGGCCGTGTTTCCAATAGTTGAATCTGCGTCGCGTCGATCAAATAAGAGTAGGCCCATTCCGTCCATTTTGCGACCTCCCTCTCCAAGCGATGCCATTACGCGCCTCTGCCAGCAGCGTTCGCTGCCTTGCGCTGAAGCTCGCTCAAACGCCGCCATAAGCCATGCGGTTAGGCCCGAGGAAAAAGGGGGCGGAACGCCAAGAAGAAGGTGTGGCATGTCAACCAGCCGTCAGAGGCGTGGCCGGTAAGCCCTCACCAGCCAACCAGGGCTAAGGTGAGATCGCCGACGGGCGTGGTTTTGAGGCGTGCGGAGCGATCTTTGCTCGCATTATGTAAGCGCGAACGCAAAGCCCTTTCAGAGGACGTATTCAGCGGCGCTCATGAAAGAAGGGCTCTCGCGAAGCACTCGAGTGGAAGGTTGGTGGTAAAAAGGACTGCGCACATGAACTTGGACTTTTGATGAGAGCGCTGGTCATAACGGGTCTGATACGGAGCGCACCTTTGTGAGAGGACTCGGACGGGAGACCGCATTTCAAAGAACTTATACGAGACTTGTTGAAGAAGAGCGCGCTTGTATTAGAGAACATTGGAGAGGGTGTGTTTAGCACGACTGTACAATTACTACGTACGCAGGACACCACCCCCCCCCCCCCCCCCATTATATATAAGGTCCGGTCGCGTTCAACTATGCGCGGAGCTGCCTGCCGGGTTTCGCCCCTGGACCGGAGCCTGGACTGGAGTCGACTGGAGCCTGGACCCTCTACCTGACCATCTACCAGCTACAATCCCCGTGTGAGTTTGTATGTTTGTCTGGGGTATTAGAGTAAGATTGTTTTAAGACTGCCCTGTGTACTGCTTCTTCCTCTTCCTCTCTTGTACATCCTTTTGTTTCCTCTTCCTTCTGTATATTTGTAATAAACCCATCTTTGTTCTTCCTACCTTCTGGTTTCCTCTCCATCCGATCGCATCCGTCCTTTCTATCATTGGGTAAACGTGGCACGATTGAAACCGCTCAGAATCGGGTTTAGTCACATTGTTAACGGCTCGGATCACGGATTGCTATCCGCTCGGCAGTTTCCATCTTATCCGTGGTTCGAGCGGGAGTTATCTCCTTGCTTCACGGCCGGTGGTAGTACTTAGGTAATTGGACTAAGACTCGACCAACAACCCTATTTACCACCGACTGGAAGGAACGTTATAGCTTCTAAGGACTTGAGTCCGCCAGCTAAAAAGATAAGGGGAGCACCGACCCCCGTGATCCGCAACAACTAGTGTCAGGAGTGGGATTCGGAACCTGGGACTAAATTTAGTAGACAAAATTTTGGACACCAATTGTGCATATTGGCCGTAACAATTGGTGTCTGGGAGCGGGATTTGGACCCGAACCAAATTTTTTTTTCTTTTGAAAAGATTTAGGTCAAAAATTACGAGCGGCCGAAATTGTATTACCATCTAAATTTTAAATCGTGCCATGGATAACCAAGGCGATCGGATGCCGGTGGGGGAAAATGGGGAAATAGAAGAGGGGTTAGAATCAACCCAGGACCCCAGGGAAGAAGTGGGAGAGATGGAGGAGGAGAATGAAGAAGGTGCGGTAGTGGGGGTTGCAGGCGCACAAAATGGCGGCGCCTCGCAAGTGGCGGCGAGAATCGAGCCCGCAGCGCCAATAGATATGGGCTTATTTATGACCCACATGATGGCCTTTATGGTCAAAACGGAGGATAGTCTGAAAAAAACGAGTGGGCAACTGGACACCCGAGGGGAGGAAATAAAAGAGTTGGGGGACAACTCCACTCGGGACATAAATAAATTGGAAACTAGAATGGGGGAGCAATTGGCAAGTCAAATTGGGGGGTTAGAAGTCAAATTGGGGGGGTTAGACAGCAAATTTGAGGGATTAGATAGCAAATTTGGGGGATTAGACAGCAAATTTGAGGGGTTAGACAGCAAATTTGGGGGGTTAGAAAAGAAATTGGGAGGATTCGGAAGCAAATTAGGGGGTCAATTAGAGGACGTGAATGGCCAAGCCCGGGAAATAAACGAGGGGTTAGCGAGGGGAGATGCCAGGTATGCAATAAAAGCATTGGGGAGGGACAGAGACCACAGATCGGGCGGAAGGGTTGCGGGGGTACGCGACGAGGTAGCGCGGCTTGAGGAATGCGGGTTAAGCGAAGTGGAGCAGGGCAAAGTCACGTGGACCGGGGTAGAGATCGAGACCCGGGGTATGGGGAAGTCGGCGACCGCCGAAGTAGAGAATTTTATTTTATTAGCACCAGTGGTCGTCGAGCTTAACAAGGAAAAATAAATCAAAGAAATTATAGTCGAAATTGAAATTGCAGAGACGGCAGGCATAGAGGCATTATCGGAGATGGAGATGGTATGTGTACAAAGTCCGTGTTCGCATTTTTCACGCGCTTGGGATCCAGACGTCACCCGGGCGCTCGTAGAAGGTCCGTGGTGCGCTGTGTGAGTGGAAATGGCGCGCGTGTGCGAGTGTATTACGGAGAGTGAAAGCGAATGCACATCGGAGTGTAGGTGTGATGAATGCGGTACAGAGTGTGCGTTGGAAGAGAGTGGGATGGATGAGGAGAGTGTGCGAGGATGCACACCTGAGATGGTTGTGGCGAGAGTGCGGGAGAGCACACCAGAGCGTGTTATTGGGCGTGCAAAAGAGTGCACACCTGTGGGTAAGGGTGTGCTGAGTGGGTGTGCAACAGAGTGCGCACCTGTGAGTGGTACGGAGTACGTACCGGGAGAGTGCGCAAGCAGGTGCGTGAGAGAGGTGTGTTACGAAGTGTGTAACAGAGTGTGCGAATGGTAGGGATGTGCAGGAATGTGCGCGAGAGGAATGCATGGAATGCATGGAGTGTATGGAGACGCCTGGATGTGTGAATAAGAAAAGGAACGCGTCGTGTGAGAATGCGACTGGAGCATCGACGCTGACAGGGGCAGCGGTTAGGCTGACGGGTAGCCGACACGAGCTCTCGGGCATGGTATTCTTTGTGTGCTGCGGGGGCCGGCGTGGATCGTTGCCGTGTCGCTCCTGCAAGGAGCGCCGTGCACGATTCGGGCCGGGCCCCGCCCTGCACGCTCGGTGCCGTGTTTTGCCAGGTAAGGCGTCCGGCCCGGTTCGAGGGGAGGTAGGAGGGTTCGGAGCGGCGCCCCCTTGTGGTGGCGGCGGTCCGGCCGGGGAAGGCTGGACCATCGCGCTTGGGAGCGCAAAGCGTTGCGTAGGGATGGTGCCTGGAGCCTTGGCCCGACAAAACCTCCTCCCCTGAATCCGAATGCCGGACGGACCCAACCTACAGGAGACTGACCATCCGCACGGATAGCCGGCTTTTCGAAGTCGAGCTGTAAAAAGGCATTTCCACCCCGAGAGGCTCAGTGTAGTGGACGATTGGTAATAGCAGTAGTAATGGCGATAGTGATGTAGAGGGATGGTAGCTCTGCCATCCCTCACATCCTTTGGGCACATGAGCTATAGATTTATGGGGTTTGGCAGCGAGAACTAGCCCGGGAGGGTTAGGATAAATGTATAGGGACCGAGAGATGACTATAGGTGACCAAGATTTAAGTAGTGACATTGTACCTGTAGTAGGGACGTAGAGTAGAGTAGTTGATTGATAATGACGGGGGATGTGCATAGTATAAGGGATGACAGGGAGAGCACTAATATTAGGGGAGATAGATAGCCAGATGATGCTGTGTGCATGAGGATCTTTGTGGTGAGGGTGATGAAATGAGGTATTGCGAATGTAAGTTCTTGGTAGTGCTGGTGAGATGAGGCAATGCTCGAGAGGGATGTGTGTGTGTTGAGTGATTGACCTGCATGATGTGCAAGTGAAGTACAGGTGTGTGGAATGAATGGTGTGGAGTGAGTAGTGTGGAATACGTGGAGTGGAGTGTATGGTGCGAAGGAGTGGATGGGGGAAGGATGGACCCCTTCACGAATACCTGGGGGGGATAGTTTAAAAGTAGGTAGAGGGAGTAGGTAAATTTGGTTGGATATTGACATCTGTGGTGCTGAAAGTAGCAAGGTATTGCTTGGTTTGGTGCATGAGTAAAGTGAAATGGCTGGGCGTGTGGCCTGGTAGTGAGAATGGTTAAATGGGCACTCCGCCACTGGTAGTCTATCGGCCAGGTGAGGCCGCAGGTAGGCCCTGGGAGCCAGGTAGTAGAGTTCAGTGGGGCCCGTGGATCCTGAGAGAGGACCCGGGTAGCCCGATGCCAGAGGGGGCATTAGTGGGGTAAGGGAGCCAGAGGGCCTTCCCCAGGTTAGGGTGAGGAGCTAGGTAAGCTCGGGTGGCAACTACAGTGGCGGAGGTGTGCAGGTGAGCGGACCTGCTGGTGAGCCACACGACCCAGCCCAGAAATTGTGCGAGGGCACAGGAGAAAAATCGGGGGAGTGAGACCCCAAATTCGAGAGCACCACAGTATGTGCAATGGGAATTGGTTTTTAGAACTGCATAGTGTAGAGTGACCAATGGATTGGCAGGGCGAGACCCCGGGTAGTTTAACTATGTTAATGTCATTTAGAAGTATAGCTAGCATGAAAGTCTCTTCGCACCATCCGCATCCACTCACTAAGGTGATAAGACTCGACACCATGTTTTGCAAACATTTGGAAGGTAAAGACGCATCTTGACGTGGGGGAGACATTGTTTGATATTCCATCTCTTCCTCCTGAGGAAGGATTGATGACGAATTTGGATTTAGAGGGGATGGGAAAGACAAGACGTTAGCGACGAATTTGTAAAGGTGTAGATTGTGTAAATACGGGGTAGGGGCAAGGGTAGAGTAGGTGACATGGGGGGTGACGTACGAGTAGGGACGAGCTTTCTCAGCTCGCTCTCCCGCACCCCTCATCTTACATTACCTTGTATTGATGTGTACCCTTGTGCCCTTCCCCCGCTAATCTGCTTTGTCTTCCTTCCCCACTCATGGACCATGTTCTTTTGTGCCCGAGGGGAGTGTGCAGGTGTCCGCAGTTTGCGCCCGCACCCTTGCTGCCTCCTGCCTGCACTGATGCACCATATGGACCACACGGTCTGTGGCCTGGCACCACTTATGGCCCACACATTCTGTGGCCTGGCACCTCTGCTGGGACCGACCATTGTTGCCAGCGGTATCTGGCTTGTGGACCACTGTGTTTTAAAGTGGCATCTATGCCCAGCAGTGGACAACCTGAGTTGGCCCTGCTGGCCATACAAATAATAAAAAGTGGACGCGATGTGTGCCCTTTTTATTAAATAAATAACATCAAGCAAGAAGACAGCCAGAAACATCGGCCCAGCAGAGAAGAGAAGAAGAAGACACCATTTATTATTTTTGAAATGTGTTTTGTGCCTTTTTCATGGATGGTGCTATTATGGTGCTTGTTGGTGCATTTTTTGTTTACTATGGTGCATACTGGTGCATATGGGTATGGTGTATCGGTGCAGTGCATGGCAATGGCATTTTCCCCTTCTCAAAACATCTTCTCTTTTCCCACAAAAGACAGGTCCTGGGTTGCAGTTTGTAAATAATTAGTGTCTTGTAAATAATGCTCCCCACCGGCTAAATGTTTAGGTTGAAGATCATTCCGTAATTTGGTTAATTGTGGGCGTGAGTCAGTTAGGTAGGATGCAACGCAGCAGGTGGGACATATCTAGTGTTAAAACTGTCGCACTCAGGGTGAGGTTAAAAGTAGAGGGTAACCACACCTAAGTGTCACATTGATTTAAAAGATAGTCCCTTTTGTTTCGGCTCGGGGCGAGCCTGGAAAAAGGGGGGGCGGGAGGGGGTGCAGTGTTGCGGTTTTAGAACCCACACTTGTAAATATGACATCACTTGTAAATATGACATTAAAGGTTAAAGGTAGCACCCCTAGTTAGTCCACAAGCAACACGTAGGCCACCATAGGAACTCAGTTATTTCATTAATATGTGTTTTAGATAAGGCCGTGTTTCCAATAGTTGAATCTGCGTCGCGTCGATCAAATAAGAGTAGGCCCATTCCTTCCATTTTGTGACCTCCCTCTCCAAGCGACGCCATTACGCGCCTCTGCCAGCAGCGTTCGCTGCCTTGCGCTGAAGCTCACTCAAATGCCGCCATAAGCCATGTGGTTAGGCCCGAGGAAAAAGGGGGCGGAACACCAAGAAGAAGGTATGGCATGTCAACCAGCCGTCAAAGGCGTGGCCGGTAAGCCCTCACCAGCCAACCAGGGCTGCGGTGAGATCGCTGACGGGCGTGGTTTTGAGGCGTGCGGAGCGATCTTTGCTCGCATTATATAAGCGCGAACGCAAAGCCCTTTCAGAGGACTTATTCAGCGGCGCTCATGAAAGAAGGACTCTTGCGAAGAACTCGAGTGGAAGGTTGGCGGTAAAAAGGACTGCGCACACGAACTTGAACTTTTGATGAGAGCGCTGGTCGTAACGGGTCTGATACGGAGCGCACCTTTGTGAGAGGACTCGGATGGGAGAGAGCGCATTTCAAAGAACTTGAACGAGACTTGTTGAAGAAGAGCACGCTTGTATTCGAGAACATTGGAGAGGGTGCGTCTAGCACGACCGTACAAATATTACGTACGCAGGACGCCAGCCTCCCACCCCCCCCCCCCTGCTGGACCAGAGCCTGGACTGGAGTCGACTGGAGCCTGGACCCTCTACCTGACCATCTACCAGCTACAATCCCCATGTGAGTTTGTATGTTTGTCTGGGATATTAGAGTAAGATTGTTTTAAGACTGCCCTGTGTACTGCTTCTTCCTCTTCCTCTCTTGTACATCCTTTTGTTTCCTCTTCCTTCTGTATATTTGTAATAAACCCATCTTTGTTCTTCCTACCTTCTGGTTTCCTCTCCATCCGATCGCATCCGTCCTTTCTATCATTGGGTAAACGTGGCACGATTGAAACCGCTCAGAATCGGGTTTAGTCACATTGTTAACGGCTCGGATCGCGGATTGCTATCCGCTCGGCATTTTCCATCTTATCCGTGGTTCGAGCGGGAGTTATCTCCTTGCTTCACGGCCGGTGGTAGTACTTAGGTAATTGGACTAAGACTCGACCAACAACCCTATTTACCACCGACCCGAAGGAACGTTATAACTTCTAAGGACTCGGGTCGGCCAGCTAAAAAGATAAGGGGATTAAGCCCCCCCCCCCCCTTGATAAGGGGAGCGCCGACCCCCGAGATCCGCAACAATATATATATATATATATATATATAAATACACATATGCCTAAGAATCCTGATGTTCAGCTTTTATACATAGGTATTTGAAAAATAAATGTACAGTATTTCATTTACAGCAGTTCATGAGTAACTCTTTGATGGTCTTGGCCACCATTCACTTAAAGTGTGTGCTTCAAAATTCTGCTCTGGGGTTTCAATTGTAATAAACTCATATCACTCAGAAGACATCCTGGCATTGTACCAACTCACTGCGTAATACATTCATCGACTATAGTACTTTTCTGGCATACTGATGGGAGCAACATGCATCTGCACATAGTCTTTCACAGCAACGAACCTATGGGCAAATCTCTTTTCTTTATTCATCTTCACAGCAAATGATTCACTCATTTACGATAGTTGTGGTGAGCATGGCTTTCAGGGGGAAAAAAAGGTGGGCGTGAAAAGTGTGGGATTCCCAGCATGAAAACAAAAATAAATCAACCTCCAGTATTTGAGCTCTTCCATAAATTATCATACTTCCATAAAGTAAGATAATCATTCAATTTCATGAAGACACGAGGAAAATATAAACAAGTACAGATACATTCAAAGTACACCGCCCCCATGCCAAATAATTAAATATCCTACAGCGCGGCATTGCCGGGGCGCCTCCGGCGCCCGGCAATACCGCATTGCAGCTCATAGAGGCTGCATTGGGAAGGAGAGGTGTACACTAATTGATTGATTAATTGTATAATTAAAATCAATAAAATATCATCACAAAATATTTTCTTAATCAATTGGCTAATAGCATAACTAAACCACTAGTGCATCATCTGAAGATGTATCTTTTAGAAATTTAATTAAATAAGTCATTAATAAAAAATTAAATAATTAATTGATTAATCAAAAAATAATTAATAGATTTATCAATAAATAATTAATCGATTAAATGATTTATCAATAAATCAAAAATATCCTTGATAAACCACCACCTTTTCATCCGAAACTGTAACTTAAAAAATTAATTAATTAGGATATTCATCTAATAATTAAATAATTAATCGATTAAATGATTAATCAATAAATCAAAAATATCCTTGATAGCCACATCACTTGGTCACTGTCATGTCCAAATATTAGCTTCCCAGCTCAAAAGGTGCCTGAGATATTGGCCAAATGAGAAAGAAAATAAATAAATGATTAATAATGAAAAGAAATAAATAATAATCATTAAAAAATTAAATTATTAATCAATTCGGTCAGAGAACACATAAACCACCACCATTTCATCAGAATCTGTAACTTTAAAAAACAAAAAAATTTTTTTGTCATTAATCGAATAATTAAATAATTAATCGATCAATTGATTAATTGATTAATTAATAAATAAAAAATAGCCTTTGCAGCCAAATCACCTGGTCATTGGCATGTCCAAATATCAGCTTCCTAACTCAAAAGGTGCCTGAGTTAATGGTCAGAAGAGAAAGGAAATTTGATTAATTAAATAAGTACTTAATTAATCGCTAATAATTAAATAAGAAAACGTCATGCGTAGCACGATACTTGCAAAATCCACCCTCCCCCAAAAGTTTTCCAATGATACATGATGGCCTATGTTGACCTTTTGGCCTATGGTGACCTCAAAAATACTTGGTGGTTGAATTCAGTCACCAGATATGCAAGTCCTCTTCAAATTACAAGTCAATTGGATGAAAATTGAGGATTTTAGAAATTTGGCCTATGTTGACCTTTTGGCCTATGTTCACCTAAAATATAATTTGTGGTTGAATTCAATGACGACATATGCAAGTCCTTTTCAAATTTCAAGTCAATTGGATGAAATTTGAGGATTTTAGAAATTTGGCCTATGTTGACCATTTGGCCTATGTTGACCTCAAGAATACTTGGTGGTTGAATTCAGTGACCAGATGTGCAAGTCCTCTCCAAATTTCAAGTCAATTGGATGAAAATTGAGGATTTTAGAAATTTGGCCTATGTTGACCTCAAAAATTATTGGTGGTTGAATTCAATGACCAGATATGCAAGTGGTCTTCAAATTTCAAGTCAATCGGATGAAAATTGAGGATTTTAGAAATTTTGCAAAGTTGGTGACCTTTGGCCTATGTTGACCTTTTGACCTATTGACCCCAAAAACAATAGGCTTCTGGCATTTGACCAACTCTACCACTTCGTGAAGTTTGGTGAAGATCGGTTGAAAATTGTGACCTGTAGGCCGGTGACAAACTAACAAACAGAGTCACAAACACAACCGACCAATATACTTGAAAAATCTTCGATTTTGCAAGTAATAACTCCTCAATTAATTGATTATTCAAAAAACAAAAATACCGTTTTTGACAAAGGACTTGCTCACTACTGTGCCGAAATTTCAGCTTCCTAGCTCAAAGGATGGCTGAGATATCGTCCAGGCAAACAAACAAGAAAACAAACAAGTACACATGCATTCAAAGTACACTGCCCCCATGCCAAATAATTAAATATCCTACAGCGCGGCATTGCCGGTGCGCCTCAGGCGCCCGGCAATACCGCAGTGCAGCTCATAGAGGCTGCATTGTGAGGGAGAGATGTACATCTAATTGATTGATTAATTGTATAATTAAAATCAATAAAAGATTTATCACAAAATATTTTCTTAATCAATTGGCTAATACCATAACAAAACCACTTGTGCTTCATCCGAAGATGTATCTTTTAGAAATTTAATCAAATAAGTCATTAATAAAAAATTAAATAATTAATTGATTAATCAATAAGTAATTCATCGATTAATCAATAAATAATGAATCGATGAAATGATTAATCAATTAATCAAAAATATCCTTGATAGCCACATCACTTGGTCACTGTCATGTCCAAATATTAGCTTCCCAGCTCAAAAGGTGCCTGAGATATTGGCCAAATGAGAAAGAAGATAAATAAATGATTAATAATGAAAATAAATAAATAATAATCATAAAAAAATTAAATTATTAATCAATTCGGTCAGAGAACACATAAACCACCACCATTTCATCAGAATCTGTAACTAAAAAAAAAAAATTTTTTTTGTCATTAATCAAATAATTAAATAATTAATCGATTAATTTATTAATTCATTAATTAATAAATCAAAAATAGCCTTTGCAGCCAAATCACCTGGTCATTGGCATGTCCAAATATCAGCTTCCTAACTCAAAAGGTGCCTGAGTTAATGGTCAGAAGAGAAATGAAATTTAATTAATTAAATAAGTACTTAATTAATCGCTAATAATTAAATAACTCATCAATTAATTGATTAATCAAAAAACAAAAAATACCGTTTTTGACAAAGGACTTGCTCACTATTGTGCCGAAATTTCAGCTTCCTAGCTCAAAGGATGGCTGAGATATCGCCCGGACAAACAAACAAACAAACAAACAAACAAGAAAGAAAGAAAGCAAGAAAAAACAAACAACCAGAGTGAAAACTGAGTACTCTCTTTCAGCATGCGTCACTGCTGAGCCCCCTTCGGTGCCCAGCAATGACGATTTGCAATGCCTGGCGATGGCATAGGAAAGGAGCGGTGTACAACAAGAAAGCAAGAAAACAAACAACCAAAGTGAAAACTGAGTACTCCCTTTCAGCATGCGTCACTGCTGAGCCCCCTTCGGTGCCCAGCAATGACGATTTGCAATGCCTGGAGATGGCATAGGAAAGGTGCGGTGTACAACAGCAGAATAGGTTGGAAATGCCAACAGTGGTGCCTAGAGATAAAATGGAAAGAGATGAAAAAGCAAGGGATGTGGGTAACAATGAGAGGTAGGGAAGACCACAAGGGGCGGACAATATGGATAAAGAAGCAAAATTTGGGGGAATGGAAGAGAGGGGGAGTAGAGGGATGGATGGGTGGTTTAATGAGTGTATAAAAGATTATGGTTTTGGGTGGGGGATGATCTGGGATGGTAGCGAATAGCTCTCTTGAAGATCTGGAGGGAAACGTGATTGAAGAGAATGTGGAAGTTGGTTCCACAGGTAGGAAAAAAAAGGGGAACAAATGAGTTGAGGTGAGCAGTGATCCAGGACTTTGGGAGTTTCACTAGGAAGGGGTTTCTGGCGGACCATATGCATCCTGTAGATACCAGGTGGGTACAAAGCACGGAGATTGCAGAGGGTGCAACACCATAAAAGAGGTGGAAGAAGACAGAGAGACCACCGATCTGTCATCAATTGCAAAGTTATAGGCCCATCGATTCAGCTTCATCGCAAGAGATTCCAACGATCTTGAAAGCCGTGGTTTCCACGGCATCAAGCTGAGCAAGGTGTAAGGCAGGGGTGCAATGAAGCTGCGGAGGAAGGCCTTGTAGGTGGATAGGAGTTCAGGAGTGCCAACTTAGGACTGTGCATGACAGAAGATGCCCTGTCGGCAACTGGCTTTGGTGGCCATCTTTGAAATGTGGCTTTCCCAGGAAAGATTATGGCTGAGAGGGAGACCCAGGAGTTTGAATGAATGAACTTCTTCAAGAGGATTGTTGAGGAAGTAGATGGGAGGGTTTGTGGTGCGTTCCTTTCAGAGAGAGAGCGAGAGAGTGTGTGAGTGTGTGAGTGTGTGTGTGTGTGTTTTCTCAGGATTAAACGACATTTCCAAGTGTTTGACCAGTTTGTGATTTTGTGAAGGCCTGACTTGAAGAGAGGGAAGCAGTTGCTGCCTCTTTCACGGGTTTCAGCTAGTTTATTGAGGTCTGCTCTCAATGTGACTTTTCCTTTTCAGACATTGGACGAATAAGACATACACAGAGGTTCCCAGTAAAGTTTAAAGTCTATCCAATTGGCGTTGCATACACTGATGGCTCACCCTGGCCTGGCTGCGAAACATCAGGATGACAGTTTATAGAGCTGGGTTGAGATTCCAACCCAATGTGGATGGCTGAGAAGCTAGTGTGCATACCTCTTAGCTATCCACCCAGCTCTAAGATAACAATAGCAAAATGAAACAAAATAAAAACAAACAATGAATATCGAGACGTAAAGTTGTTGTCGTTGTATAACCCCAGAGAGATCTCCCGAACAGGCCCATGGTACGGAGACAACCAATCTCCCAGGAGCAAACCAGAGATCCCCCACATCTAAGGTTGTATACCCCTACCTTTGTGAACCTCGAGCCATGAGAGAGGCAGACAAAGAGGCAGAGAGAGATAAAAAGGAGTGAGCCGGTCCATGGGGATCGGTCAGTGCTATGACCATTACTGCGCTACCAGGATTCATATTGGGGGTGGGGATAGGAGGGGGTAGACCACTGTGAAGAGTGTTACGTGTTCCTCCCCGACCCCCTGGTCACGGTGTACCTCCGAATCTCGAGAGGAGCCACGGCAGAAAAATATGTTATTCTGTGTTAGAAATCAATAGTGAAACCACACCAATGATTTTAAACGAACAAATGTTGCATTAAAAATCACACACAAGAATAACGGTACAACCAATAGCAATCCAGAGTGCACTCTATATATCTTAGGATGGTACCATCAACTAAAGTCAGATAACTCACTGCGCTCCACGTGAGTGAAAAAGGACACTCCTCAATGTCTCTATAACCTTCTCCAAGGCAAAGTTGTTTCGCTCCAGCGATCGCTAGACCGATGTCCAGTCGAAACCCGATTCCCGCTGTCCAGTCGAGACCCGAATCCCGTACAGATGGCAATGGCAGTCACACAGCCAAAACTGTATAAAGGCGCCCTCCAGAGGAGCACGTTCACAGCTCAATCAGCAAACCGCAACGTAATTGGAGACGACGCGGTCGTGCACACACATCCCCGACAGACGATAGGATATTGAGAAGAGCTGACGCGTAGCAAAACCTTTGTCGGTGAACGAAGCACGAGGTTCAAAATGGCCGACGGCTCTTACTTGAGTCGATGCGACCAGGCAAGGATTCGTCGGAATCTCAGCCTAAACCTGACTACGCAGATTTCTCAATCCCAGCAATAATACCTATCGCAGGATGTCCTTTCAAGGAACTCAAAATTCCCTCGCGACCTTCGTTAGACAACGCTCGCTACGGAGCTCGACATCACGAGTCTTGTCCGACTTTTCTCGCCACCTCTTCCTCTTCCCCTCGCCGTCTTCCAGTTCGGTTTCCTGTATCATTTAAAGTTAACCTTTTTAACTTTTGATAACTGTTCGTGAATACTAAACCTTTTGAAGATAATAATAGTACATAATATCAGAAATATGTCAAGTGGGTGAAAACCACAACAACGGAAGTGACGAATCCGTAACAAGAGGAATCCCCGATAGTTACAGTTACAGACCCCACCTGGAGTTACAAATCCCTAAAGGTATACCCATTGCTGTGGGTCCGAATTTTTTGCACAATCAATCAAGACAGCATCTGTATGCTGTAGGTACAAAAACAATTATAATCTTTCAATTTACAAGATATTGTGAGGGGTTATTGAAAATTAAAAGTAGGCGACCAAAATGGTTCAATACTCCAGGGGTTAATATAATCGTATTCAGTTCGTTGAAGCCGAAGGATGGTATTTAATTATCCGGATGCCAGGCAAGCCTCGAATGTATAACCAGTGGAAAACTTCCCGAGAATAATTAAAAGAAAAGAAAACCCCAACCAGTTAATTATGAATGTGCATAATCAGCCATGCTGGTGAGGTTTCTTCATGGAAAGCACAGTTTGAGGTGTGCTCAGATCATAAAAGGCCCAGCTTGAGGTCTGCTCAAAATTGGTCCTTTTTCTTCCCAGACATTGGACGAATGAGAAACATAACAAGCTTCCCAGTGAACAATGTAATTTTAGCTTTCATTTTTGCCACGCCCACGAAGAGAATGCTACCATGGTACAACATGGCAAGGTTAGAGTTTGTGCATAGTCTACTCACATACGCTAGAAATTAGAGTGCACGTTAGAGTATAGGCTTCCTCCTGTGTAGGATTCATGACAAAAGTGCAATCTTTTTAAAGTCACTGGTCACTATTGTTAGAAATACTAAGCATATTACAAGGAAAGCAAGGCTTGCCCATGTGTCACTGTCCAACATTTAAGGGCATTTAAGGGCATTGGGCCTGGAACGCTACAACACTTAGGGGAGACCATTGTAAGCATTCCTGGTCAAAACATATATGAAGAAACTTGATGAAACCCGTGAAATTTAAAACGTCAGAAATATGCCCATGTCACTCCCCCCTGCAAGACCTTGTTGTGGTTTAGGAAAATGTACACCCAGAGGGGAGGGAGGAGCACATCCATGTACACCTTAGGAATCCCAAGGTAGTTATTTCTTAGTTTGTATAACTTCACCAATTGTTTAAGGGTTCGGAAATGGGGACATGCGTTGTTGTTAGTATAGTTTATGTATTCCCGGAGTGATGTATCCCCATTTCCAACTATCTCTTTCTTTCAATCCCCATTCGGTTCGTTCTCTCAATCCATTCTCGGACCGCTTCACCAAGTCTCAATTCATCAACAACCTCTCCTTTACTTTCAATCCATTCCTTCAACCCCCAATCGGTGTATTCCCTCACTTTCAATCCCTACATTAGTTTATTCCTTCACTTTCAATTCCTCCGTTCAACCTCACAATCGGGTTTATTCCCTCACTTTCAATCCATTCCTTCAACCGCCAATCGGTTTCTTCCCTCACTTTCAATGCCTCCGTTCAACCCCGCGATCGATTCATTGTCACTTTCAATCCATCAATTCATCCGACTCTTCATGCTTTCATCATCAACCCCCAACCTCCATCCAAAGCCATGCCAGTGAGTGAGTCCCATATCAGTAACAATTAATCATATTTGTAGGAATACCCTGGATCGGCCATTTAATCTTCTTGCACCTCCACATGCATCCAGAACGCCTCTTCAAATATGCCAAATGCAAGGAGCATGAAGGCCGGAACTTTCAAGCACGTCAAGTACTGCACAGCGGGCCTGACCACTTTTCGAACATGCTATGTATTATCCAGGAAGCTGAACACTGAGTTGTAAAGTACAGAGGAACATTGGGGTGTGAGGGGAGCGTCGATGGCTTGCTCTCGTCACTTCATTGAAAACTTCCTCAGGACGATGGGACTTTCCACCAGCTGCATCGCGGGAACCACCCCTTGCTGGATGTGCACCAATGGGGAAAGGCTATATGCATCTGGGAGAAGCTTGCATGTGCTGTGCTCGCTTGAAAGCCACACAAAGCCCAGAACACGGCTTGATTCGTGGCCGTTTTGTGCACGTCAGGGATGCCTCCACATCAGCTGGCCGTTGTGTGTTCTCCAGAGACACCTCATTACGAGTAATGCTTGCTCGAAGGTTCGCCTGCCCGAACAAGCTATGGCGGGTCCTTTTGGGTCCAGGACAAGCTACCCTGGGTTTGGAGCAAGGAGAGGGGAATACAAGATGAAGGCACAGTGACACCACGAAGGCCCTGGCATGCCACACGGCACCACCAGTTTTACACCACGTTAACACTCCATCGCCATCATCCACATCCTTGCCTCTCCCTCCCGCTCCCCAGCCTATATTATCTGGCCCGACCCAGCCCCGCCTGATTTTGCCCATTTTCGACCTGACCCCACCTGAAAATCACCTAAAATCATCAATTTTCATCCAATTGACCTCAAATTTTAATTTACGATTTGAATTTTGTCATCAAATTTTCAGCAAAGCTTTATTATGAGAATATGGAGAAGAAAAATTAATAATTCGGTCGAAATGTCAAAGATCAGAATCATATAAGAGCATCAATTTTCATTTGATTAACCTGAAATTTTACGAATTTGCATATTGGGTCACTGAATTGGTTCACCAATCAAAAGCTACAAGCCGATTGTTTTTTTTAGATCAAAAGGTCATCGGTCAAGGTTGCATAAAACCGTCAATTTCCATCTGATTGACTTGAAATTTGAGCAGGGTTTGCATGTTGAGTCAATGCATCCTATTGCTTTTCAGGTCAAAAGGTTAAGGTCGTCTAAAATCGTCAATTCATTTTGTATTTTTTTTTTTAGCTACCTTTGTCATGTTTAGCATACGGAAGTAGAAGTCTGAATACAAAGCAGACGTGGACAGGCTTTGCATTTTCAGATGCTTTATAGTTTAAAATGGGGTAAAATATCTTTGTATTAACATTGAAGGAGGGGGGAGGGGAAAGGGTGTGGCAGGAAGAGGTGGGAGGAGGCAGGGGAATGGGTGGGAGAAGGAAAGGGTGGGGTGCGAGTCTGGAGAGAGGGGAGGTGAAGTGGTGGGGTAGGAGGATGGAGAGAGAGAGGGAGTGAGGTGAGAGGAGATGGGAGGAGGGAGGGGTTTGGGTGGGTGGGAGTCCATAGGAAAGGGTGGGGTAGGAGGAGGCAGGGGTGCTGGGAGAGAGTCGAGAGAGAGAGAGAGAGGGTGGGTTGGGAGGAAAAGGTGGAAGGGGTGGAAGTCTGTAGGGAGGGGAAGAGGTGGAGTGGGAGGAGGGAGGGGAATGGATGAGAGGAGAAAGGGGTGCGGTGGGAGTCCAGAGATAGGGGGGGGGGGGGGGTGGGTGAGAGGGGGAGGAAGGGGTGGGAGTCTGTACAGTGTACAGAGGTGGGGTGGGTGGGTAGGAAGAGCGATGGGAAGGGGTGGGAGTCCAGAGGGATGGGGTGAGGTGGGAGGGATGGGATGAGGGAGGGGTAGGGGCGGCGCCAGGAACCTTTGCTAGTGGAAAATAATCGAGTGGAAAGAATATCAGAGAGAGAAAACCCCAAATCCACTGCACATCATCCAGTTCACTCGATGCAGTTTTGAAGGTGAAATATTTCTCTATACTACAGTGTATTCAGAATGTATTCAGACCCCTTCACTTTAGGTACACCGCACCTTTCCGATGCCATCTCCAGGCGCTGCGTAACC
This sequence comes from Myxine glutinosa, assembly GCF_964187855.1. NCBI lineage: Eukaryota > Metazoa > Chordata > Myxini > Myxiniformes > Myxinidae > Myxine > Myxine glutinosa. The sequence continues at coordinate 221,476,144 of NC_136261.1, read as the reverse complement.
TCATTGCCGGGCACCGAAGAGGGCTCGGCAATGACGCACGCTGAAAGGGAGTACTCAGTTTTCACTCTGGTTGTTTTCTTATTTTCTTGCTTTCTTGGTTGTCCGGGCGATATCTCAGCCATCCTTTGAGCTAGGAAGCTGAAATTTCGGCACAATAGTCAGCAAGTACTTTGTCAAAAAATATTTTTTGTTTTTTGATTAATCAATTAATTGATGAGTTATTTAATTATTAGCGATTACTTAAGTACTTATACATTTCCTTTCTCTTCTGGCCATGATCTCAGGCACCTTTTGAGTGAGGAAGCTGATATTTGGACATGCCAATGACCAAGTGATTTGGCTGCAAAGGATATTTTTGATTTATTGATTAAATAATTAATCAATCAATTATTTAATTATTCGATTAATGACTTTTTCTTTTTTTTTGAAGTTACATATTCTGATGAAATGGTGGTGGTTTATGTGTTATATTAGCGAAATTGATGAATTACTTAATTTTTCATGATTATTATTTATTTATCTTCATTATTAATTATTTATTTATTTTATTTCTCATCTGGGCAATATCTCAGGCACCTTTTGAGCTAGGAAGCTGATATTTGGACATGACAATGACCAAGTGATTTGGCTGTAAAGGGTATTTTTGACTTATTAATTAATTGATCTATTAATTATTTAATTATTCGATGATTGACTTAATTAAAAAAAAAATTTTTAAGTTACACATTCCGATGAAATGGTGGTGGTTTATGTATTCCATGAGCCAATTGATTAACTATTTAATTTTTTTATGATTATTATTTATTTATTTTCATTATTAATCATTTATTTATTTTCTTTCTCATCTGGGCAATATCTCAGGCACCTTTTGAGCGAGGAAGATAATATTTGGACATGACAGTGACCAGGTGATGTAGCTACAAATGACATTTTTGATTTATTGATTAATCATTTCATCGATTAATTATTTCTTGATTAATCAATTAATTATATGATTTTTTATTAATGACTAATTTAATTAAATTTCTAAAAGATACATCTTCGGATGAAGCACTAGTGGTTTAGTTATGCTATTAGCCAATTGATTAAGAAAATATTTTATGATAATCTTTTATTGATTTTAATTATGCAATTAATCAATCAATTGTTGTACACTTCTCCCTCCCAATGCACTCTCTATGTATGTGCTGCTGTCGGATATTTTATTATTTGGCATGGGGGCGGTGTACTTTGAATGTATCTTTACTTGTTTCACATTTTGTTATGTTGCAGCTTTATGCTGAAATCGATTAAATTCATTTTTTTCCTCATCAATCTACACTCAATACCCCATAATGACAAAGAGAAAACAGGATTTTAGAAAGTTTTGCAAATTTATTAAAAATAAAAAACTGAAATATCACATTGACATAAGTATTCAGACCCTTTGGTATGACACTTGAAATTTAGCTCAGGTGCCTCCCATTTCTCTTGATCATCTTTGAGATGTTTCTACACCTTGATTGGAGTCCACCTGTGGTAAATTCAATTGATTGGACATGATTTGGAAAGGCACACACCTGTCTATATAAGATCTCACAGCTGACAATGTATATCAGACATATCTGTGCACAGGGTGGCTTTTAGAAGATCAATGTTTAGTTTGTAGCGGTTACCGGAAGCATGACACAATCAACTTGCACCGGCCGATGACGAAACCGGCGAGCGGTCGCTTATCCGGACTTGCCCGGGCATGTCCAGACATGCCTTTCCCGGGTGAACACTTGGCTTATCTATTTGCATACCACGCCCCACCTGAGAGGCGTGGCTTTTGTGTGTTGAGCTTTACTTATAAATTGCCGCCCGTTCGATGGGCTGATTCAGTGCTTTTGAGTTCTTTCGAGTTGAGCTAAAATAAATAGCTCAGTGAAACTTCGTTCCTGGTGTCGTCCATTTTGTCCGGCTTTATCGTGCGAGCATAGCTCCCACAATTGGTGAAACCTCTTTGAGAACACGGCGATGCAGTCATCTGTAGCTTTGAAGCTCCCTGGCTTCTGGGAGTCACACACGGCCGTCTGGTTCGCCCAGGCAGATTCTCTTTTCGCCCTGCGGAACATTACAGAGGACACGACGCGCTACCACCATGTGGTCTCCGCGCTCAACGCCTCCACTGCCGCCCGGGTCCTGAGCTTCCTACAGAACCCACCGAACGCCGACAAATACGGCGCGCTCAAAGGCCTACTCTTCGGTGCGTTTGGACTCACGAAGACCGAGCGCGCGCGACAACTACTCAACCTCCCGGAGCTGGGCGAGGCCCGTCCATCCGAATGCATGGACCACATGCTTGCCCTTCTCGGTGACCACAGCCCGGACTTCCTCTTCCACGAGCTGTTCCTCCGGCAACTACCCGGGTAGGTACGGTTAGCTTTGGCTAACTCGCCCATCACGGACCCTCGCGCCCTGGCAAAGGAGGCCGATACATTTTTCTCGGCCAGGCGACACGTCGGAGCGGCCGCCTGGAACCCTGGGCTGACCGAGGCAACGCCCGCGCCACGACCGGCGCCACCACCGGCCGAGTCAGCGCCACTGGCGGCAGCGGCCGCCGCAACACCCCTTCGACCGAACCCGACGCGACCGCCGGAGCCTCCACCAGAGCGGACCATGTGCTATTACCACGCCAGGTTCGGGCAGAAGGCCATAAAGTGCTGCCCACCGTGCACTTTCGGCAGGTCGGGAAACGACCAGGCCGGCGCTCGCTGCCTGCCATGAGCGTCGGCCATTCAGGCAGCCTTCTGTTTATCACAGACACAGCGTCCGGGCGGCGTTTTTTGTGTGACACCGGCGCTCAGCTGAGCGTGACACCCGCCTCGGTGCAGGACAAACAGGCTGCGCTGTGCGGCCCCGCCTATTGGTCGCCGCAAACGGCTCCTCCACCCGCACCTTCGGTTCGCGCAGCGTCGCATTCTGCTTCGGGGGCCAGCGCTTCAGGTGGGACTTCATCACGGCGAACGTGCCCATGGCCTTGCTGGGTGCAGATTTTCTTTGTGCGCATGGGCTTTTGGTCGATGTCAAATGGCGTCAGCTCATCAACGCGGAGACCTTCAGCTCGCTCGCTTGCTCATTGAGCGGCTCCGCTCCGACCAAGCTAGCCTGCGTGCTCCCGGCCGTGGACGATTTCACCCGCCTACTCGCCGAGTTTCCCGCCCTCACGCAGCCGACGTTTTCGGCCGTCGCCGTCAAGCACGGCGTCGAACACCACATCCCGACCACAGGTCCACCGGTCTACGCCAGGGCTCGCCGCCTCGACCCGGCCAAACTCGCCATGGCAAAGGCGGATTTTGACGCGCTGGAGCGATTGGGAATTGTGCGGCGCTCGAATAGCGCGTAGGCCTCGCCCCTGCACATCGTGTCCAAACCGGGTGGCGGATGGCAACCATGCGGCGATTTTAGTCGCCTCAACGACGCCACCACCCCCGACCGGTACCCGATACCACACATACAGGACTTTTCCGCCCGTTTGGCGGGGCGGGTGATCTTTTACAAAGTCGACCTCATTCGGGGCTACCACCAGGTACCCGTCCGGCCGGCCGACGTGCCGAAGACGGCGGTATTTACACCTTTTGGCCTCTTCGAGTTCCTTCGCATGCCGTTCGGCCTTAAGAACGCGGCCCAGGCCTTCCATCGGCTGATGAACAGCGTGCTGCGCAACCTCACCTTCCTTTTCGTATACTTGGATGACATTCTCGTTGCCAGCACTTCCCGGGCGGAGCACCTCATCCACCTGCGCACGCTTTTTGAGCGCCTCGGCCAGCACGGCCTCATCATCAACCCGGCGAAATGCCAGTTTGGCGGAACGGCCGTCGACTTTCTGTGGCACCGCATCACGACGCGCGGGGCCGTCCCGCTGCCTACCAAGGTGGAGGCAGTCACAAGTTTCCCGCGCCCCCGCTCCATCAAGGCCCTACAGGAATTTTTGGGGATGGTAAATTTCCACCACCGGTTCGTGCCTCGCGCCGCCCAACTCATGCGCCCCCTGTACGAATCCCTCCGTGGCAAGCCGGCCAAGCACGACGTTGCCTGGACCACAGAGATGGACGCGGCGTCGACGGGCACTAAGCTGGCCCTCGCCAACGTGACCATGCTGGCGCACCCGGCGCTCCCATCGCCCTCACCACGGACGCTTCTGACTATGCGGTGGGCACCGTGCATGAACAGTGGGTGAACGGGGCTTGGCAACCGCTGGCCTTCTTCAGCCGGCAGCTTCGCCCTAACGAGCGCAAGTATAGCGCTTTCGACCGCGAGCTCCTCGGCCTTTACCTGGCCGTTCACCACTTCCGCCATCTTTTAGAGGGCCGCCCGTTCACGGCGTTGGTGGACCACAAACCCCTGGTCTTCGCCATGGCCAAGGTTGCAGAGCCGTGGTCGGCCCGCCAGCAGCGCCACCTCTCCGCCGTGTCCGAATTTACGACGGACATCCGGCACGTCGCGGGCAAGGACAACGCTGTGGCCGATTGCCTTTCCCGGTCCGGCGCGAACGCCGTCCACCTGGGTGTGGACTTCGCCCGCATGGCGGCCGACCAGACCTCTGACCCCACGGTGCAAGCCCTCCGGACAGCGGACACAGGCCTGCAGTTGGCCGACGTCCCCTTTGAGGACACAGGTACAGTTCCCCTGTGCGACGTTTCCCTGGGCCAACCTCGTCCCATCGTGCCCACCGGATGGCAGCGGCACATTTTTGACGCCCTCCACGGCCTTTCCCACCCGGGCCGGAAGGCGTCGCAGAAGGTCGTGGCAGCAAAGTTCGTCTGGCACAGGCTCCGTAAGGACGTCCGCGACTGGGCCAATGCCTGTGTCGCCTGCCAAGGTCCACCGGCACACCCAGGCCCCGTTGGCACCATTCGACGTGCCCGCGTGGCGCTTCGACCACGTCAATGTGGACCTGGTGGGACCCCTTCCCTCCTCGCGGGGCTTCACCCACCTCCTCACGATGGTGGACAGGACCACGAGGTGGCCGGAGGCCGTCCCGCTGGCATCAACAACATCCGCCGACGTGGTGCAGGCCTTCATTGGCACTTGGATTGCCCATTTCGGCGTGCCCTCGGACATCTCCTCCGACAGAGGCCCGCAATTCACCTCCGAGCTTTGGGGCGCGGTCGCCCAGGCCTTGGGGGTCAAGCTACACCGCACCACGGCCTACCACCCCCAAGCCAATGGCTTGTGCGAGCGGTTCCACCGCTCGATGAAGGCCACTCTCAGGGCTAGCCTCCAGGATGACGGTTGGGCCGACAGGCTCCCGTGGGTCCTATTGGGCCTCTGAACGGCCCCTAAAGAGGACCTCCAGACTTCCACCGCCGAGCTGGTCTACGGCCAGCCACTGCGCGTGCCGGGCGAATTCATCCCTGACGCCACCGGCCCCTGGTCCGCGGCTCGCCAACGCTCGGTCCTCCAGGAGGCCGCCAGGAGATTTGCCCCCGTGCCCACGTCCCACCACAGCTGCCCCCAACCCCATGTCCCCCCAGCACTTCGCACTGCGGTGTACGTTTTTATCCGGCACAACGCACACCAGGGACCGCTCCGGCCACTGTACGATGGACCTTTCCGGGTCCTGAAGAGGGACGACAAGTCGTTCATCATCGACATCGACGGCAAACCGGACCGCATCTCCGTGGACCGCCTCAAGCCGGCCCATTTGGACCTCGACCAACCTCCACGGTTGGCCCTTCCTCCACGACAGGGCCATCCCCCGTCAACCAAGCCCCCCGCCCGACCATCCACCGCCACGCCACCGACCACCCCCACACGAATCGCCAGGGGTCGTTTCGGCCGGGTCATCAAGACCCCCTCAAACTGACTCTCCCGGTGCATGTTAATTCTGGGGGGGGCACATGTAGCGGTTACCGGAAGCATGACACAATCAACTTGCACCGGCCGATGACGCAACCGGCGAGCGGTCGCTTGTCCGGACTTGCCCGGGCATGTCCAGACATGCCTTTCCCGGGTGAACACTTGGCTTATCTATTTGCATACCACGCCCCGCCTGAGAGGCGTGGCTTTTGTGTGTTGAGCTTTACTTATAAATTGCCGCCCGTTCGATGGGCTGATTCAGTGCTTTTCAGTTCTTTCGAGTTGAGCTAAAATAAATAGCTCAGTGAAACTTCGTTCCTGGTGTCGTCCATTTTGTCCGGCTTTATCGTGTGAGCATAGCTCCCACAAGTTCACATTTTTTTTACAGGAAGAATAAATTTTACTTAGAATTGGTCAAAGTCAGTTTTCCGAATATATTTCCGAATATAATTTTCCGAAATAGGGTTTATAAACAAGGAGTAAGAACATCGTTTCTCAAATAAACAAACTGACATATTAGGTATGGTGTTCAAAAATAAAATGTCAGTGATAGTCAGTACCAGTATTATATTATCAAATATTTTAACTCGTACAGTACTTGATTTTTCACATCAGAAAAATATTCAAATGCATCTTTTGGGTCTACGCATTTCTACTCTGAATATGGATGTTATCTTTGCAAACTCTGCTGCTACTCCAGCTGCAGAGAGCATTCTGTTGCTTTTACTTTCTCTCTTCGACTGAAATGCATATCAGATCATGTACAGTCACGTGAAAAAGTAAGTACACCCCATGTAAAGTTTTGACTTTTTCAACATATTTCAACATACAGCTATTTGATCTTCATTTCAACAATATTGACAGATAAAGGTGATATAATATAACAAATATCATGAAACATTTACATTTTGTAGACCATTGTATAATTTAAATAAACATAAATGCAAATTTCGCATGTGGAAAAAGTAAGTACACCCTTAGCTCTAATAGGTGGTATTTCCCCCTTTGGCAGAAACAACCTCAAGTAGGTGTTTCTTATAACTGTCTACCAGTCTCTGACATCGACTGGGAGAAATTTTTGCCCACTCCTCCATGCAGAATTCTTTCAGCTGTGCGATGTATGAGGGGTTTCTTGCATGCACAGCTTGTTTCAAATCCCCCCACAACATCTCGATGGGATTTAGATCCGGGCTTTGACTTGGCCATTCCAGAACCCTCCATTTCTTTCTTTTCAGCGATTCCTTGGTGGATTTACTGGTATGTTTCGGGTCATTGTCATGTTGCAAGGTCCACCTTCGGTTGAGCTTCAACTTTCCGACAGATGGCCTCACATTATCCGCAAGCACCCTCTGGTACAATGAAGAATTCATTGTGGATTTTATGATGGTGAGCTGCCCAGGCCCTGATGCAGCAAAGCTGCCCCAAACCATAATATTTCCACCACCATGCTTTACAGTTGGTATCAGGTTCTTGTGGTCAAATGCTGCCTTTGGTTTTCGCCAAACATGTCTTCTGGTAATGTGGCCAAATAGCTCTACTTTTGACTCATCTGTCCAGAGCACATTGTTCCAGAAGTGCTGGTCTTTGCCTCGGTGTTCATTGGAAAACTTTAGTCTTGCCCTGATGTTTTTTCTGGACAGCAAAGGTTTCCTCCTGGCACACCTCCCATGTAGATCAAATTTGTGCAGCCTCTTTCTAATGGCAGACTCGTGCACTTTGACATCAACAGTGGCAAGAGCTACCTGTCGGTCCCGTGATGACATTCTGGGGTTCTTAGAGATTTCTTTCAGCATCTTGCCGTCTGCTCTCGGGCTGAACTTGCTGGGGCGGCCTGGCCTGAACAAGTTTGCAGTTGTTTGGAATCTTCTCCACTTGTAGATGATCTTCTGGACAGTCGAATGATTGATTTCAAATTGTTTGGAGATCTTTTTAAATCCCTTCCCAGACTCGTAGGCATCTATAACCTTCTGTCTGAAGGCCTCAGAGAGCTCTTTTGATCTAGGCATGGTGACGCCGCACACTTCAATAACAAAGAGCAAACCAAACTAAATGTCTGAGGTGTAAATAAGACAGGTTCCTTCAAGATCCTCTCTAACGATGTTCTAATCATTTGCACCTGAGCTGGTGCACCTGATTCTAATTTTAGGTATTTGAAGTAGTGATAAATGTCGGGGTGTACTTACTTTTTCCACATGCAAAATTTGCATTTATGTTTATTTAAATTACTAGGGCATGCCCGTACTATATCTATATCTAAAATTATACCCCCCCCCCCCTCTATTTACATGAAATGGTTTGGTCCAAAGCGAACGGCTTGCGAGTACGGTGACAATCCCCCCCCTCTATTTACATGAAATGGTTTGGTCCAAAGCGAACGGCTTGCGGAGTTTGGTAAAGAAATCGCCATAGCGTGCACAAACGCGCAGGAAAGCGAAAGAATCGCAAATTAGTTTTAATTAGTTTTAAAACATAGTTTAACGCCAACATAGCGGCAACATAGTTTGCCAACGTGAAATAAATGAATACGCTCTCAAATGTGCCGTCCGAGGCAGAGTCTGTTCGCCACGTTCGGCACACGTGATAACTCGCTGCTCTCTGATTGGTTGAATCGTTTTTTGGACATAGCTCGGTAACTACTTGTCCGATTAATATGAAACCTTGAAAAGGCACATCCTCGGGTCCCCAGCAATATACCTGGCAAGTTTCAAGTATATCGGACCCGTGGTTGTCGAGAAACAGCGGTCACAGACAAACACACAGACATACACACATACACACACACACACACACACACACACACACACACACACAGAGATTACTGGAATTATAGATAGATACATTGGACTACAAAATGTAAATGTTTCATGATATTTGTTATATTATTTCACCTTTATCTATCAATATTGTTGAAATGAAGATCAAATAGCTGTATGTTGAAATATGTTGAAAAAGTCAAAACTTTACATGGGGTGTACTTACTTTTTCACGTGACTGTAAGCTTCACACAACAGGGAGGAGTTTCAAGGTGGAGGGAAGACCCCAATTCTTTCTATGTAAACGTGTATCATATAGCGCCACCCGGTGGTATCCGGTATTCCAAATCTTCTTCTTATACAAAAAGTTTGATAATATGCATTACAGTGATGTTGAAATCTGAGTGAGAATAATTCTAGATTTTAAAAATGTTTAATTTCACTCATTTTAAGTGGAGATTCAAACCAAAGCAAACAATCCTGAGCTTCGCAGCAAAGTGGAAGTGATTTTTGCTTGTGCCATGAATGAATGAATGAATGATCGTTTTAAGGCCATTTTCCCCGCTAGAGCGGGGGTTAGCCTTGCGGGCCCCATGACAATCATGGTTCCCTGTTTGAGGCAATGTTTTTATGGCCGGATGCCCTTCTTGACGCCAACCCTTGGTCACACTCTTACGATGCGCAGGGATACGGTGTACCTATTCTAAACCGGGGTACACACCATGATCATTCATCCCAGCAAGCTGGTACTCAATTTGCCGACCTCGGAAGGATGACAGGCTGAGTCAACCCCCCTGGCATTCATTCAGCGATCGACCGGGATTCGAACCCAGGATCCTAGGATCCCAAGCCGGCACCCTAACCGCTAAGCCAACACCAGGCTTCAAGACCTGGCCATATATAAGGATAAATGATGGTTGATGAAGGTGATGCTAGCCGACTTCCACGCAGATGGAAGATGACCTCGGGGAAATTACATAGTGAATTGAGCAGAATGATTGTGAAGTACAACATGTGGTCTTTTGATTAAATCCATCATAAAAGTGACAGGTACTTTGGCTGGTGTCTGCACATGGGTTACATTAATAGCCCTTACCAGAGCG
>NC_136261.1:221216465-221461465 GCF_964187855.1 Myxine glutinosa | reverse complement strand
GATAAAGAGTCTGAGGTGATTCCTTTGGTCTCCACGAAGGGTGTAGCGTTCGCAGAGGTTTTCGGGGCATCCGAGCCGGCTGGAGCGGCCACGACGATCTCCGGCAGTGGCGGGTCGAACTGTTGTCCTGACTGTGACGATGCTGCAGGCTCTATCGACTCACAGTGACAGTAGGTTATGTGGTCCTGATGTCGACGAATTTCGCGGCCGTCCTGCAGGCGAATCACGCAGGACAGTGGACCTGGCTTCTCGATGATGTCCCCCGGTAGCCACGTCGCACCTGCACCAAAATTTCGGGCAGACACTGGATCTCCAATGTTGATACATCGACTGTTGGACGTCTTATCGTGCACCAACTTTTGATTAAGGCTGGCTCTGATAAACGTTTGATGATATGTCTGGTTTGAGATTGTCAAGTGTCAATCTCAGGTGTCGTTTCATCAATAACTCAGACAGAGCTGCACCGGTTGTTGATTGTGGCGTGATGCGGTATTTGAACAGGAGACGAGAAAGCTTTGTTTCCAGGGTTCCCTCCTGAAGTTTCTGCAATCCGGACTTGATGATTCCCACGGATCGTTCGGCCAAGCCATTTGAAGCCTGGTGATGTGGGCTGACAAACTTATGTTTGATGCCCTTCCGACGTGTGAACTCGGCAAACTCGGACTGGAAAAACACGAACCGTTATCACTCACGATCATCCTGGGCAGACCATGAGTGGCGAAACAGCATCTGAGTCTTTCGATGACAATGGCTGACGTAGTACCATGCGTCACATAGGCATCAATCCATTTTGTGTGCGCGTCCGTAATTATTAGAATCATGCTGCCGTTAATAGGCCCGGCATAATCGAGATGTAGGCGATGCCACGGTTCGCTGGGCCATTCCCAGGGATGCAGTGGTGCTTTCGCAGGTGTATTCCGGGTGCTCTGGCAGGGGTAACAATGTTGAACATGATGTTCGATATCAGCATCAAGATTCGGCCACCACACAAAATTTCTAACGAGTGACTTCATCTTCACAATCCCATCCTCATCGCCATGTAAGGTATCTCGACAAACTACGATCGATTGTAGCACACGTTTATTCACTCTGCTGACACAGGCCCGATTAACTGCAGCGCCATCCGAGCTGGGGCGTAGGGATACAATGCGGTCCCGGTGTAGGGATACAATGGTGAATATTTGCCGCTTCATACATGACACCTACGACATCATTTTCAACCTATATGCAGCAATGGCGTTAGATGGCATTTGTAAAGTTTTGCATCGATAGGGTAATCAGTTTCTGAGATATAATTATTTATTCTTATTTTTCTTTAATCCAATATGGCTGCCACACCATATGATCGATGACGTTTTGGTGATCAATTTTTAATTGCCATGCCTTGTCAATGACACACAAAGTTTTGAGATTGCTCCGGTGGTTTGGGAGAGGATGTTTTTTAAGGTTTAAGGTTAAATCCAATATGTCTGCCAAACCATGTAAGCTATGATATCATAATTATCTAAAAGCATTCTACATTACATGAGTGTTGCTCCTAACCTGAAAGCTTGGTCTAAATCGAACATGTGGTTGCTGAGAAAAAATGAGGTTTAGCCCGTACCGACGGATGTGCAGATGGACAACCTGAAAACATAATGCCTCCGCCAACCTTCGAGGGCGGAGTCATGAAATGTGGGTGCTACATCTTCGGTGGATAAAAACAAGAAAAATACATAAATGGGCCAAATTAAAAACCTTACCAACAAAACCGATGAAATAATGAGCGCTGTTTGGCCGTCCACCAATGAAGCCAAGGGAATATGGAGAAGTGAGACAGGCCTGCAATACAAAGTCACAGAAGTTTTGGATTTAAGTAAATTCCTGCTTTTCCCTTTGTCCTTATGTTCTTGGGAACCTCACTCACCTCTACCCTGCTACTCACATCTCCCCCCTCCTCACCAACTAAATCTCCCCCCAATTTTTTTTATTGCAACCAACTATCAACTCAGCACATCATAAAAATATATACGAGTATTTCCCTCAAAACTACATCCTTAATAATCAGATCCAAACCTTCAAGCTTGAAATGTATGCTTTGTTGACATCGGTCAAACCCAGCCTCAGTGGTACAAGCAACAGTAAGGGCCGCCAACTGGACCGATAACTTGCACCTTGCTCAGAGTACCTTTCACAAGGCTTATGTTCCTGGGGTTTGTTCGATGATGTCAGGCACAGTGTCCCTGAACAGCACAAAAAAAAAAAAAAATGTTACATGGAAACAACATACCCCAATAACTATATTGTTGAACCTTAAATAATTATTGAAGAAATAATGTTTCAAATAAGGATAATTGCATAGGAAGATAAAACTAGCGTACATGCGTTAAGCTGATGTATTTCAAAAAGTTTTCCTAAACCCCAACCCCATTATGGAAAAACTCACCTGCATTGAACTTTCTCCAATTTGAATAGATAGGTTCCAGAGATCACCATTAGAATGAGGGAAAATTGGAATTTGAGAAAATTTATCAGCGAATTAAAATGAGTCAAAGTATATAAATTGTGGAGGGATTGGAATTTCATGTACAGTATTGTACTGTATTCTTTATCATTCTGTAGTACCGGCACCTTCATTATACTGCATGGCATCTTAAAGTCCACAAAACGTTACAGTAAAGTAGAAACGAGGATTTTCAAGATGGCATGGTGGTGGGAGGGGTGGGGGATAGTAAGGGAAACATATGAAAATCTGTTAACTAAATTGTTACCAAAAAATTTCTTCACCAATATGTTTGTAAAGGTGTGTAATAACATGTGTTAAAATGTTGAAGGTCAACTCCCGTGGGAAACCCAGAAAAAAAGCTGTTGAATTCGGGTACCGAAAAATTATTTTCGAGAATTTTTATTTTTTTAAATCGGCCCTTAAGTAACTTATGAGGGGTCAAATAAGGGTTTTTCATGATTCTGAGTTGATTGTTAACATTTATATTTCACCACAGACACTCCTTTGTGGAAAAATAATTTCTAAATATATCTCATTTTCTACTTTGCAGGACATGGAGTCTAGCAATATGGATGAATACGTTACTCCACCTGTGCTCAATTGCTTCATCTGTGCACGCTCGGATACACCAGCTGAAAGGCTCATACAGGCAACTCCAAAGGGATACTCAACTTTATTGAAACAAGCAGCAACTGTCGAAAATGTTACTGTTGTGGAACGTATGAAGGAGGCTCAAAAGGAAGGAAAACTGAGGTACCACCAGAAGTGTAAAAATGATCTGTACAACAACTTTGTTGCAACCACCAAGAAGTCAGCTCAAGCATCAAAGGCAGAGAAAGAGTCATCAAAGTTGAAGAGAAGACGCACTACTTGTGAGTTCAGTTCATCAACTGGCTGCAGTTCTAGAAGATCACAGTCAGTTGACCTCCTGTATAAGGATGTATGCATTCTTTGCAACCAACCAGCCCAGCTCTACAAAAACAATCCAGCACAAGCTAGAAAGAAATACAGAGTGCCAGATAATTTGACTGCAGATACACTGAAGGCAAGCTTGCTGAAGACAGCACGGAGTCGCGGGGATGACTGGGGCACTGAAGTCACTGGACGCCTGGAAGGGATCAACGACTTGGTAGCAGAAGAAACACTGTACCATTTGCGATGCAAACTTATGTTTGCGAGAGGTGACAGTTTGTCCAAGACTGATGAGGAAGGAAAAAGGAAGAGAGGACAGAGGAGTATTGATGAGGAGCGAGAGGCAGTTTTTATTGAATTCTGCGAATGGTTAGACTCAGAATTAGAGCATGGGGTAATGAACATGGACCAAGTCCATGAAAAGCTGCAGGAGTTTGATCAGTCACCAGAGAAGAGCCTTTCTTATTCAAAGCATTGGCTAAAGATAAAACTTCTAGAGAAATACGAAGACACCTTGTATTTCACAACACAGGAAAGAAGGGCAGATGTACTCTGTCTCAAAGATGGCACCGACAATATTCTGCGAGCGCATCATGCTAATCTTGACCATGGAGATGAGAAGACTCAGATCATAAAGACGGCACTCAAGTTCATATCCAATGATATTGCCTTGATTGTGTGGTGGGGTATGACTTTGGACCTAAATCACAGTATGACTGACATCGATAGTCAGCTGACACTTGTTCCTGCAAGCCTTCAGATGTTCTTGAGACCGATTGTCAAGACAGAAGAAAGAGTTGCCGTTTGGGGGCAGAATTTTATTAAGGCCTGTCGACCTCGGTCTGGAGTATTGCCACACCAAATGGGGCTTGCCATACAACTTGATCATAGATTTGGGTCAAAATGGATGCTCAACAAGTTCCACCGGCTAGGATACACTGAGTCTTACACGGAGACACAAAACTACAAATACTGCTTCCTTAATAGTAGGAGTGGAGATGATGTTCCAGATACTTCTGGCACTCTTGACACCATTGTGGAGGAAACCGATGAACAGATCAATGATGAGGTTGCGGTTGATGCTGCGCTTGAGGATCAATCAGTGATGACAGCCAAAGTGCCAGCCAGTGAAAGTGAATTGTCAAGTAATGATCAGGTGGTCTTTATGGAGGTTGGGGAAACAAACAATGCAGTCACTCAGTTTGTTGGAGACAATATAGATTTAAACATTGTCTCTATTCACGGAAACACTCCCTTTCACTCAATGGGTTGGATCAAAGTCACCTCTCCGGCACCACCTTTGCCAGATCCACAGACAACAGCAGCTTTCCCCCGGGTGAAGTTGAAGGCACTCGACAAAGCTAAGATCCTGAGAGGAACTGAAGTAAAGATTATTCCATTTACGAACAGGAAACAGATAGGAACGAACGTGATCATGTTTCTCCCCCTCGCTGAGCTTTCCTCCTCCCTGGCTCATGATCAGCCACTCCTCACTCCAGGTGACACACTCTGGGCAGCGGGGTGGGTGATCAAAGCCAACGATCCTGAGTTCCCACACTCCAACTGGAATGGCTGGATGAAGAGAATCCATGCTAATGATGCAAAGCAGAGCACACAGATCGAGTTCCTCCCAGGAGAAGGAGATTGAAGGAATTGAAGAAGGGTGAAATTCGGTACAACATGTTCTCAAGGAAGGCAGCGGCAGGAGTGATCAAACCAGAGACTCTACCTCCAACAGAGGGTGCAGCTGCACAACATTCACTCCGTGCCTACCTGCAGACCCGGGACTGGATCCTTCTACAGAGCATGTCTCTGAACCCCAGTGACTATGGATGGACAATAGGTGTGCATGGGTATGAGCCAGTTCCAACACTGGACCCCACGGCTCCTGAGGAGCTATTGCAGTTCACGAGCTGTAATTGTCATGGAGATTGCAGCAACCGGCGATGCAGCTGCAAGAAGAATGGGGTCACGTGCATCTCGGCCTGTGGAGTCTGTAATGGCATTACATGCAGAAACTGCAGTCATGATGTTGTTGAGTCTGAAGAAGACATAGACAATGACTGTTGAAACTTCTGACATTGTGAATGAGAAATAACTCTTGAGTATTATATATAGGGCTGTCAACCGAGCCGAGACCGGGAGGAAATCCCGGCGGTTTCGGCTTTCGAGACGGTCTCGGGACGGTCCCGAGATAAATTGATTGACGCAATTTCTCGGTAAAAAAATCCCGGTTAAAATTCCAACTTCTTGCAGATATTTTCCATTAAATAGAGGCATTTATTGAGCCTTGCTTTCATTACTCTGCTTCTGCACAAGCATCATTTTTCGCAAGTGCAGCTGAACTGACACAAACGATGATAGATAAAGTAAACTCACTGTTCCAGGATTTTCCCCTTCTCAACAAACAATGCACTGCAAACGAATCCGAATTCCAAATCCGGATCTTCACCAACATCTAATCATGTCGTCCTTGTCACACACGCTGCATCTCCACAAAATTTCGTCCGAATCCGTCCACAACCTTTTGAGATATTGTGTTCACAAACAAACGGACAAACAGACAGGAGTGAAAACATAACCTGCATCCACCTTTGGTGCGGAGGGAACGAAATCAGGATAAAGATCCCAATGAAAATCCGCCTCATCACGACTTTATTTAAACCGTTGAATCCTTCCGCTGTATCACTCCGCCTCGCCCCGCCTTACGCTGCGGTCACGTGTCCGTCCTTGGAGACGAGTTACAGGAGGTGGTTGCGATGGTCTTTTGCACATTAATATCGAGGGACTCGCTCGAGGCTCCGTGAATGGAGGGACGATGTTTATCTATCTATAATTCCAGTAATCTCTGTGTGTGTGTCTGTCTGTGTGTTTGTCTGTGACCGCTGTTTCTCGACAACCACGGGTCCGATATACTTGAAACTTGCCAGGTATATTGCTGGGGACCCGAGGATGTGCCTTTTCAAGGTTTCATATTAATCGGACAATTACTTACCGAGATATGTCCAAAAAACGCTTCAACCAATCAGAGAGCAGCGAGCTATCACGTGTGCCGAACCGTTAATGCAATGCAAGCGTTAATGCGTTAATGCAAGGCTTTTCGTTTTTTTCCCTCTTCTCTTTCTACTTTTCCTTGCGATTAAATTGCAAACAGCCAAAATACGTTGGCGCTAATTGAATAATTGGCCATTAACACTAAAATAATCGTAACTGCGATATGCCAACTTCCGGACAGTGCAGCCTTCCATGTTGTTGTTGTTTGCAGCAGCTGTTTGCAGCAAGGGAAGGCTTTTCTTTTTTCCCCTCTTCTCTTTCTACTTTTCCTTGCGATTAAATTGCAAAAAACCAAAATACGTTGGCGATAATTGAATAATTGGGCATTAATAGATAGATAGATAGATATGCGATATGCGAACTTCCGGACAGTGTAGACTTCACTTCCGGCCTTACGGAAGTGCTCTATACTTACCGGCTATATACTTATTACTTACTGTCTATCTTATAGATAGATTGTAGATAAAGACAATGCCCCAATCGAGTCGTCGTTTACGAGAACGAAGGAACGAAGCTGCACGTAGTGCACGCGCAATAGAATCTGACGAGGAACGAGCTGCTCGCCTGGCACGCGACGTTACGCGCGTGACACGGCGTCGTGCAGCTGAAAGGGATGAAGAACGGACTGCTCGCTTGGCAGACAACACTGGACGCGTGGCAAGTCGTCGTGCAGCTGAAACGGCTGAAGAACGGACTGATCGCTTGGCAGACAACACTGGACGCATGTCAAGGCGTCGTACAGAAGAAACTGCTGAAGAACGCGCTGCTCGCTTGACACGCGACGTTACGCGCGTGACTAGGCGTCGTGCAGCTGAAACTGCTGAAGAACGCGCTGCTCGCTTGACACGCGACGTTACGCGCGTGACAAGGCGTCGTGCAGCTGAAACGGATGAAGATCGGACTGCTCGCTTGGCAGACAACACTGGACGCATGACAAGGCGTCGTGCAGCTGAAACGGATGAAGATCGGACTGCTCGCTTGGCAGACAACACTGGACGCATGACAAGGCGTCGTGCTGAAGAAATCCCTCACCAGCGAGAAGACCGGCAAGTAAGGGATGCCCTGCGTCATGAGGCTGTACACCGTGTGAGACTGGAGCAGGCTCACCATGACAATCGCAACCTTGCTCGATTCGATGATACCGATTTCTTCCGAGAGGTCCTTCATGGTGAGTACAGGCACGCGTTGAGCAGGACCTCAATATTTCAATGCCCTAAATGCTCGCATTGTGCTGCTTTGGTGTGGCATGAGGAGAGAAGAGGATTTTGCTGCAACCACGGCAAGGTCGTTCTTATGCATGATCCTACGAATCCAAAACCCGGTTCAATTCCATCACAACCTCCAGATGCTATTAAAAACCTTTTCCTTAACCAGGACTTTGTGAAGCACGCGAAACAGTACAACAACGCGCTGGCAATGGCAAGTATCGGTGTCCGAGAGATACGTATGCCTGGCTTCAATCCTGGAGTGCGCATACAAGGTAAGGTTTACCATTACATTGGTGCTCCTCTTGCCGATCTGGGTTGTACCCCACGCTTTGCTCAGATCTACTTTCACGATCCAGCCCATGAGCTGGATTATCGTCGTGCCCACACCTCGAACAGTGGCCTGAATGAACAGTTTTTGCTAAGAGCACAACAGGCCATTCATGAGTGCAACCCATACGTCCAGCAATTCAAATCAGCCATTGAGTATGTGGTTCATAATGATAGCGCCAATGAACTGAATATTGTGTTAACAGGTCGCACGCGGCGCCGAGACCTTCATCATGGTACCGTCAACCTTCCCTCAGCAGACAGCGATGTGGCTGTCATTGCTCCAGGGGCTATGACAACTGAGCAGTTTGGAAGGCTGGCAGTCGCTGTTCACCTCAGGGGAGGAGGTTTACAGACAATAGACGCCATGCATCCAGCGTATGACCCACTATCATACATACTTCTGCTACCCTGCGGCTCTCAGGGGTACCACACTGAGTTGGCAGGGACTACGCCAACAACTTTCTACCGCTACCATCTACAAGTACGTGATCCTACTCATCACTTCAATCTACTGCTTCGTGGTGGAAGGTTGACACAGCAGTACGTATGCGACATGATGGCAAAAATTGAGTCACACCGTCTCACTTGGATTCGCTGCAACCAGAAGTCAATTAAGGCAGAAAAGTATAAGATCATCGTTGATGCGTTAAACAGTGATGCTGAGGTGCTACCTGGACGCCTCACCATTCTGCCTCCGTCAATTTATGGGTCGCCACGTTGGTATGCCAAAGAGTTTCAGGATGCAATGGCTTTAGTCCGAGTCAAGGGAAAACCAGACTTTTTCCTAACTTTCACCTGCAACCCAAAGTGGCCAGAAATTAAAGCATCGGTTTTTGAGGGTCAGCCACCCAATGCAAGACCTGATATCATCGCCCGGGTGTTTCATATGAAGGTGGAAGCACTCCTCGCAGACCTCCTCAAGCATGACATCTTGGGGCATGTGGACGCTTACGTGATGGTGAAGGAAACGCAAAAGCGTCACCTTCCCCATATACACATGCTCCTGACCGTGGTACCTCGCGACAAGCCCAGAACACCTGCAGATGTCGATCGCGTGGTCTCTGCTGAGATTCCTGACAGCCTCACAAATCCGGAACTACACCGTATTGTGACATCACACATGATTCACGGCCCCTGTGGGGAATGGAACATCTTGAGCCCTTGCATGGCAGACCGGAAGTGCACAAAGGACTATCCCAAAGCCCTACGTCAAACGACAAGCTTCTCTGATGACTCCTATCCCCTGTACAGAAGACGGGCAGAAGCAGCACCTGGTGATCCCATCATGAAGACAATACGAGGCGGTGCTAACGTATTAGTTAACAATGCATGGGTTGTGCCTTACAATCCATATATTGTCCTCAGGTACGATGCTCACATCAACCTTGAGATCGTCTGTGCTGTCACCTGTGTCAAGTACCTGTACAAATACCTTGAAAAGGGCCCGGACCAGTGCCTGGTCAGACTAGAGCCTCATGAGAGGATGCGAGAGGCATTACGACATGATGAAGTGGCACGCTACGAACTAGGGCGTTACATCACCGCATCTGAGGGATACTGGCGCATATACGATTTCCCCATTCAACGCAAATACCCACCAGTCGAGATGCTGGCACTCCATCTACAGGATGAGCAGGTGATCACGTTCACTGACGAAGGTGCCATACAGAACGTGGCAGAGTCAGGACCCCCTGCAACAACCCTCACCGCCTTTTTCGAAGCCATGAATCTCCATCCACACATGCGTCATGTTCTATATCCAGATGTATTCCAGCACTTCACCTACTTGAGGAAAAGGTTTCAATTGCGGAAGAGAAGGCTGAGTTTCCAGGATAACCGTAAGGCTGATACGGTTGGGCGGCTCCCCATTATTCCCGTCAACTCCCATACTGCCGAGTTGTACTATCTCCGCATGCTACTGTACCGCGTGCCTGGCCCCACATGCTTTCTGGATCTCCGTCGTGTTGGTGGTAGGGTCATGGAGACCTATCTGGCAGCCTGCATTGCATATGGCATCGTTGACAATGACCAGGAGGTGGATTCTGTTATGGAAGAGGCTGCAAATATTGCTTTTGGCCCTGCAGTCCGCGAAGTATTTGCCAACATGCTCATATTCGTTCTCAGAGGCAACCACGTGCAGTTCTGGGAAAGGCACAAGTATGTGCTGTGCGAGGACTTCATGCGTGCTGCAGGTGTGAATGTTCCAAATGGACGCATTGTGAGTGCAGTGCTACTAGAGCTGAGGAACAAAGTTGAGTGCCACGGCTTTTCGCTCAGTAGGACCTTTGGCCTTCCTGAGCCTGACCCAGTTCATTTCCAGTCTCGCATTCCGCGCGTCATCGAGCACGAAACAGTGCACAATATAGGAGAACTTGAGGCTCACATCGCTCAAACAGAGTGCCTTCTTAATGACGAGCAGCGCGTTGTTGTCGATACAGTGATGTGGAGTGTGGAACACGGACATGGCTGCATGCTTGCTGTTGATGCAAGTGGTGGGACTGGGAAAACCTTCACATTGTCTCATATACTCAACAAAGTGCGCGCAATGGGCAAAGTGGCTCTTGCAACTGCTGCAAGTGGTATTGCAGCTACGCTGCTGCCTAAAGGGGCCACCTTCCATAGTAGGACCAAGTGTCCTCTCATTCTCACTGATGAGTCCACTTGCAACATCAGTGAAAATGACACCACTGCAGCACTCATACGCATGACTAATCTGATGGTGGTGGATGAGGTTTCAATGATGGATCGTCGCGCATTGGAGGCAGCAGATCGAACATTCCAGTGGCTTCGGGGCTCCGAGGAACCATTTGGCGGCATCGCAATGGTTTTCAGTGGTGACTGGAGGCAAATCCTTACTGTTGTGCCACACGGTAGCCGTATTGACATAGTTGGAAGGTGCTTCAAGAGCTCATACCTGTGGAGAAAAGTGCAGATTCTTCGTCTCAGAGTAAACATGAGGATCATGCAGGGTGCTGGAGAACAACAGGACGAATCTGCTTTTGCAAAATTCCTGCTGGATCTGGGTGAAGGGAAGATTCCTGTCAATCCAGAAGAGGGTGAATTTGCTATTGAGCTCAGGGAACCGCTCATTCTTCCTGGTGAAAAACTTCAGGATATTGTCACTTGGGTGTACGAAGACTTGCATAACAACATTAGCAACCCCAAGTGGCTTTGCGAGCGTGTTATACTATGTCCGACCAATTCCGAAGTCGATCAGGTAAATGCCTACATGACGACCATATTTCCAGGGGAGGAACATGTTTGCTGTAGCGTCGATACAGCGGAATCTGAGGGTGATCATTTGTATCCGCCTGAGTTCCTGAACACCCTCTGTCCATCTGGTATGCCGCCACATCGTATCTCTCTCAAGGTGGGTATGGTCATCATGCTGCTGCGAAACTTCGACCAGCAGAGCGGGCACTGCAATGGCTCAAGGTACATCATACTTCAGATCCTTCCAAATCTGTTGGTTGCACAATCTGTGATGGGTGTCAATTCTGGACGCACATTGCTCATTCCACGCATAACCTTGAGTCCATCTGACAACATGTTCCCGTTCACTCTGCGGCGTCGGCAGTTTCCGGTACGACCCTGCTTTGCCATGACTGTGAATAAATCCCAAGGACAGTCGCTACACCATGTTGGGATCTTCTGCTCACGAGACTTCTTCAGCCATGGTCAGTTCTACGTGGCGGCCAGTAGGGTTGGCAGATCCAGCAGCCTCCGCATTCTTGCCCTGGACGAGGAAACAAAGAAGAAGCGCCGTTTCCTCAGCAACGTTGTTTATGAAGAGGTGCTAACGAGATAAAGGTGTGTACAATGGACATGTAGGCAATTTTTATTATTATTTATTTATTGAAGAACAATTGTTTCGAACGAATTCTTCAAAAATAGTGCACAACTTCTTTTGGCAGTCGTACACCATGTTGGGATCTCCTGGAGAGGTGCCGTTTCCTCACCAATGTTGTTTATGAAGAGCTGCTAACGACATACAGGTGTGTACATGTGGACAATTCTTATTATTTATTTATTGATTGAAGAAACATTGTTTCGCAAAGAATTCATCAAAATAAGTGCACAACTTCTTTTGGCAGTTGTACACCATGTGAGGATCTCCTGGAGAAGTGCCGTTTCCTCAGCAATGTTGTTTATGAAGAGCTGCTAACGACATACAGGTGTGTACATGTGGACAATTCTTATTTTTTATTTTTTGCTTGAGGAAAAATTGTTACGAAAAGATTTCATCAAAATAAGTGCACTACTTCTTTTGGCAGTTGTACACCATGTGAGGATCTCCTGGAGAAGTGCCGTTTCCTCAGCTATGTTGTTTATGAAGAGCTGCTAACGACATACAGGTGTGTACATGTGGACAATTCTTATTTTTTATTTTTTGCTTGAGGAAAAATTGTTACGAAAAGATTCCATCAAAATAAGTGCACTACTTCTTTTGCCAGTTGTACACCATGTGAGGATCTCCTGGAGAAGTGCCGTTTCCTCAGCAATGTTGTTTATGAAGAGCTGCTAACGACATACAGGTGTGTACATGTGGACAATTCTTATTATTTATTTATTACTTGAAGAAAAATTGTTACGAAAAGATTTCATCAAAATACATGCACAACTTCTTTTGGCAGTCGCTACACCATGTTGGGATCTTCTGCCCAAGGGCCTTCTTCAGCCATTGCCAGTTCTACGTGGCGACCTCTAGGGTTGGCAGTTCCAGCAGCCTCCGCATTCTTGCCCAGGACGAGGAAACAAAGAAGAAGCCCGTACGTGGTGCCTTATGAAGTGGTGCTAACGACATAAAGGTGTGTACAATGTACATGTAGACAATTTTTATTATTCTTTGTTTGGGAGGGAGATGGGAGGGTGATGGGGCAGGGTGATGGGAGGATGATGGCAGGGTGATGGGAGGGTGATGGCAGGGTGATGGGAGGGTGATGGCAGAGGGTGATGGCAGAGGGTGATGGGAGAGTGATGGGAGGGTGATGGGGGGAAGATGGGAGGGTGATGTGGCAGGGTGCTGTGGCAGGGTGATGGCAGGGTGATGGCAGAGGGTGGTGGCAGAGGGTGGTGGGGGGGAGATGGCAGGGTGATGGGAGGGTGATGGGAGGGTGATGGCAGGGTGATGGGAGGGTGATGGCTGGGTGATGGGACGGTGATGGCAGAGGGTGATAGCAGAGGGTGATTGCAGAGGGTGATGGCAGAGGGTGATGGCAAAGGGTGGTGGCAGAGGGTGGTGGGAGGGAGATGGCAGGGTGATGGGAGGGTGATGGGGGGGAGATGGGAGGGTGATGGGGCAGGGTGATGGGGCAGGGTGATGGGGCTGGGTGATGGCAGGGTGATGGCAGGGTGATGGGAGGGTGATGGCAGGGTGATGGAAGGGTGATGGCAGAGGGTGATGGCAGAGGGTGATGGCAGAGGGTGATGGCAGAGGGTGATGGCAGAGGGTGATGGCAGAGGGTGATGGCAGAGGGTGATGGCAGAGGGTGATGGCAGAGGGTGATGGCAGAGGGTGATGGCAGAGGGTGATGGCAGAGGGTGATGGCAGAGGGTGATGGCAGGGAATTAACATTAACGAATAACATTTGTAATGTAATAATTTGTAATAATTTGTAGTAATAGATATAATAATAATAACGAATTCTGCTCTGTTTCAATTCTGTTTCAATTTGCTGATATGCTTTGCAAACCTTTTTTTTTTTAAACTATTTTAAAACTAATACAATTCGAACATGGAATACATACTGACACTGCACTTTCAGGTCTCCTACAAATCCTACCCTGTCGCCTCACCGTGGCGTAGGAGTGGCAATGGTCAATGGCATCGAATGTCATGGCTAGCAAAGACAGGGAGGTACACTTGATTTAAATTTGGAAATTGTTTTTTTTTTTTTTTTGGCCACGGAACGGGCACCCACGTACGGGCACGTCCTAGTTTAGATAAAAAAACACGTTTATAATGGATTATTCTCCACACAATGTATTAATACAAGTACAATACATATATGTAGTCTTATGAAATGAGTTTTTGATGAACGTTTATGTTTAATTGCAACGCTAAATCTATAAATTGTAAGAATCCCTCGGGGTTTGGTTTGACGGTTTGAATGTGAAAGTATTTTGGTTATCTTATCTCCACTTTAGGCCTGATAAGTTGATTACGTTTACTTTAGTCACAGAGTCAAAATAAGGAGGGGGGGGGGGGTGATCACTACACCGCCTGCTTTATAATTTACTAGCAGAAGTACCCGGCATTGCCGGGCGGGGGAGGGGAGGGGAAGGGGGGGGTGGGGGGGGGGGAGCGAGCCCCTTGGCGATCACAACTCACAAAATGATAATGAAACTCCAACCGGGACTCGAATATGCCTGGGCAGAAACATTTTCTCCCTCTCTCTGACATTCCGAGCAAGAAATTACACGACAATACAAACTGTAATGAGATAACCCGGTCCCGTCGGTGGCCGATCATCTGCATGTAGGCGGTGTATTTTATTTCATCCCGGTAAATGGAAGCTAAGTCGGAATTTAAGTACTCAACATCAGAAATGAATTTTTTTCATTGTTGTTTATATATTGTAATGAAATTCCATTATTTTTGAAGCCTTATTATATATAACTTTTTTTTTTTTTTTTTTTTTTTTTACTTTGCCGGGAACCGAGCCGATCCGAGATCCCGTTATGAAAATTGAAAATTTATCGAGACGGTTCCGAGACGGGATTTTGAATCTAGCTAACAGCACTAATTATATATGTATGTGAAATAAAAGCTACTTTGTGTGTAAATGTAAAAGTGAAAATATAAATGTTAACAATCAACTCAGAATCATGAAAAACCCTTATTTGACCCCTCATAAGTTACTTAAGGGCCGATTAAAAAAAATAAAAATTCTCGAAAATAATTTTTCGGTACCCGAATTCAACAGCTTTTTTTCTGGGTTTCCCACGGGAGTTGAACTTCAACATTTTAACACATGTTATTACACACCTTTACACACATATTGGTGAAGAAAGTTTTTGGTAACAATTTAGTTAACAGATTTGTGAAATATCTCATAAAATGCCCTTACTAGGAAGGGGTTACATTTTTTGAGTTAAGTTTTTCAAATTTTATTATTAAATTTTGTTTTATATCAACTTTTGGGTTAAGTTTTTTTCCCCGTTTTTTCCGTGACCCCAAGTCCCCACCCCTTGGAGCATGATCTGGCATTCAAATCCAAAAAATCATTACATGTAATATTTAATGCGTCCCCAATGCTGATTGCACAAGAAAACTTTCATTAGAAATGTTTAGAATGTACCCGTAATCGAATTTTTTGGTATTTGACCTTTTGACTCCACCCCAGGAGGCAGAGCCAAAAATGACACTGCTCTCACACCTTCTTATGGTGTGATCATAACTACCAGGTCTGGTGAATTTCTGCACAACCGTTTTGGAGGAGATAACATGATGGACGGCCAGACACAGCCAGACAGACAGGAGCCTGTTACAATATCTCATAGTTTTCTTTTCTTTCAAAAATCGTGGGGATAATTACACTACATGGCCAAAAGTATGTGGACACCCAAACATCACACCCATATGTGCTCGTCTAAGATCTCATTCCAAAATCATGGGCATTAATATAGAGTTGGTCCCCCCATTGCTGCTATAACAGCCTCCACTCTACTGGGAAGACTTTCCATTAGATGTTGGAACATTGCTGTGGGGATTTGCTTCCATTTAGCCACAAGAGCATTAGTGATGTCGGGCACTGATGTTGGGCGATTAAGCCTGGCTTGCAGTCGGCATTCCAATTCATCCCAAAGGTGTTCGATGGGGTTGAGGTCAGGGCTCTGTGCAGGCCAGTCAAGTTCTTCTACACCGATCTCGACAAACCATTTCTGTATGGACTTCACTTTGTGCACGGGGGCATTGCCATGCTGAAACAGGAAAGAGCCTTCCCCAAACTGTTGCCACAAAGTTGGAAGCACACAATCGTCTAGAATGTCATTGTATGCTGTAGCGTTAAGATTTCCCTTCACTGAAACTAAGGGGCCAAGCCCGAACCATGAAAAACAGCACAAAACCATTATTCCTCTTCCACCAAACTTTACAGTTGGCACTATGCATTCGGGCAGGTAGCGTTCTCCTGGCATCCGCCAAACCCAAATTTGTCGGGCTGCCCGATGGTGAAGTGTGATTGATCACTCTAAAGAATGTGTTTACACTGCTCCAGAGTC
Organism: Myxine glutinosa; assembly: GCF_964187855.1. Classification (NCBI taxonomy): domain Eukaryota; kingdom Metazoa; phylum Chordata; class Myxini; order Myxiniformes; family Myxinidae; genus Myxine; species Myxine glutinosa. The sequence goes on along the minus strand of NC_136261.1, from coordinate 221,445,253 downwards.
CAATGGCGGCAAGCTTTACACCACTCCAGCCGACGCTTGACATTGCACCTGGTGATCTTCGGCTTGTGTGTAGCTGCTCGGCCATGGAAACCCATTTCATGAAGCTCCTGACGAACAGTTGTTGTGCCGACATTGCTTCCAGAGGCAGTTTGGAACTCGGTAGTGAGTGTTGCAACCAAGGACAGACTATTTTTACGCGCTATGCGCTTGAGCACTCGGCAGTCCCGTTCTGTGAGCTTGAGCACTACCACTTCACGGCTGAACTGTTGTTGATCCTATACGTTTCCACTTCACAATAACAGCACTTACAGTTGACCGGGGCAGCTCTAGCATGGCAGAAATTTGACAAACTGACTTGTTGGAAAGGTGCCATCCCATGAGGGTGTCACGTTAAAAGTCACTGAGCTCTTCAGTATGGCCCATTCTACTGCCAATGTTTGTCTATGGAGATTGCATGGCTGTGTGCCTGATTATATATACCTGTCTGCAATGGGTGTGGGTGAAACATCCGAATCCACTAATTAGAAGGGGTGTCACATACTTTTGACCATGTAGTGCATCTTACAGATTAAAATGACAACTCCATGTGAAGCCCATTCTCATTTATGGTTAAAAAAAAAAAAAAAAAAATTTAAATAATATTTGAGGATACAGTTGTGTTTTAAAGGAATAAATAAAACTCGGATTTCAAAAAAACTAAGATTTGTAGTTCATATTATAATGAAATAATGAAGTTCACTTTGTAAAGTCACAAAAAACCTGACATATAGGGTGCAAACCATAAGCACCAGGCACCACCAACTAGGCCTGCTGACTATTCAGTAGCTGTACTCATCAGTTATGCCTTCACTTTTGAGTGTAGGTATAATGGTTATTTGTCATGTGGATTGAAGTTTTTTTTTTTGGTTTGGAGGTTTTTGGTTAGCACTGTTTTTTCAATGGTAGCAATTTTGATCCTAAACCCATGTTTCCCTGATAACATGAGGAGTGAAACCAAGTGGCAGGGTCAGATTATCCCTCATTAAAAGGGCACTGATGAGCTAGCTGGACTTTTACTGAAAATGCCACAATGACATGGTAATTTTCCACAAGCTTAGAAACTAAATCCATAACAACGTTGGCTTCTGGTAGATCTTACCCCACAAACTCTTAGATGCCAGTGCAGTGCCCTCACCACTGGCGCATTAACTAGATCACCACTGTATCCCAATTTGTGGAAATTCAGTTGGAGTAGAGAGAAAGTTGGTGAGGATCCTCCAGCAAATGACATAAAAATAAAAAAGTTATTGTCACAAAAATTATTGAAGTATGATATTCACAAATAGGATTACGCAATGACATTTTAAGTGGCAATGAGCAGTTTGTGGATATGCAGAACATAGTTGCAGCTCTGCAACCTTATATAGTACAGTGTATCACAATGCTATAGTAACTACCCAATATTGCTAATACGTTTTGATGTTGGCAAAGTAAAACATTACTTCTTCAGTGTGCTAACTTCAACCATCACCCTACCGAGCCCATCTCACACTGGGAGGTTAGAGGTTAGAATAAGATCCTAATAAGGTTTGGAAGTTAGAGGTTAGGACCCGAATCAAACAAAGGATAAATATTTCATCTCTTTAGTATTCCAAGTATTATTTGGCCTCACTTCCATTTAGTATACACAAAACAGACGAACCCGCTTACTCACGGATGTCCTCAAAAACAACAGTATTATCCATGGCAACATGCACAGCCAAAGAGCTCCAATCATCAAATAATGATAGCTTCCTGTGGGGATGAAGGAGACCAAAATAGAAAACAGGTAAATGAGATTGGAAAGTTGAATAGTATTTTGAGGTGAAAAGGATGAAAATAAGAAAATATGTATTCAGGGCAGTGGGAGCTCACCGCAGAACCTGAGCCACCGTGTTCGGCCCATACCACTGTCCCACTGCTTTTCCCTCACCGACTCCCATCTGAGCTGTAAAAAGAATGAAAAAAATAACAATAATCTTTCCCTTCTTTTGGGTTGCCAATGTCCATTTTTCTCTTCATCTTAGGTGCTCAATTACTACTTTTTACCAATCTGATGTATGGAGTACAGACAGTCCTTCTGATCTAAGAAGCAATGAAGGACTCTGTAGTAGGCAGCTGGTTGCTTTAAACCCTCCTTCCATCTCCACTCTGAAAGGACAATGAGAAAGGTGAAGAAAATAAAAGAAATGACACCAAAAGAGATGTAAAAAAAACAAAAGTATTTTGTGTAAGCCCCTTCCACAATGGAAGTGAGGACTTTGATCATGTTCAATCCGACTATTAATTTTCAATTAGTCATTGGCTTTAACACCAATATAAATTTTAATTGCGGACCCCAGGCATCAAAAAGGTACATATTGTTACGTTTGTAGGTGAAAGAATACCGTAGGAGAGGCAGAACTGTATAGGAAGTAGCATGGGCCGTGTGACGTGCAGAAGAAACCTCGATGTAACAAGTAGGGAAACTAACTTTTTAAAGGTTGTTTAAATGTTCACCACATGGGGGGGGGGGGGGGGGGTGTGTTGTGCTAATTATCGCTAGGGTTTAAGGCTAGTTTTTTCCTCAGTGCGTGATTACCCCCCTGTAATCTTTCCCTTACGTTTTTGCACCATCGTTAAATTGCATTTACCACGGCCGGCCATAAAGGCCACCGTTAAATAACAACCATGCTGGCAAGAAACCTCACAGAGATTATCGGGGCGGGCCCCGCCGACGAGCGAGGCGGGGAATCAGGGGCGGAGAGGAAAGCCGGCTTGCCACACCCCAAGAGACCTGGCTTGGCTTTTGGAGGGGCAAGGAAGAGGAGGGCGCTTGGTGGTTGGGCTCGAAGAAGATGTTGGCCATTTTTGGTGTACGGATTATCTTAGTATTCCCACGAAGAGAGCGGTTTTTCTGGACCGGCGTGAGGGAGGTTTTAGCTGTGGTGCTCTTCGGAGGTGGAGGGAGGCAGTGGAGGAGGCGAGGCAGTGGAGGAGAAAGGAGGCCGTCCTCACGAGCTTGCCACAGGCTCATTGCGAGCGTCTTCAATGCGCAATGCTGCCGCCATTTTGAGCTTCCCGCGAGGCAGGCTTTGAACTTTGTCACTGCCATCAGCCTCCTAAAAGAACTCATTGGGACGAGATAAGTGCCGGCACCTAAAAGGGACATTGTATTTTAAATTATACTTTCCTCTGTGTGTTCGCATTTGAGACTGTATGGAGGGTCCCTCAAAGTAGGATTCATGTTACCTCAACATTTATTTCGTCATTGCTTTATTTTCATTAAATCATTATTGTTGAATTTATTGTGGTGCTTGCATGTTTTGTGGGTTCCGGAATAAACCCGTGTATTTTTTGTTCAGATAAACGCTTCGCATTCCTTCATGCCCGCGTGCGCCAAAAATAACTGTCATCTTCGGCTGGTCGCCTCGGGAGTAAAAACTGTTTCGGATATTCGTCTAAGGCTTGCCAGGACAATATATTGAACAAACAGTTTTAGATGGAGCACCGCGCCGCAATTAGAGCATTTAAATTGTGGCAATAAATGTGAATTGTTGCTCCCAGCTTGACAGGAGACACCGTTTGCATTTTTTCCACCTCAATCCCCAACCCGTTTAGAATCCCATGCCGGCACAGGCAACTTGAGAGTTCTTTGCAAGTGATTGAAGACGGTATGAGAGACAAGGAGGCGGCGGCATTGGTGAAATAGAGAAGTAGTGTTTGAAGTTTTATAATCCAAAGGGAACAGATTTGCTGATGGAAGTCCCAATGCTAAGTTGCTTTTTTAAATGCAATTTCTCTATCGACGTGTTAACATTACACTCTGGGTACAGGCAGACAATGGTTTATGTCGGGGATGCGTTCCTGAAAAATGTGACGAACACTGAAACAACGTAAATCGAAGAAATTCCTCTAATAATAATAATAATAAATGGAACAAGAGGGAGAATTGCTTTGCAAAACATGTCCCTTATTGGTCCAATGAAAGTTATTGTTCCAAGCAAAAATGGCATAACTCCAGGGAAAAATTGGTGAAACTCCCCGAAACTCAAACTTGCTCAATAACTTATCAGAATAAACCCATGTACCAAGTTTCAGTTTAGTACGTTAAAGGTTATGGGGAAAAAAAGTCTAGAAAACCACAGGTGAGACGGACAGACAGACGGAGAGCAAACCTATAATCCCCTCCAGGTAGAGAACAGAAAAACAGGGAATGCCTTCCTAATGTTGCCACTTCACATATTATATTTTACTTTTTACCTTCGATATTGTCCTTTTTTGGTTAATTAAGTACAAGGTATATTCAAATAAATAAATAAACCAAGTACCAGACATATTTAAATAAAAATAAACCTCTTACGGAAGTGGTTGAATTGGCAGTAGGTACCTCTTCTTCCTCCTTATTATTCTTCCTATCAAAAACTGTCAATGCCCTGTCTGTTTCTCACAATATCCACACACAGTTTCCACACAATGGAACACCTCTCTAGTTTTAGATAGTCTGAAGGTTTTGTCAGGTTATCCACAGGGTGGTCCAAAATGATGTGCAACTTTTCAAACAGCTATCATAATTTTACTATTGTAACCCTCCTATTTTCAGGTCTCCCTAAAGAACAAGATTTAAAGTTTCTACCATGTCAAACAATTTCTCTGTGCTCCAGTGATTTTTTTTTTTTGCATACATCGTCGAGGCTCATAGAGGCTCATAGATGCTCATTTTAGAGGTTTTTTTTTTTTGCTGAAAGTGACTATTTCGAAAAGTGGCTGCTATAACAAAATGGGTAGCCATAATTGTTGCGTTTCTGAATGCAAATCAGTCACGAGAATATAGAATATACAAGAAATATCTGTGAATGAGAGGAGTCCAGTTTGTACCATTTACTGTTAGTACATTCTAGCAGCGGCTGTGGTTACAACACACACAGTAACTCACACAGTAACACACACAGTAACACACACACACCGTATTTCATTGTTTAATATTTTTGTTACTCTTGTTCACCACAAATTATAGTACATTATGGTGTAAAAACAAGGTACTTTGTAGGATGAAGATGATATTAAACGGTACAACATTAAAATATTTTTGACATCATCCCTCATATCGGACTCTATATTATTGAAATTACGTAACAACTACCGAGGCCTCCCTAATTCCCAATACCCATCTACAATGTATCATATTCCCCTTCTTTCTCTCCGTCCAACATACAGTTCCATAACTTTTTGCAAAATGAGAGAAAGAGGATCATCATGGTCACCTCTGCCAAGGTGCAATAATAGTAGAGCTTGAGCGAGAACCATTTGACCACAGCGAAGCATACATCCCCAGCCGGAATCTGAGGTTGGGCCAGTGCCCCCTGAGAAAAATATCACTCGATCAGGATGATTCAGTCATTACGATGGAAACAAAAAAAGCTTTAAAATGAGGGTAAGATTAGAAAGGTGCAATTGCAGCCAAAAGGTTGAAGGAAGAGAAAAGAGAGGGGTGAGATGGAAGTGAAAAGAGAGGGGTGAGATGGAAGAGAAAAGGAGGTAAGGGAAAATAGAAGTGTTGAAAAAAGGAGGAAGTAAAGATAGCAAAAGGGAGGACAAAAAACGGAGAAAGATGGAGGGGATGAGGAAGAGACAGAGGAAGTACATACATGAGCAAGAGGAGTAAAAGTTGGGGAAAGATGAAATTGACAGGCAAAATGTAGGAAAGAAGGCATATGAGGTAAAGTGAAAAAGAGTTAAGCGAAAGGAGATCTGATGAGGGGGAGGGAGGGAGGGGTTGAAGAGGAGATAGAGGAGGAGAAAATGAAGGAGGATGGAATAAGAATAGAGGGAATGCATAAAGGTCAATATAACAAAGGAAGTAAGAGTCAGGAAAGGCATATGTATAAAAAGAAGGAAAAATGTGGGAAGCTGGAATGTTAGTGAGAGATATAAACAAGAGTAGAAGTAACATAATTAAATGTTCACACTAAAAACATTACAGACGGTAAACTGATAAAAAAAATATCACACCTATTGATGGAAAGTTCTTTCTGTAGGTGAACCAAAGACGACTTCGAATATCTGCCAACATTTCTTTCTTCTCTGTGAACATGTACATCATTAGTGGGTCATGGGTTAAGTGCGCAGTGTCAAAGCAGTTCTCAAAATAATTGATCAAATTTTTTATTATTACTCCGTATGCAGCCTGTGGCTGTTGGTTGCATCACTGCTGGGAGAGAGGCTGTGCCGCTGATGCAGTACCCGGTTACCAGTAAGCTGGAGCTCATTTTGCCGACCTCGGAAGTAAGACAGGCTAAGTCAACCCACCTAGTGTTATTAAACAACACGACAGGGACGCAAACTCAAGACCCAAAGATCTTAAGCAACCACCTAAGACATTAAGCCAACACCAGGCTTATTGATCACATAAATCAGAATATATATATATATATATCTTCTATCTTCTATCTATATATAAAAAAGAAAGTTTTTGTTTGTTTGTCTGCACGCGCTAATCTCCTGAACGGTGAAAGATAGGAGGAAACCTCTGAAACAAAAAATGTCGGGACAGGCCCTGGGAACGTTATAGGCTAGGTGGCGAGGCCACCTCGGCCGGTCTGGGCCCATTTCGCAATACATCTTCTTCTTCTTCTTTCAAAATGCTCTTGAAGTACAACTTATGCAATTGATAGGAATATCTGACTGATTGCAACACATAATTTAAAAATTCTCTCTCGCGGGGCCCGACAAAGAAAGAACAAGGAATCGATGAGCACGAACTGATACTGGGCTCGCGTCAGACCTATGTACAGAAGATTAAATTAATTCAAAAATAAGCCGGGCAACGCCGGGTGCATTCAGCTAGTATATATATTATTTATATATATATATATATATATATATATATATATATATATATATATATATATATATATATATATATATATGTGCATTCAGTATATATTGTTGCGAATATGGAATTTGGCCTCCATATCCGCTTGTAAATATTCCCCTATTTCCCCAATACTCCCCAACTATCCCCAATCCCCCATTCCCTAGTCCCATTGTCTGTAAACAACAATCAGTAGAGCCGACCTTCCCCTTTTTCCCCCATTAAATGTCGTGCCCAGGTCCACCGCATCACACGTAGACAACTTTCGGACATCTTGCTAGTTATTCTTAGTCTATGTCAGTTAAGGACTCGTTTCCATTAATTATGACTCTTCGTTGCACCAGAATGTGATTATATGGCACCAGTAGTGAGTTTAGGACCTTTCCCATACCTCCTTCCATCTTCTTCCCCAAACAACAACAACAACAACAACTACAATTACAACAACAACGACGCTGCGCGGGGGAGTGTGCGTCATCACACCGGCTCGGTTAGCCGCCATTGACAATGCGCTCCGGACCATGCGCTCCACGGGGTTACCACGAAGGGGCTCCTTGTCAGTCCCTCGTCAAGGGCGGAGCCGGTAACCCCCCCCGCACGCACCCAATGAGAAGCGACGTGCCGATTCCATCTGGGGCGGAGCTAACGAGCCGAGGGCGTGTCACTCCCCGCTGGATATACGAAGCGACTCACCGGATGTGAGGTCAGATGCGCCCCCAGCTTGAAGAAGAGCAAGTCACTACCTCGAGCGCTGTGAGACCTCCCGCATCTCTGGACCGGACCGAGTCGATTCTGTCCCTGAGCCCAGGTGCACCTGGAGCCATCGATCCTGCCTTTCCTAGCCATCAATCCCCGTGTGAGTCAGCCTTTTGTCCCGTTTATCTGTCGTCTGTTGGGGTTAATATAAGATTGTGTCTAAGTGCTTGTCTTTCTATGCTGTACCTCTCGTCCCTGTAATCTGACCTTCCGAACGAATATAATCTCCTCCGGAGGTCTTGAGAACCGTATCCATGGTGTCGTGTCATTTTAATCCCAGCCGTGTGTCTTTTCCTTCATTGACCTAGCGTAGCGCGATTAGTCAACGTTCGGGTATAATCGGGTAACTTGTGCAGACGTGGTCATACCAAACCGCTCGGTAAATAACATCTAAGCCACGTCTGTAACAATTGGTGTCGAGGAGTGGAATTCGGACCCGGGACTAAATTTATTAGGCCCAAATTTGTAACAATTAGAATCGATTCGGAGCGCGTTTCCCGCGCGAAATTATAACGGCGAAATTTGATTTTGTTATACGAAAATAAAAACCCGAATTTTGAAAGTCGCGCTATGGCGGATCAAGACAGCTGGGGTCCGGTAGGGGAGAGTGAGGCAGGGTCGGTCCAGGACCAAATTGAGGGACATGAGGGACAGGAGGAGAGCGAAGCAGCGAGGGTAGCAAACGCACAAAATGGCGCCTCGCTGGTCACCGCGCCCGCGACCGTGGCAGCGCCACCGGTGGATTTGAACTTGTTTTTAATACAAATGAAGGCCCTTATGGCTCAGAATAGTGAGCAAATGAGGGCTCAGAGTGAGCAATTGGGGGTAATGGGAAACGAAATGGGGGTAATGAGGGACGAAGCGAGGGCTCGGAGTGAGCAATTGGGGGTAATGGGAAACCAAATGGGGGTAATGAGGGACGAAGCGAGGGGTACTGGTGAGGGATTAGACAATAATTTTAGGGGATTAGACAATAATTTTAGGGGATTAGACAATAATTTTAAGGGACTAGACGAGAAATTTGGGAAATTAGACAATAGATTAGGGGAAATACAGGAGGGGTTAATGGGGGTAGAAAACAGAATGGCCGCTCAAGAGAATCAAATGGAAGGGATGCAAAAGTGGTTAGAGGGGGTAGAAAATAGAATGGCTGCCCAGGAGAATCAGATAGAGGGAGTGAAAAATGGGTTAGAGGGGTTAGAAAACACCATGGAAGGCAAATTGAGGGACATGAGGGACCAAGCGGAAAGGGAAGTTAACCAAATGGGGCAGCAGATAGAGGGGGTCAGAATGGGGGTAGAAGCCAAACTGGATGCTCACAGGGAGGAAATGGAGCAGATGAGGGTGGCATCTGGGCAGGAGATGCAAGTGATGGGAGAGGAGATCAGGAGAGGAGTGAGTGAGGAGGTCGGAGGAGTGCGCGAGGAGGTGAGGCACTGTAAGGAGCACATGGAGAAGGAGGTGAGAAAGGGGACTGTAAAGTTACAAGGGGGCATAGAGGACCTGACGCAGGAGGTGGAGCAGCTGACGGTGGGACAAACGGAGTTAGTGGAGCAGGTTCAAAGGAACACTGCGGTATTAGGAGGTTTAAAAGCGACACAAAACGACATAAAAAACGACTTGATAGCGACAAAGAGGGAATGTCAGATGGTACGTGAGGGACTGACAACGAGGTTGGACGAGGTGGTAGAGGTAATGGAGACGAAGGACCGGCAGGTGAGGACGCACCTGGAAACGGTCAAGGTAGCCTTAGAGGATGAGCTTGAGGAGACGTACCGGGGAATGAAAGAGGTGAAGCAGAAACTAGAAGAAGTGGAAGAAGGGATGAGCGAAATTAAGAAGCGACGGAGAGGGGATAAGAAAGAAATAAAAGAGGAGATAAAAGAATTGGTCCAAAGTCTGTGTTTGGATCGTGATGATGTGCTCATTAACCGGATGAGGGATTCGCAGGTGATGGAGGAGAAGCGAAGAGGAAGAGGACCCGGTGTAAGTGGTGACCAATATGGTCGTGCGTATGATGCGCCAGGGGATTTAATAAGCTTGGGGGTCGAGATAGACCCGGGTGTTCGTGAGAGGCCATGGGTGAAGTGTGCGAAAGGTCTGGTGTGCGAAAAAAGAGGTGTGCGAGAAAGTCCGACTCTGGGGTGTGTGAGGAAAAAGTGCGTGCCAAGGAGTGAGGGTGCTGGCGAGAGTGAGTCGGTCGTAGCGCGTGTGCGAGGGAGCACATGGAAGCGTGGTGTGGTGAGTGTTACAGAGGGTGTGACGGGAGAGTGTGCGCGAGAAAGGTGTGTGACGGACAGGTGCATGGGGAAAGAGTGCGCTGTCAAAGGCAAGGAAGAATGCACACCTGTGGTGAGTGTTACAGAGGGTGTAACGGGAGAGTGTGCGCGAGAAAGGTGTGTGACGGACAGGTGCATGAGGAAAGAGTGCGCTGTCAAGAGTAAGGGTGAGTGCGCTGTCAAGAATGGAGGTGAGAGTAGTGAGAGTGACAAGGAGAGTGAGTTGGTTGTGACAGGTGAGCGAGGATGTACACCTGGGATGGAAGGATGCACACCTGGAATGGTAGAGCGTGAGTGGGAATGCACGCTGGAGTTGGTGGTGAGGCACGTGGTTGGGTGTGCGAATGAGAGCACACCTGTGATTGTCACAGAGGAGGTGACAGAGGAGGGGGCGCGAAGAGGTGTGTTGGTGAGGTGTGCTACCAACGAATGTGTGCCAAAGTGTTCGGTGGTCAGGTGTGTGACCAAGGCTGTGAGTGGAATGAGGGTGCCTGGGTGTGTAAGGAAAGGTACGAGGAGCATGGGCACGGCTGGATGTGTGAGCAAGGAACGGGCTGCGGGGTGTAAGCGTCCAGGTGAAGCATCGACGTTAGACGGGGTAGAGTTTAGAACGACTTATAGCCGAATCGGGCCCTCGGTGCGTGCTGGGCCTCGCTTTGAACGGCCGCGTCCGTGCTCCACTAGGCGGAGCGGGCAGCCCGATAGAAAGGGTCGTCATGGCGACCACCTTTTGTTGAGGCAGTCCGGCAGGTCGAGATCGGGACATTGGATGGCTCCGTGCCGAGGTGGTGCGTGGGATCTCGGCACGGGTAAGCCCCCGTCCCTGCACCGAGTGCCGGACGCATCCTGCCGCCGGCACAAAACAACCAGCATCCATTGCTTGGCTTTACGAAGCCGGGCTTTGGACAGGAATTGGCGCACCGAGAGGCATTATTGAGTAGACTGGGTGATGAGGTTAGTGTTTTGGACCCAAAATTGGAGAAAAACAAAATTTGATGATTGGCAAGGGATTGGCAGTAGTGATTGGCAGATGATGGGTAGTGATTGGCAAATTTTTGATTTGTTGAAATTTGATGTGCAAAATTGGTAGTGAGAGACCCCCGATGTGGTGGGATGGCATCCCTGCCACCCTTCCCATGTGTGGGGCAAAGGAGCAATAGATTATGGGGTGTATGGCAGTGAAAACTAGCCCGGGTGGGTTAGGTTATATGATAGGGCCCTAGAAGATGACATTAGGTAACGTTAAGTTTAGTTAGTGACTGATACCTGTAGTGGGGACGCAGGTAGATTAGTATGGATGATAATGACGAGGGAGCGCAATAGTTTAAAGGGACGACTGGGAAGCGCAAGTTTCAGAGGGGAGTAGTTAGCTGAGATGATGCCGTGTGTGTGAGAATTGAACAGGTGTGATTGCACAGGTGTGCAACTGGACAGGTGTGTGGAGCAGTGTGTGAGTAGTGAGTGTGTGGATCAGCGCGAATGCGCTTGGGGAGAGAAGGGTGCAGGTGGCACCCGGTGTGAGAACACAGGTGTGCCAGTACAGGTGTGTGGAGAGAGTTGGAGTAAGTGGTACGGAGTGGTGTGCATGGTGCGAAGGTGTGGATGGGGGAAGAGTGGACCCCTTTCACGAGTACCCGGGGCGGGTAGTGTAAGTGTTAGGTAGAGGGTATAGGTAAATTGTGGTTGGATATTGGCATCTGTGGTGCGGGGTTGCAGAATGGTATTGCGGATGGGTGCATTAGTGTTGTGGAAATGGCTGGGCGTGTAGCCTGTTAGTGTGTGTAGTTGGTTGGGCACTCCACCACTGTGAGGATGTCGGCCAGGTGAGGCCGCAGGTGGGCTCTGGGAGCCGGTAGTTGTGAGTGGGTGCCTGAGGATCCCGGGTGTGGATCGGGCAGCCCAGTGCCAGAGAGGGCACCGAGTGGGGAGAGTGCCAGAGGGCCTTCCCCAGGTAGTTAGGTTAGGGTAAGGAGCAGGTAAGCTCGGAGGCAACTGCAGTGGTGGAGGTGTGCAGGTGGGTAGACCCGCTGGGAGAGGTACACGCCACAGCCCGGAAATTGTGCGAGGGCACCGGGAGATGAATCGGGGGAGTGAGACCCCAAATTGAAGAGCACCACAGTTTGGCCAATGGGAATTGGTTTTTAGAACCCATAGTGTAAGAGGGCCAATGGTTTGGCCGGAGAAAGACCCCGGGTAGTGTAAAGTTGTTAAAGTCATTTAGAGGATAGTTAGGATTGATGAACCTGTCGCACCATGCGCAGCCACTTGCCTGTGGTGATGATGATGACTCCACACCTGTGTTTTCTTTGTTCTGTGTGCAGGAAATGAGAATTGCTGTGAGGATTTGTGAGACGCATCACGACGTGGATGAGACATTGGGGTGATTCCATCTCTCCCTCCCTAGGAGGGACCGATGATGAATTGGTAATGGCAAATTTTGATGTTGAGTTGGAGATGGCAAATTTTGATGAGAGTTGAAAATGGCAAATTTGATTGGTTAGGAGGGAGAGAAGACGAATTTGGTTTATGGGAGGAACGGGGAAGACAGTAGGGATGTTTGTTGATTTGTAAAGTAGATGTTTATGGGTAGTGTTGTGTTTTGTGGATACAGTAAGGGGTAAGGGAGGGGCCATGTAGGTTACCTGGTGGGGGGGGGGGGGGGCGTACGGTAGGAACGTACCTGTCTCACCTGGTTCCCATGTGCCCCCAGTGTGCATCATCTTATATTGCGTGCACTTTTGCGCCCTTACCACCTTACTCACTTGTCTGCTTCTTTTGTCTCCCACCTCCGAGGATCTGGTTTTGGGGCAGAGAGAGAGGAGAGAGAGGTGCTGGCTTCGCAGTTGTGGGCCTGCACTTTCGCTGCTTGCTGCTGGGATCGATACACCATATGGACCGCAATGTTTGTGGCCACCCACAATGGACTGCAGTTCTTTTGCGGCCAAGCACCACCCGTGGATGGACCTATGGGTCAACGTGGCACCTATGCCATACAGGTGAACCACTTATAGTTGGCCCCCTGACGGCCACAATAAAGAAATGGACGCGGTTGGCGCCTTTCTTTATTTTGTTTAAAAGAAGTAAGAAGGCCAAGTGCACCACATGAAGGCAAGACCAGCGGCAGAACATCGGCCGGCTGCGACACCACCGGTGATTTGTAAACACTTTATTGGTGCACCGGATGGTGCTCACTGTGTGATGGGGTGGTGCTTGATGCTTGGAAGGGGTGCTCTGCACATTATTAAAGGCCGTAGGCCACAGAGCACTCGTGGGTTGGTGTATAGATGCTAGCATGCGTGCTCTCTCTATGCATAACATCTGCATGTGTTCCTCCAAAAACAGGTCCTGGATCGTAGTGTAAATATCAGCGTAGTCTTGTGTAAATAATGCTCCCTACCGGCTGTATGTTTAGTTTGAGGATTCTTTCCGGATTCGGTTATCCTGTGGGTGTGTTTCTGTGAGGAGAAGGGTGCAACGTCGCAGGGGGACATATTTACTCATTTGTGAATATCTGTAAAACTGTCGCACTCAGGGTAGAGTTAATAGTAGAGGGAACTACATTGCGTGCCACACTAAAGTAGGTAAAAATTTATCGGGTCGGGACGCCCCGAGGGTAGAGAAGGGTGCAATGTTGCGAATATGGAATTTGGCCTCCATATCCGCTTGTAAATATTCCCCTATTTCCCCAATACTCCCCAACTATCCCCAATCCCCCATTCCCTAGTCCCATTGTCTGTAAACAACAATCAGTAGAGCCGACCTTCCCCTTTTTCCCCCATTAAATGTCGTGCCCAGGTCCACCGCATCACACGTAGACAACTTTCGGACATCTTGCTAGTTATTCTTAGTCTATGTCAGTTAAGGACTCGTTTCCATTAATTATGACTCTTCGTTGCACCAGAATGTGATTATATGGCACCAGTAGTGAGTTTAGGACCTTTTCCCATACCTCCTTCCATCTTCTTCCCCAAACAACAACAACAACAACAACTACAATTACAACAACAACGACGCTGCGCGGGGGAGTGTGCGTCATCACACCGGCTCGGTTAGCCGCCATTGACAATGCGCTCCGGACCATGCGCTCCACGGGGTTACCACGAAGGGGCTCCTTGTCAGTCCCTCGTCAAGGGCAGAGCCGGTAACCCCCCCCCGCACGCACCCAATGAGAAGCGACGTGCCGATTCCATCTGGGGCGGAGCTAACGAGCCGAGGGCGTGTCACTCCCCGCCGGATATACGAAGCGACTCACCGGATGTGAGGTCAGATGCGCCCCCAGCTTGAAGAAGAGCAAGTCACTACCTCGAGCGCTGTGAGACCTCCCGCATCTCTGGACCGGACCGAGTCGATTCTGTCCCTGAGCCCAGGTGCACCTGGAGCCATCGATCCTGCCTTTCCTAGCCATCAATCCCCGTGTGAGTCAGCCTTTTGTCCCGTTTATCTGTCGTCTGTTGGGGTTAATATAAGATTGTGTCTCAGTGCTTGTCTTTCTATGCTGTACCTCTCGTCCCTGTAATCTGACCTTCCGAACGAATATAATCTCCTCCGGAGGTCTTGAGAACCGTATCCATGGTGTCGTGTCATTTTAATCCCAGCCGTGTGTCTTTTCCTTCATTGACCTAGCGTAGCGCGATTAGTCAACGTTCGGGTATAATCGGGTAACTTGTGCAGACGTGGTCATACCAAACCGCTCGGTAAATAACATCTAAGCCACGTCTGTAACAATATATTGTTACGGAACCCAACGTCGGCCTATGGTTCCCCTTTGAGGGGGGATTAGTCCCCTCGTTTGTTACTGACCGACGTGGTCCCTGAAGCTGCACCGCGACCTCCGGAAAGGCCGGTGAGCAGCTTCGTTCGTGACCGCGGATAAGATGTTAATTTGCCGAGCGGATGGCAGCCGCGGCCCGAACCGTTAACAAAGACTAGACCCGATTCCTTAATGTTGGCCAAATCGTGCCACAGGTATTCAATTGGGAAAAGACAAAGACGACGGATGTGAAGAAGAAGAAGACAAAAAGGGTTTGCAATACGACTATAATTTATTACTATTATTTACAACCAAAAGAAACCAAGGAGAAGGAAGGATAATAAAATAAAGGCAGAAAGAGGGATGGACCAGGAGGACACAGTGAAACTTAGCTTACCTATGCAGTCTTACTTAACCCAGGACAGAACAAACAAAGACGGACTCACACGAATGGGGAATGAAGGCAGGAACGATTCGGTGGAAGGAGAGGAAGGTCCAACGGGAACCGGAGCTGGAGCTTGATCCCGCACGGGACGTCGGGCGGGACCTCGACGGCCACCGATGCCACCGCAATCTGGCTCCCGCGTCGCAGCGGGTCGAAACTGCGTGGTCCCAAAGCTGGTGGTGGTGGTCTCCAAGCTGGTGGTGGTGGTCTCCAAGCTGCTTAGGGATCGTGGGGACTCAACGTGGGGATCACTTACTCATCTGCCATCCCTGGCGCAACTCTCGGTGGGGGCTGATGCAACGGGTTTTATAACCCCGCCCTCTTGAGCCATACCCACTCATTCTTGGTTGGTCGTAGGGGCTTCTTGGCTCCACCTCTTGATGACGATGGGCGGGCCACGCCCTTCTTCTCCGAGTTGGAGCACATGGGCAATGGCCGCAAATGCAGTTGGCAATCGAGGCTTTGGGAATGGGGCTTTGGGAATGAAAGGGGATCTACCTTATTTCACTTGGTGCAATGGAGAATGTCAACTAGTGGGAACAGAGCCTTAACCTACACAGAATAAGGAAATAACTACCAACAAGGAGGAAATCTATGATTGGTTAATGTGATGGTATATGACCTAACTAAGGGACGCCCTTTGACCTTTATACACAGAATGGAGGCAGGAGGGTGGTCTTTACAATTCATTACACAAAAAAAAACTCAATTCTCATATCCATTACACTGCACCCTCCTCCTCTTAGGCACATCCCGGGCCTATTACCTTTACTTTTAGTGTGGCACGTAGGTGTAGTTCCCTCTACATTTAACCTGACCCTGAGTGTGACAGTTTTAAAACATAAATAAGTATGTCCCGCTGCTCCATTGCACCCTGCCTAACAGACCAACGCCCACAACTAACCGAATTGCGGAATGGTCTTCAAACTATACATTTACGATGGGGGAGTATCATTTACAGTTGACGCTACTTTTATTTACAATACGCAACCCAGGACCTGTGATTGTTCTTTTGGGGGGGGGGAGACAGTCTGCTCTGCATCGACGCACCAGAAAGCACCCAAAATGCACCAAAGCACCCTCAAGCACCAATCGGTGCACAGTCATCACTGTTCAATAAAAAAAACCCAACAAACCCTGGTGCTGGTCTTCCTCTTCGGCTCCCTCTGCTGGCCATGGTTCTTCCAGATGTTGTCATCTTCTTTGCTGGCGGCCTATTTGGACATAAAACTTGCACAAAACGTGTCCGTTTTTATTTATTTATGGCCCACAGGGCCGACTATTGTGGTTCACCTGTGGGGCATAGGTGCCCTGTGACCCAGGTCCGCCAGCAAGATCTCGGGCCTTCATGGCCGGTTCCAGCAGAGGGGCCATGCCCCAACCCATGGGGTCCACAAGTGGTGCTCAGCCACAGACATGTGGTCCATACGTGGTGCATCGATGCAGACAGCTGTGGTTGCGAGAGTTTCGGGCGCACAATGGTGGACTCCCGCACGCTCCCCTCGGTGCCCAGTGGCGCACAGTCCTCGTGTGGGAGACAAGGGGGGGGGGGGGGGAAGACAGGTGAGCGAGGGGTAAGGTCACAAGGGTACACATCAATAAGGCAATGCAAAACGAGGTGCGTACGGAGAGCGAAGTGAGAAAGCTCGTCCCTACCGTACGCCCCCCCACATGTGACCTACACTACCCTTGCCCTTACCCCATATGTACAAAATCTACACATTACAAATTCGTCACTACTGTCACGTCTTCCCCATATTTCCCCTACACCAAATGCGTCCCCACAATCCCTCTAACCAAATTTGCCATCACCCAATTCATCATCAATCCTCATAAGGAGGGAGATATGGAACAACAAAGCACAATGTCACACCCATGTCACGATGCATCTCACATTCCAAACATTTGCACAATAAAAATAATAAAACATGGAGGGTCCGTCCTCCGGATCCTCGGGCCCCATCCACAACTCTAACGGCTCCCAGAGCCCACCTGCGGCCTCACCTGGCCGACATCCTCACAGTGGTGGAGTGCTCAACCAACTACACACACTAACAGGCCACATGCCCAGCCATTTCCACGTCACTAATGCACCCATCCAAACTCCATTCTTCCACCACGCACCACAGATGCCAATATCCAACCACAATTTACCTGTAGCCTCCACCTAACTCTTAGACTACCCTCCCCGGGTATTCGTGATGGGGTCCATCCTCCTTTCCCCCATCCACACCTTCGCACCATCCACTCCACTCCACAGTTTCCACCATACTCACTCCACGACCATCCATCCATACTCCATGTATTCCACACAACCATTCTCCATACACCTGCAGTTGCACACCTGTGCAATCTCACCTGGTGCCACCTGCACCCTCCTTCCTCCCTGGACCATTTGGTCAACACAGCACACATCACCATCACTCACTCATACACTGCTCCATACACCTGTTCAGTTGCACACCTGTGCAATCTCACTTGTTCCTCACTCACTGCTCCATACACTTCCACGCTCAATACAATTCACAATCACCTTCTCACAATACACTCCTGAGTACACCTCCAACACTCACACGGCATCATCTGAACTACCTGGTGCCCTGCTAAAACTCGCGCTTCCCAGTCGCCCCTTATATTATTGCGCTCCCTCGTCATTATAATCCAACTACGCTCTCTCTGTCCCCACTACCTGTTCAAAGTCGCTACTTAAACTTACAGTTACCTATGGTCATCTTCTCTAGATCCCTACACACTATATCCTAACCCTCCCTGGCTAGTTTTCACTGCCAAACCCCATAAACTATTGCTCCTTTGCCCCCGTTGTGAGGGATGACAGAGTTGCCATCCCATCACATCGGGTATCTCTCACTATAAATTTTGTTCACCAAATTCCAGCCAATTAAAAATTTGCCAATCACTACCAATCATTTGCCAATCATCAATCTGCCAATCCTTTGCCAATCATCAAATTTTGCTTTTCAATTTCGGGTCCAAAACACTATCATCATCACCCGTCTACTCACTGGAGCCTCTCGGTGCGCCAATTCATCTCCAAAGCTCGGCTTCGTAAAGCCGAGCAATGAATGCGGGTTGTTTGGTGCCGGCGGTTGGATGCGTCCGGCATTCGGTGCAGGGAAGGGGGTTTACCCGGGCCGAGATCCAACGCACCATCTCAGCACGGAGCCGTCCAATGGCCCGATCTCGCCCTGCCAGAACGCCGCAACAAAAAGGGGTCGCCATGACGACCCTTCTTACCGGGCCGCCCGCTCCGCTTTGTGGAGCACGGACGCGGCCGTTCAGAGCGCGGCCCGGCGTGGATCGCGTACAGCGGTTCTTTTGAAACCGCCGCAGTTACGATCCGCGCTGGTCCCCGCGGCACACGAAGCTGCCCGGCACGAACCGAGGGCCCGCTTCGGCTATAAGTCAGTCTAACCGCTAACCCGGTTAGGGTCGATGCTCCACTTGCATGCTCACACCCCGCAGCCCGTTCCTTGCTCATACATCCAGCCGTTCCCATGCTCCTCGTCATTGCACCTTCTCTTACACACCCAGGTACACTCATTCCGTTCACAGACTGTCACACACCTGACCACCGCACACCTTGGCACACACTCGTCGTTCGCACACCTCACCAACACACCTCTTCGCGCCCCCTCCTCGGTCACCTCCTCTGTGACAACCACAGGTGTGCTCTCCTCCGTACACCCAATCACGTGCCTCACTACTAACTCCAGTGTGCATTCCCATAGGCGCTCTACCATTCCGGGTGTGCATCCTTCCATTCTAGGTGTACGTCCTCTCTCACCTACCACAACCAACTCACGCTCTGTGTCACTCTTACTACTTTCACCACCACTCTCGGTCGCGCATTCACCCCTCGATCACAGCCGTATTCTTTTGTACCTGATCCTTCAACTCCCTTTGTCCCACTGTCAGCTGTTCCACCTCCTGCGTCAGATCTTCTATGCCCCCTTGTAACTTGGCCGTCCCATTTCTCACCTCTTTCTCCATACGCTTCTCACCTCGCTTTACCTCCTCGCGTACCCCCGAGACCTCCTCGCTTACACCTCGTCTTATTTCCTCCCCCATCTCCTCCATTTCTTTCGTAGATGCCGCCCTCATCTATCCCAATTCATTCCTCTGAGCATCCAATTTAGTGTCTAACCCGATTTTTACCTCCTCTATCTGCTCTCCCATTTGTTTAATTTCCCGGGCGGATTGCTCCCCTATTGCCCGCAATTTGTCTTCCATCCTGTTTTCTAGCCCCCCTAACCCATTCTTCATTCCTTCCATCTGGTTCTCCTGGGCAGCCATTCTATTTTCCAACCCCGTTAACCCATTCTTCACCTCTTTTATCCCGTTGTCTAACCCTTCAAATTTATTGTCCAATCCCTTAAAATTATTGTCTAACCCCTCAAATTTCTTGTCTAAACCCTCAAATTTCTTGTCTAAACCCTCAAATTTATTTCCCAACTGTTCGCTGGTACTCCTCGCTTCGTCCCTCATTTGGCCCCCCATTCTGTTTTCCATCCCTTTGAAATTATCGTCTGTTTTTACCATAAAGGCCATCATCTGTTTCATAAACAGGTCCAGATTCATTGGCATCTCGGGCTCAGCTGCCGCAACCACGTGCGAAGCGCCGCCATTTTGTGCGCCTGAAACCCCCTCAACCACCTCATCATTTCTCTCCTCCATTTCTTCCCTCTGGCCCTGGGTTACCCCAAACCCCTCTTCTAGTTCCCCCACCGGCATCCGATCATCTTGACCATCCATGGCACGATGTTAAATTTAGGATGTTAAAATGCAATCGCGGGCCACTCGTAATTTGAGCGCGCTAAGCGCTTCAGGTCCGTATCTCACTCCCAGACACCAATTGTTACGGAAGCCGACGTCGGCCTCGGTTCCCGTTATCGAGGGGGGATTAAGCCCCTCGTCTGTTACTGACCGACGTGGTCCCGGGGGTATGACGCCACACCCGGTCGGCGCTGGGTAGGGTTTTAGGCCCACAAGTCCTATGACCTAAATACCAGCGCTTCCCGGTATGCGAAGGAACACCCCCCGCTCACGGCCGCAGCGTAATGGATGTTGCGCCGAGCGAAGTGAACCGCGGCGTGAGCCGTTTACCAAGACTAGACCCGATTCCTTAAACGTTGGCCAAAATCGTGCCACAGGTGTCCAATGATGGAAATCACAAAGACGACACAGATGTGAAGAAGAGGAAGACGAAGTCAAAAAGGGTTTGAAAATGCTACTATATTTATTCCTACTATTTACAGGACCAAAATAACCAAGGAAGAAGGAAAGATAATAAAGTAAAGACAGAAGGAATCAAGGAGACAGTGCAACGCTAGCTTACCTACAGTCTTAATTAATACCCCAGGACAAGACAAAGACAGACTACAAGCACACTTACACGGGGGATGATGACAGGAACGGCAGGTGGTGTATGGCTGTAGGGAGAGGAAGGCACGGAGCTGGCTGGAGCGTGACCCCGCACGGGACGTCGGGCTGAACCTCAACGGCCACCGATTGCACCGCAATCTGGCTCCTGCGGGGTAACGGGTCGGAGCTGCCTGGTGGAGCCAACGCTGCCTGGTGGAGTCAAAGCTGCATGGTACTGCTCTTACTTGCTCTCAGGACTCTCTTTCAATGCTTGCTCTCAGGACTCTCTTTCAATGCTTGCTCTCAGGACTCTCTTTCAATGCTTGCTCTCAGGACTCTCTCTCACTTTCTCTCTGGGCTCCTCTCTTATGCGTCTCCCGTCTCTCTCTGTCTGGGCTCATCTTAGGTGGGGGCCTCGTGGTGCGGGTTATATATGCCCCTCCCTCTAACCTTTTTGAACCTCCCCGATCGTTCTTTCTCCGCCCGCTCAAGCCAAACCCCTTTGACTGGGTTGGTTGAGCGGGGCCGACTCACTCCTCCTTTCTATTATGAGGTGGAGACACGCCTTTCTTCTCCGAGCCGGAGCACATGGCAATGGCGGCGAATGCTGGTGGCAATCGAGGCTTTGGGAATGGGAAAGAAAGGGAATCTACTCTATTTGAATTCGGTGCAATGGAGTATTAATTAATGGAAGACAAAGCCTTAACCAAATACACAGAATAAGGAAATAACTACTGTGGAAGTGTAACTCAGTGTAACTCATTGGTTGGAACTAGTAACGAACCAAGGTACGAGCAGGTGGTCGTAAGAATGTTAGAAATGTATCTCACTCTGTTAAAGCTGGGAGTCCATTGTCCACCTCCTGTACAGCCCTGGGCTAGAGCACCCTCCTACTGTGTAAATGGAACTCACAGCAGGAGGGGAGCGAGTTGGTGCCGGCAGGGCGATTGTGGATGACCAAGGAGCTTTAGCGCACGAAGGATTAACATTCAGCGGACAGGGGATTAACTCCAGTTTGTCCATATAAACCAGAGCAAACGTTGAGTCAGGACCACTTGCTATCAGAAGCCCTGCCTGACGGAATGAACGCGTACCACGGGTTCGGCGCTGCAGCCACGAAAGAGGGACTATGCGGATAGAGTTAACCTGGTCCATTGAGTTAAACGGTATTATTTACCAATGGAATAAAGTGAATAACCAGTTAATAAACCAGACCTTTTGTAGAACCTGTGTCCGGTCATTTGGAGTCTTGAGTCTCCCCCACCATTTCCACGACACTACCAACAAGGAGGAAATCTATGATTGGCTAACGTGATGGTATATGACCTAACGAAGGGACGCCCTTTGACCTTTATACACAACTGGAGGAAGGAGGGTGATATTTTTACAACAATAAAAAAAACACAATTCTCATTTCCACAACAATATATACATATATATATAGATAAATATATATATACATATATATATAAATAAATATATATATACATATACAGTGAAACCTTGACTTACGAGTGCACCAACTTACGAGTTTTCCGAGATACGAGCCGTCGCTCGGGCGGTTTATTGCTTTGAGATGCGAGCCGAGATCTGAGTTACGAGCTTACGCCACCCGCCACCAAGTGTGTTCCGGTCACGTGGTTATCTTGCCGTGCAAGCATCTCTGCCGTATATCGCTGCTGCTTTGTTTTCGCATTTTGGTTATTTTGGAGCTTACGCCACCCGCCACCAGGTGGGTTCAGGTCACGTGGTTATCTTGCCGTGCAAGCATCTCTGCCGTATATCGCTGCTGCTTTGTTTTCGCATTTTGGTTATTTTGGAAAATTTCTTAGTTTTAACCATGGGTCCTAAGAAATTGAGTGCCAAGGGCAGTACTGAGAAGAAGAAGAGGATGATGTGCTTGGATATAAAACACGCAATCGTCGAAAAACATGAGCGAGGTGTGCGTGTTGTCGACTTGGTGAGGTAGTACGATCGTAGTACTTCTACGATATGTACGATTTTGAAGCAGAAGGAGTCGATAAAGGCTATAACGCCAGCCAAGGGCGTTACGATTATTTCAAAGCTCCGGACCTCTATCCATGAAGAGATGGAGAAGTTGTTGTTTGTGTGGTTGACGGAGAAGCAGCTCGCAGGATGCCGAGGAGGACGTATATAACGGCAGAGGAGAAGAGCATGCCAGGCCACAACTTGTTCAGAGTGCCGGCGATAGCTCGCCTTCTCTTTGTGGAAAACACGGTGAGATCCTTAACATCCAACAACTAATGGGACGCAAACGGGGCGCCCAGTTTAGCCGTACACACATTGATGAATCACCCTGCCTGTGATTCACCCATGACAGGTTATAGCTGGGTCGGGATTCAAACCCAGGCTGGACAGTTTAGAGTCAAGTGTGCGTACCTCCAGTCCAGGCCATCCTGCCAACTTGTATGCTGCATACAGGTGAAATATAAAGCGCGAGATATTTTTATATATACTGTATATTTAAAAAAAAATTGGTGTGGTTTTTGGCGGGCTGGAACGGATTAATAGCATTTCAATTCATTTTAATGGGGAAATTTAATTTGAGAAACGAGCAAATTGAGTTACGAGCTCGGTCACAGAACGAATTAAACTCGTAAGTCAAGATTTCACTGTATATATAAATAAATATATATATACATATATATAAATAGATATATATATATACAGTCACGTGAAAAAGTAAGTACACCCTGTGTAAAGTTTTGACTTTTTCAACATATTTCAACATACAGCTAATTGATCTTCATTTCAACAATATTGATAGATAAAGGTGATATAATATAACAAATATCATGAAACATTTACATTTTGTAGTCCATTGTGTAATTTAAATAAAGATAAATGCAAATTTCGCATGTGGAAAAAGTAAGTACACCCCTACATTTATCACTACTTCAAATACCTAAAATTAGAATCAGGTGCACCAGCTCAGGTGCAAATGATTAGAACATTGTCAGAGAGGATCTTGGAGGAACCTGTCTTATTTAAACCTCAGACATTTAGTTTGGTTTGCTCTTTGTTGTTGAAGTGTGTGGCGTCACTATGCCTAGATCAAAAGAGCTTTCTGAGGCCTTCAGAAAGAAGGTTATAGATGCCTATGATTCTGGGAAGGGATTTAAAAAGATCTCCAAACAATTTGAAATCAATCATTCGACTGTCCGGAAGATCATCTACAAGTGGAGAAGATTCCAAACAACTGCCAACTTGTTCAGGCCAGGCCGTCCCAGCAAGTTCAGCCCGAGTGCAGACTGCAAGATGCTGAAAGAAGTCTCGAATAACACCAAAATGTTATCATGGGACCTACAGGTAGCGCTTGCCACTGTTGATGTCAAAGTGCACGAGTCTACCATTAGAAAGAGGCTGCACAAATTTGATCTACATGGGAGCTGTGCCAGGAGGAAACCTTTGCTGTCCAGAAAGAACATCAGGGCCAGACTAAAGTTTGCCAATGAACACCGAGGCAAAGACCAGCACTTCTGGAACAATGTGCTCTGGACAGATGAGTCAAAGGTGGAGGTATTTGGCCACAGTACTAGAAGACATGTTTGGCGAAAACCAAAGACAGCATTTGACCACAAGAACCTGATACCAACTGTAAAGCATGGTGGTGGAAATATTATGGTTTGGGGCAGCTTTGCTGCATCAGGGACTGGGCAGCTCACCATCATAGAATCCACTATGAATTTTTCATTGTACCAGAGGGTGCTTGAAGATAATGTGAGGCCATCTGTCGGATAGTTGAAGCTCAACTGAAGGTGGACCTTGCAACATGACAATGACCCTAAACATACCAGTAAATCCACCAAGGAAGGGCTGAAAAGAAAGAAATGGAGGGTTCTGAATGGCCAAGTCAAAGCCGGATCAAAATCCCATCGAGATGTTGTGGGGGGATTTGAAACGAGCTGTGCATGCAAGAAACCCCTCAAACATCGCACAGCTGAAAGAATTCTGCATGGAGGAGTGGGCAAAAATTTCTCCCAGTCGATGTCAGAGAGTGGTAGACAGTTATAAGAAACGCCTACTTTAAGTTGTTTCTGCCAAAGGGGGCAATACCACCTATTAGAGCAAAGGGTGTACTTACTTTTTCCACATGCGAAATTTGCATTTATGTTTATTTAAATTATACAATGGACTACAAAATGTAAATGTTTCATGATATTTGTTATATTATATCACCTTTATCTATCAATATTGTTGAAATGAAGATCAAATAGATGTATGTTGAAATATGTTGAAAAAGTCAAAACTTTACATGGGGTGTACTTACTTTTTCACGTGACTGTATATAAATATATATATACATATATATATATATATATATATATATATATATATATATATACATATATATAAATATATATATACATATATATATAAATATATATATACATATATATATAAATATATATATACATACATATATAAATATATATATACATATATATATAAATATATATATAAATATATATATATTAAATATATATATATATATATATATATATATATATATATATATATAAATATATATATATATATAAATATATATATATATTTTAAAAAAAGAAAATATATATATATATATATATATATCAGTCACTATGCGATTTCATACCATCAGTGGTGAACCGCCATTAAGGTATCCCATCCAGCTTTGCTGTACCTTAATAGGAGCGATAGGTGCCATCTGCCACATGGCACATTATCTCTGGTATCCACTCATTATATGGAATCCCCTGGATGCAGCTGGGAGCAAACCAATCCAAATATATGTTCAGTTCTCCAGCTTTCAATGAGCGCAAGTAATGACGTCACTGCCATGTACATAGTGACTGGTAGTCACCACATAGTGACTGGTATATAACCGAAAGGTTTTCAGTCATAAGTGTATGCAGTGCTCACTGCGTTGCCCTGATGAGCCCCAAAAAGGGCGAAACGAGGTCAGTAACTGAGTTTTACATACACTTATGACAGTGTCTGAACTAAGATCAAAATTCTGCTCTGTCAGAGGGTTCTCTTGAGAGCTTGACAGGCAGAGCGTATGTACATGGCAGTGACGTCATTACTTGCGCTCATTGAAAGCTGGAGAACTGAACATATATTTGGATATATATATATATATATATATATATATATATATATATATATATACACATACATACATACATACAGTAGTGGCCAAAAATATTGCACCCCTTGCACCTTTTTCAAATAATGCACCCTTTGTTCCAGAAAATTGTTGAAATTTAAAAATATTTTGGTGTCCATATATGAATTTATTTGCTTTGCAGTGGAACAAAACAAAGAAAGGTGAAAAAAAAAATTACTAAATCTTAGCTTATTCCACACAGAAATCCTAAAATGGCCTGGACCATATTATTGGCACCTTTTAGAAGTTGTTAAAAATAAATGGATTTCAAGCAGTTGATTCTCCTTTACTTTGGAATTGAACTCACCTGTGGTGAGTTGCAGGTGCCTGCAATATAAAAATCACTCATTCAACCAGTTTGAATAGAGAAAAGGAGTCATTCTGCTGTTTTGTGTCACTGTGTGTACCTCAATGAGCATGGAGAAACGAAAAAGAAAATCAGAGAATTGTCTGAGGAGGTCAGACACAAGATTGTGGCCAAGCATGGACAATCTCAAGGCTCAATTCCATCTCCATCCACAATCTCAAGTGCATCTCCAGAGAATTTGATGTTCCTGTGTCCACCGTACGCAATGTTATCAGGAAGTTTAAGGCCCATGGCACTGCAGCCAACCTCCCTGGATGCAGTGGGCTGTTGACGCGTAATCAACGGAGGTCCGTGGTTCGAGCGCATTGAGTCAGAATTTTTTCACACTTAGCCCCTCGCAGGACTTTGATTCCTGTTTATAAAAATTGTAGATGAATTAATCTTCAATGCATTTTTGCTTATACACACATACATACGCATACATATACTTACGCTCACATTTGGGGTCTGCCTAGCAGGCACGTAAGACATCGGCCATTATAAAACTCGCAGTGTTAAGTGTGGAAAAGTTCTGAGGAGATTGTGGCTGGCTCAATAGCGCAGTGGGCTGTTGACGTGTAATCAACGGAGGTCCGTGGTTCGAGCCCCGCATTGAGTCAGAATTTTTTCACACTTAGCCCCTCGCAGGAATTTGATTCCTATTTATTAAAAAAAAAAAAAAAAAAAAAAAAAAAAATATATATATATATATATATATATAAAACACAGTTTGTGTGTGTGTGTGTGTGTGTGTGTGTGTGTGTGTGCGTGTGTAATGCTACCGATAGACTCCTAAACGGAGAGGCTTACGTGCTTGATATTTGACATAGACATGGCCATTGAGCCTGGGACGAACATGGCCGAACTCAAAATATTTGACGATCCATATTTTTTATTCATATTTACCTCAGCGCATTTCAGCGAAGTACCCGCTAATCTCAGCCGGTTCCAGAGCAGCTCGCTGATTCGCTCAGAGCGATCACGTGATGTTCCATTACCGCCGCCAGACTGATTCGCTCAGAGCGATCACGTGATGTTCCATCCCGTCACACGTCACACGTTTTTTCACCTTTTATGCGATCGTGTTTTGTATCGATTTTGTGCGATATGAATTAAATGTCTTTGAAACAGCTGTGAAACGTCTTTCCACAACCCTTCCGTAACCGATTGGAGCAGATTATTGCCGCACAAAACGAGATCCACGAAGCGAGTTGGTCGAGTCGTGCTGACCAAGATGGCGACACGGCGGCTTCACTTTTCACGGAGTATGAGCGTTCTATATATTTTCAATTCAGTGCGCCCGTGATTTGTGGCATAGACATGACCATTGGGCCTTCACGGTGTAATTTGTGCGAGGCTTTTGTCCGAGTGAGCTTGAGTCGAGAGGGCGAATGTACGGGTTGGGAATGTACGGGTCTCCCTTCCCCCGCCCGGCAACGCCGGTACTGGAGGATGTCACAGGATCGGTGAGTCTCCAAAATCCGTTTCGTGCTGTTGCGAATATGCAGGACTATGTCCGATTGTTGTGCTGCTCTCCGACCATGAGAACTGCAACGTCATTGTTGACTGGCCATCCCCTTCCCTCCCCCTTCCTTCCCCCTCCACCCTACCCCTCCCCCCTCCCATTCTCCCCTCCCCCTCCCTTTCCCCCTTCCCCCTCCCTTTCCCCCTTCCCCCTCCCTTCCCCCTCCACCCTACCCCCTCCCCTTCTCCCCCCCCCTCCTTCTCCCCCCCCTTTCCCCCCTCCCCTTCTCCCCCCCTTTCCCCCCTCACCCTCCCTTTCCCCCTTCCCCTGCCCCCTCCCCCCTACCCCCTCCCCTTCTCCCCCTCCCCTCCCCCACCCTTCTCCCCTCCCCCCCCCGCCCAGCAATGCCGGGTACTTCTGCTGGGTCCTCCCCCTCCCCCCTCCCCCTCCCCCCTCCCCCCCCCACCCCATCCCCCTCCCCCCTCCCCCCCCCACCCCATCCCCCTCCCCCCTCCCCCACCCCATCCCCACCCCATCCCCCTCCCCACCTCATCCCCCTCCCATCCCTCCCCCTCCCCCTCCCATCCCTCCCCCTCCCCATCCCTCCCCCTCCCCATCCCCCCCTCTTCCCTCTCCCCTCCCCCCTTCGGCCCCTCCCCTCCCCCCCTCCTCCCCTCCCCTCCCCCCCCCCTCCTCCCCTCCCCTCCCCCTCCTCCCCTCCCCTCCCCTCCCCCCCCCTCCTCCCCTCCCCTCCTCCCCTCTCCTCCCCTCCCCTCCCCCCCTCCTCCCCTCCCCCCTCCCCTCCCCCCCTCCCCCCTCCCATCCCTCACCCTCCCCATCCCCCCCTCTTCTCCCCTCTCCCCCTCTTCTCCCCTCCCCGGCAATGCCGGGTACTTCTGCTAGTATTACATAAAATAAAAAGCATGTGTGCGGTTCTTTGACTTGTCTGCACTCTAAACCGATGGACGGTACAAGTTGAAATTTGTTGGTTGTACTTGGAGTGGTCTCCATGTATTAGGCATTTTAAAATGCATATAGTCATGGGGGTTCAGGAGGGGTGGGGGGTACATGCAAATTCTCTGTGCAAATGTTTATCATGTAGCGCCACCTGGTGGGAGAGTGTATTACAAGTTCCAGCTCATTCTAAAATATGCCAATTGTCTGTGTTATAGTACCTTGTAATGAAAACTATAGTCATCATATATGTAGGGTAATGCATTGAAACATATGTCTGTTTGTTTGTGTGATGAAATGGATTGAAACTTAGTGACTGTACTCGGGGTGTGCACGGGAATGTACTGCTAAGCTGGGAAGGCCACCCCCCAACTTATGTCTTTACTTTTATGTGAAAGTGGGGAGTTGTCATAAGAAAATCAAAAACAGCATAGATGTGGGACATGGGTCAATTATCATACATGTGAATGCACTTCTGCACCACTACACAGGATAACTTGAAACCCGGATTTTAATCGCAAAAATAAATAAATTCAAACAGTGCAACCAGACTTGGTGGAATAATGATTAGAGTGTCTGCTTTGAGACAAGGTGGTTGGTGGTTTGAACCGTAGCCAAGTCAAACCAAAGAGTTTTAAAAATGGAATGTGCTGCCTCCTTGCTTGACGCTCACTAATTAAAAAAGATCACGGATAAACCATAGGTTGGCAATAATTATAGTGCAGGCTTCGATGGGCCTAATGGCCTCCTCATGTATTGCAGTCCCTTGTAATGGAACTCGTATGAAGTTGGACAAATCATTCTAAAAGGTGCTAATTCCGTGTTATAATATAATTAAAACAACAGTCATCATAGCAAAGCTTATATGGATCACAAGTTACATGTTGCATTAAGCTGACTCTTCTGTTTCCTAGTTGTTTCGGAGTTGGTAGTGTTTAATTTGCTTTTGTTGCATTGATGTGCCTCTTATGTCAAAATTGATAATCTCATCCACACAACGTAATGCCAAGAGTAAATACATCTTTTTCTATTTAATAATATGCTAAGGCATTGAGGGGGTCCATCCTTATGGAGCTAAAGGCTTCTTCCCCGACAGCCCCCCACCCCCGGCCGATCCCCCAGTTGGATGTGGGATGTCGTCCCATGGTGCAAAACCAATGTTCAATTTTCCCGTCACCGTCATCCATAATGCTAAGAATGCCAACTTTGCTTCTCCGGGGGAGGGAGTGCGACTGTGTTCACATTACCTAAGCTGGGCCGGCTGTTCACATCACGCAGTCTTCATGCCCCGTCAGCACGTTGAGCAACAGTGTACAATGTCGTACTTTGCTTCTCCAGGTGGAGGGTTTCCGATCTTCTCTTCTATTTCTTTCTATATAATAACACGCTAAGGTTTTTGGCAACTTCTGCTGGTAAGAC
The DNA here is from genome assembly GCF_964187855.1 of Myxine glutinosa. Lineage (NCBI taxonomy): Eukaryota > Metazoa > Chordata > Myxini > Myxiniformes > Myxinidae > Myxine > Myxine glutinosa. The sequence continues at coordinate 221,415,416 of NC_136261.1, read as the reverse complement.
AGTATCACCCTGTATGTGGAACACCAGGATGACAGTTTATAGCTGGACCGAGATTCGACCCCAGGCTAGACAGCTTGGAGGCGAATATGCGTACAGCTGGGCCTTCTTGCCAGCGCGTATTAAGTTATCACGCAATAATATTTTGCACAAAGTTTTGAAAGGAAACTGTTGGGTTTTTTTCCAGATACAGTGACCCCTACCAGTGCCAATGAATGTTTTAATTTTTTTTAACCAAATGGAAAAAAAAAAAATTTGGATACTTATTCGAGGCTCATATAAAAGCTAACACACAGAACATATAATAAAGATGGACCTGCTACCTGCCGCACGGTCGGGTTGGTGGTGACTAAACCGACACCGCTCATTGGCTTTTCTAGTGCGGAGGGTGACTGTTACACCCTACTAGGACCAAAAACAACACCTGGAAAAGGGCAGATGAGCTTCCGTAGGGAGCCAACGCCCATCCAGTAAGGAGATAGTGTCTCCTAAAAAAAAAACACCCATCCAGTTTGGACCGGTTCATGTCATACCAAAGCCTTTTTTAAAAAAATGGTATGAGCTGTTTCCTTGCTTGAAAAGGATAGAGCACGGGCAATCCCCATCTGTTGGCATCCATGGGGAGGAGGAAATGCCTCTTGAGGAAATGCCCCGCTGAGTACGGCGAAAAAAGCCACGCCATTGTTATGATGTCAAAGGTACCCAGAGTATCCCGGGAAGTGACGGTAGTGAGGGCACTTCCCAAAAGTTCAGTGCTGTGTTAAGTGTTTGTCTCCTCAGTATGTCCGTTTGCGTGTGTGTGTGTCAGCTCTATTACAAGCCATAGCCCATGTATTCAAAACTAGAGCAATGTGACTGTCACCAATATGCCTCCACATAGTCCCACAATGGGTAGATGCCCTCATTCACCATCCTATAAATAAACAAGGTTGATTTAAATAAACAAGGTTGATTTAAATCCTTTCAAGCATCACATTTTCACCAGCCATGACAGGTTTCACATCGATCGGTGAAGCGGTTTCAGAGAAGGTTTTTTTTTTTAAATATCGGCTTTCAAGCTAATATGGCTGCCACACCACGTGACATATGACCTTAAAAATATACACTCTGCAAATGTATGGGTATGGGATCACGTTTTTGAAGTTTCGTGATGATTGGATAAGGTTCATTTTTCTATCCAAGATGGCTGCCAAACCATGTGACCTACGACTATCATTTTCAAACTATATGCAACAATGGTGTTAGATGATATTTGTAAAATTTTGCATTGATAGGGTAAGCGGTTTCAGAGATATAATTGTTTAATATTTTCCTTCAATCCAATATGGCTGCCATACCACGAGACCAATGACACTTTTGTGGTCACATTTTAATCGCCATGCCTAGTCAATCACACGTAGAGTTTCGAGTCAATCGATTTGGTGGTTTGGGAGAAGATGCTTTTTTAGGGTTTTAGCTTAAATCCAATAGGGCTGCCAAACCATGTGACCTATGATGTGATAAATTTAATATTTCAATACAATTGTGTCATAGATCATATGCAGCAAATTTCAGATTTTTAGGATACGGAATTCGATGAAAACATTTTTGGCAGGGATACCACTTCACCTATGATGTCATTATTATCATACTTTTGATCCCCATTGGCAGTACTTGAGAATGTGCCAAGCTTCAAATTTTTCCATTCAGAGGTTTCTGAGAAATAATTTTTTAATTATTTGCATTTAATCCAAGATGGCTGCCATACAACGTGACCTATGACGTCACAATTATCATAAAAAAACATTCTACATGGGTGTCACTCCTACCCTGAAAGTTTTGTCTCAATCGGACATGTCGTTGCTGAGAAAAACGAGGTTTAGCCCGTATGGACGGACGGACAACCCGAAAACACAATGCCTCCGGCCACCTTCGGGGGCGGAGGCATAAAAAAAAAAAAAGGAGTGGGAAACAAGAGGCAGAATTGTGGGAATTTGAGAGTGAGGGAATTTGTTCCAGAGGCGGGAGAAAAGAGGAATGAAAGAGCAAAGGCAGAACATTCAAAGTTATTCAGTAGTTTATTAAAGTTATTTTGTAGCTTATTAAAGTTACTATGTAACTTGTCAAAATAAATCCATGCACCAAGTTTCAGTTTAATATGGTAAAGGGCATGGAAAAAAGCGCACAAAAACCACAGACAGACAGACATATGACAGACATGCGGAGAGCAAACCTATAGCCCACTCCGGGTAGGAGATTAACAACAGTGCTGTACTCAAGTGGCAAAACGTTCACAACTAGAAAGGCACTCAGTAGAGAGCATAACTCCGCCTGGTTAACCATATCACTCAATGGTGAAGAATCACTTAAAAAATTCTACTAGCTGGATCCAGATCCCGATCTTCACCAAAATTGAATCGATTCTTCCTTGTCACACACACAACCTGTCCGACAAGTTTCGTCCAAATCCATCCACAACTTTTTGAGATATCCTGTGATGTATCGTTTTTGGCCCAATCTCCCAATGGTGAACAATCACTTAAAAAATTCTAGTAGCCGGATCCGAATCCGGATCTTCACCAAAATCTAATCATTTCGTCGTTGTCACATACGTTACATCTCTGCCAAATTTTGTCCAAATATGTCCACAACTTTTTGAGATATTTTGTTCACAAACGGACAGACAGACAAACGGACAAACAGACAGACAGGGGTGAAAACATGACCTCCATCCACCTTTGGTAGCGGAGGTAAAAAGTCAATGAGTCCACTCAGAGATTTAGGTAAAGACACGAGTATATATAGCAAATAACTTGAGGTGGTGTGAAACGAAAGCCAATGTAGCATTGTGTCATTTTAACTTACAAACTGCATCATGTATGGTATCACCTGTACAGATGTTATAACGCTGGCCAAGTAGCCAGATAGGTTCTGTGGTGTCTGGGAAATCTTCCAGATCAAGGAGAACATTTTCATACGTGACCGTGGCTATGGTAAGAGGAGGGGAGCAGGAGGCAAGAAATGAAAGTGTGGAAATATTCTCGGTTACAAGTTCATGTTAACGGCTAAAAATAGTTACAGCTAAAAATTGTCTCTGAGTCTTTTGGACATCACAAATAATATGTTTACGGCTTATTTGGCCACCGTTTTGGTCATGTTTATTTCAACTATACTAATTACACTCACCTTAAATTACCCTCTCCAGACGGTACTGCATTTGGGTCTGTTTGTCTGTCTTACATAATGTGCCAAAGAAAGCCAAAACACCACCTAGTGTTAGCCAGTGGTACCTGTTATCTTTTTTCAACTGAGTACCTCCATAAAGGATGTGCAATTGAAACGTCAGTACGTCTATAAAGTACATACTATTACAGTGAGAGCACGTCTATAAAGTACGTACTATTAGAATGTGAGTGTCTATAAAGCATGTACTATTACGAATGGGAGTACATCTATGAAGGATGCACTATTAATCATATAGGTACGTCTATAAAGTGCATGTATTGAGAACTTGAGTGCATCTATAAAGTACGTACTATTAGAGCATGCATATGCCAATAGTGTGTATGATTGGAGTGTGAATTTACACAATAAAACCGAAAAGGTCTGTTTGTCCACTGTATGAACAAGCATATGTCGTCAATGCATCGTCTGCACACCACAAAAACATATCAGGACATAAATAACCATAACCAAACAAAACATGTCCTGACGAGGGTCTGCAATCTTTGATTGCTCTTTCTAGTTGCTGCTGAGATAGGTTTTGCACTGTCCGGTGGCCATTGCCTCCAAAGGACATTCATACTCTACCCATTGTACCCTCCACATTGCACAAAAAATAATTACCCACTTCTAGTGTCTAAAGCTCATGGAGGAGCTTTCAAATATATATATATATCACAGCCCCCAGGTAAAAGAAGAGCCAAGAAAGAAGCAAAAACACACACACACACACACACACACACACACACACACACACACACACACACACACACACACACACACACACACACACAGAAAGTACCCTGTTGGTTTTGGTGCACTTCTGCCAGTACTGATGCAGCTTCACTTTGCCATTCTAGTACAAGTCTGTATCTTGCTTGTCCAACAATTCCTTCACAGAAGCAATCACATCATCAAAGCTCTTCCCATGAAAGACTTCCTTTAACTTGAAAAGCAAGTAAAAGTTTGAGAAAGTCAAATTTGATGAATCAGCTGGATGAGGAAGCATTTCAAAGCCACAGTTGGTCGCTGTGGTCAATGGAACCTGGGCTGTGTGGGGTGATTTATTGCCCTGGGGTAGCAGCACTCCTCGACTCAACTTTCCACGGCACTAGTTCTTCATGGCTTCTCACAACCATTTTAATCAGCATAGTATTCCCTGTTGAGGGAAAAATGGATTTTGGGAAATAGTCCCAATAAAGTGGCCATCGACTTTCCAGCTGATGCCTTCTTTAACTTCCAGGGAGGCAAAGAATGCTTATAGATCCACTGCTTGATTCACCGTTTGGTCTCAGGATCAGTGGCGAACCCATGAATCATCCTGAATCATGATTCTGCTAATACAGTTGTTTGGATGAGATGGAATCTGCTCAAGAAGTTCCCCAGACATGTTAAATTTAGCTCTATTCTGATCAGCAGTAAACATTACGTGTGTCCATCTTGTTCAAATATGTTCATAACCAATGTTTCAGTGAGGATGGAGTGCACCGACCCATTGCTAGTGCCCAATGTCAGTTATGTGCCCGACTGTTGATGTTTCTGTCATGCATCAAACCAGACACAGTGGCATAATGCTTAGACCATCCGTTCTGAGTCTGGAAGGTCGGTGGCTCAAACCCTGGAAGAGTCATACCAAAGACTTTAAAAATGGTACATGCCACTTCCTTGCTTGACGCTCAGCATTTAAAAAGGACAAAAAAGGGATACAGCATGAACAGGAAATAAGAAAGACGAAGTTTTTTTGTGGTCGTTTATGGTGTAACAACGACAGCTTGGTTCCGCCAGGCAAACATTGTACCCGCAAATGATGAATGTGCATTTACATTGGTAGACGTATATCTAAAGGGCAGATGAGAACACGTCATAGTCTTTCCCAGCATATTTATTCCATTTTTTGACAAAATAAACCAAAAGTCTCATGATTTTGAGAATTTGCACACACGATAAACTCAACGAGTTACCTCCGCCACCAAAGGTGGATGGAGGTTATGTTTTCACCCCTGTCTGTTTGTCTGTGAGCAGAATATCTGAAAAAGTTGTGGACGGATTTGGACGAAATTTGGCAGAGATGTGGCGTATGTCACAAGGACGAAATGATTAGATTTTGGTGAAGATCTGGATTCGGATCCGGCTACTAGAATTTTTTAAGTGATTCTTCACCATTGGGAGATAGGGCCAAAAACGACACATAGCAGGATATCTCAAAAAGTTGTGGACGAATCTTAGTGGACCGGTTGGTTGTCTGACCAGGACAAATAGATTCGATTTTGGTGAAGATCTGAATATGGATTCGGATATGAGAATTATTTAATTTTTTAAGTGATTCTTCACAATTGGGAGATGGGGCCAAAAGCGATACATAGCGGGATATCTCAAAACGTTATGGATGGATTTGGACGAAACTTGTTGGACAGGTTGTGTGTGTGACGAGGAAGAATCGATTCAATTTTGGTGAAGATCCGGATCCAGCTAGTATAATTTTTTAAGTGATTCTTCTCCATTGAGTGATATGGCCAACCATGTGGAGGTATGCTCTCTACTGAGTGACGTTCTAGATCTAGTACATGTTTTTGTTGTTTTGTTTTTTTAATTAAAACTGGCTGAAGCACCTGTTTCTTGTAAAGTCACCTGGGTTAAAATATACGGTAATTGTGGCGCAAATGATGGAAGGAGCCATTTATGAAATGTAAGCACAGCAAAATTGCGCGCAGGTTCCCCACCCCCCCCCCCCCCCCCAAAAAAAATCAAGCAACATTATACTATTCCTTGTCCCACAGGGCTATCGATCGGATTCAGGAAGGCTCTCAAGATTTGCGAAATTCTGCCCCGACGGCAAACTGACACTGACACCCATTGTCACTCCGTTAGTCCTGAATCAGGAATGGCAGTGTGTGCGCTTGCGCACCGGATGTGACGTATGCGCGTTAGCACTATAAACGTAAATAAACCACAAATAAATTTGTACAAGGAGTGCTCAAGTCCCAATTCCTGCTCGATTCCTTTGTCGCGCAGAGACAATCACGCATAAATGTAAACATGGGATTGTTTGACCGTGAAAAGGATGTAAACATGGGATTGTTTTACCGTGAAAAGGATGTAAACATGGTGGGAAATAAAACGCCTTTCCTGGCGATCATGGGGACACTTTATGGGAGTTTCCGATTAACATTGCGCTTTTGTAAAAGCGACCATTGCTACGTAATCCGATGGGGACTTCCTAGCGAACGTAAGTGTGTACGGACTGCATGTGAACTGTAAAGCCTTGGTGCTGTTGCTCTCGTACAAAACTAATTATCTTTGGACTAAGATTTAAAAATAAAACCGTCAAAATATTAATCATGAGAGGGTTAAAATCAAAAGTTTCATCGGAGGTGGTCATGAACAGTTAAAATCAAGTGCATTTCACACTTGATCGACGTGACAATACGACTTGTACATTCGTCTTCCAGATGTGGCGATTGATACATAATCATAAAGCGGATAAAGTAATCCGAATATGAGAAACTGCCGAAAAGACGTCAATAAACAAGCCCCACAACTCACCGGCATCCATAACGTCGCGACACTTCGCGACACTGACACGGTAAATGAAACGGCGATTTACAGCACATTAATGTTCGTCACCTTCTTTACCAACGTTTATAAAATGATCATCATTACATCCAAGACGTCACATCCTGAACACTGTTGTAGAATTTTCTTTCAAATGTACATTAGCGAGAAAGCGCAGAGATACAGAAGGAAGATATTAGCCGAGCTAACGAAATTGCCACGTATACACCACCAGTGAGGAGACGTCTGTGAGGCAAAAATTGCGACCAAAAATATCGAATGAAACATGCGCAACGGCTTAAGCAAACAAAATGACTAAACACATGGCAATTATCCTTAAGGTTGAAAACATGGTTTGTAAAAACCAGCTCCACAACTTTCAAGCACCACAAACACCACCAGGTTGCAGATTTATTCAGGCAATATTCACAATGCCCTGTCATCTCCAAACCCTTTACAGACCATCAACTTGGTTGTGTTGTCATCATAAAAGATCCCAAACATTTATCCAAAACAATTCCTTTCCTCTTTTAATATCAACGAATGCCTTTTTCCTCTTTCTTTAACGGCCACAATTATTCCCACGTTCTTGTGGGGTTGGCCGAGGGAGGTTTTTGACCCAAGTCTTTCACGAACCGGCTGGCCAGGCCTGACATCCCACTAAGTTGTTGTCAGGAATTTGGAATTTGGACATGGTGTCATTGATAGCTCGCCGAATCTTGGACATGGTGCTGGTGATAGCTCAGCAGATGGACCAAACAGTTCAACGTCCATCCGAGGGACGGCACACACATTGATGAATCACCCTACCTCTGAAACACCGGGACGGCCGTTTATAGCTGGGTTAGGGTTTAAACCCAGGCTAGACGGCTTGTTGGTGAAAGTGCATACCTCTGGGCCATCCTGGCAGCCCCGATAGCAAAGAATGAGTCCATGAAGTAAAAAGCAGAAATCAAAGACTGGTTTATAATGTTTATTTAAATAAAAAGAAAAACAGCGACAGAAAAAATCACAAGAAGTAGTGATGCTAATATTTTCAAAAAAATATTTTCCCAAAAGCAAATAGCACAAATAATTAGAGAGAATCTTATATACACCCAAAGTACAATCCTTACACAAGCAAGCTAATACAGGTGTGCATTGTGAAATGATGCCGATAAACCTTTTCATTGGGGTCTTTTTCAGCAATCATTTTTAACAAGTCATGAGATTCTTAATTTGGAAAAAAGGGGGTAGAGGTTTTCATAAAATCCTATGGCACACGAGCAGAGAAAAAAGGTAAGCCTCTTACAAAGGCATCCACCTTCTGCTTAAACAGTTCACTCTGGATGGGCTCATCGAGTGAGCACAAGGGGTTTCGAACCACAAAGTCCACGTAGATCTACAAGATGACAGAAGAGGGAAGAAGAGGGTCAAGGATTTTGTTGACAAAAAAGAGGGGGCAGGGAAAACTGAATGCAAATATTTTTCACAATGTAGAAAAATCTAACCGTAAGTATGTAATCGCTTATCAGGAATGTCCTTATCAAAACAGTGATCATCTAATTAACCAATACATAATCATACAACAAAGATAATCTTGCATCTCTCAATTCTGCTCACTCACTATATCCTGGTGAGCTACAAATGGCAGGTCATTTTTTTTCTTTCTTTGGTATACAACATCAAGGCTCGTGTAAGAGCGGCAGACAAGACATCAGTCACAAAAAAAAAAAAACGGACACACAAAACGTACAATAAAGTGAGCGGAGACAAGATGGGGAGAGAGAGGGAAGCACATAAGTACAACAGCAGAGAACAGGGACATCGGAAGATCTGTGGGAGGGAGAGGGCTTGGGGGGAGGAGGCATAGAAGGTGGGTGGGAGAGGTATAAAACACATGGACACTGCGAGAACTTCCAGGAAAGAAGTCGGTATTTCAAAAAAGGGTATCTGGGGGTGAATTAACGGGGGTAGACGAAATCAAGGTTTTTTTGTTTTTTTGTTTTTTTTGGTATACAGAGTCGAGCCTCGTGAAAGAGCTAACATTTATCAAACAAACAAATCAAACAAACAAGTAAACAAAGTATATAAAAATGGGAGCGGTCAACAAGATGGGGAGAGAAGGGGAGGAAGCACACAAACACAACATTTGAGGGCAGGGACATCGGGAGATGTGTGGGAGGCAGAGGGCCTGGGGGGAGGCAGGATAGGTATAAAACGCAAGGACACCAAGGACTTCCAGAAAAGAAGACAAAAGTCACCTCAAAAAAGTGGATTTGGGGTGAAATTAGCGGGGGTAGAAAAGATCAAGGTTTTGGATTGGGGAAGATAAGAGATGGTGGTGAACAGCCGTTTTAAAGACCTGGAGGGAGGAGTGGGATTGAAGAGAGTGAGGGAGTTTGTTCCAGAGGTGGGAGAAAAGAGGAATGAAGGAGTGAAGGTGAGCAGAGAGTCTTGCTTTTGGCAGTTTAACCATAAGAGGGTTGCAGGCAGATCTTGTGCGACCTGCAGGAATATTTGTGGGACAGAGCCCAGAGAGAGCTGGGGGAGCAAGGCCGGAGAGGAGTCGGTGGAAGACGGAAAGACCACCAACCTGCCTGCGGTGAGTAAGTGAAAGGCCCTCGGAGATAGCGTCATCGCGGGAGATTCCAATGATTCTGAACGCTTTGGTTTCAACAGCGTGAAGACGAGCTAGGTGTGAGGCAGGAGCACCAGCCCAGAGGGGAGAGCAGTATTCCATTGAGCTGCGGATGAAAGCCTTGTATGTGGTGAGGAGCTCAGGTGTGCCAAGGAAGGACTTCACACGACGGAGGATGCCCAGTCGGCGACTGGCTTTGGAGGCCAGCTTGGAAATGTGGTTTTCCCAGGAAGGATCATGGCAGATAGTGAGACCCAAAAGCTTGAGTGACAGAACTTCTTGGAGGGGATTATTCACAAAGTAGATGGGAGGGTTGTCCAGTCGGTCTTTTCTGAGAGAAAGTGAGAGTGTGAGATTTGTCAGGATTGAAAGACATGTTCCACTTGATTGACCAGTCTGTGATTTTGTCCAGGTCTGCAGAGAGTGAGAAGGCTGCAAACTGCCAATTTGAGGGATGAGGAATGGAGCGGCAGAGAGTGGAGTCATCAGCAAAGAGATAGAGAGGATTTTAAAGAGAGTCAGAGAGATCATTGATGAAGACCAAAAAAAGCACAGGGCCCAGAACACTGCATTGGGGAACTCCAGCCTAAACAGGAAGGGGAGATGAGAGAATCCCATTCAAGGCCACACGTTGACTATGACCAGAGAGGAAGTCCGCAAGCCATGCGTGGAGATTTCCATGGAAACCATAGGAGGAGAGTTTGGTGAGCAGAGCGGGGTGCCAGATCGTATCGAAGGCACGTGATATATCAAGGGAGACAGCTCTAATTTTCTGTTTGACATTGAGGACCTCCGTCCATTGTTGAGACAGCAGAAGCAGCATGTCCAGAGTAGAGTGGCCTGGTCTGAAACCAAGTTGATGATCAGAGATCAAGCCATTGGAGAAGAGGAAGGATTTGATATCTGAAGCAATGATGGATTCCATGACTTTGCTGATAATTGGGAGAAGGCTGATTGGTCTGTAGTTGCAAGGATCTGTTTAGCATCTGATCATGTTAAGTGCTTTCAATGCATGTTTTCAGTGGTGGCAGGTCATGCACCTCATCTCAAGGGAAATACTTTCTTGTTTCTTCTAGATTTCCAACAAACTGATGAATGCAATAGTGAAATAAAAGCATCAATAGCTCCAATGGAATCGTCCATGATTTGAAACCTCCTTATTGTTGACGACTTGTGAAGTGGGTTTGAACTGGTCATTAATAAACGTGTTTTTTTGTTTTGTTTTGTTTTTGTATACAAGATCGAGGCTCGTGTAAGAGCCAACATTACTCGCACAAAAAAAACCGGAAACACAAAACATACACTAAAGGGAGCAGGAGACAAGATGGGGAGAGAAAGGGAAGCACACAAGTACAACAGCAGAGAACAGGGACATCAGGAGATCTGTGGGAGGGAGGCATGGGAAGGGGGGTGGGGGCGGGGGGGTGGTGGAGGTATAAAACACATGGGCACTGACTGCTCGGACTTCCAGGAAAGAAGTTGGCATTTCAAAAAAGTGGATCTGCGGTAAATTAACGGGGGTAGAAAATATCAAGGTTTTGGATGGGGGAAAATAAGAGATGGTGGTGAACAGCTGTTTTAAAGACCTGAAGGGAGGAGGTTCAGACATGCCGTGTGGATGATAGATCAGTGGATTAAAATAAATAAAATGACTCGTCAAGAATGATGCTGCGGATCGTTTGACTTAATGCCGATTGTGCAATTGATCATTAGTATTACTATAATTAGATCCTTCAACGATTCTCAAAAAATGTTGATGGAGAAGTATGCACATGTATAACATGTAGGACATCCAAGAAAATAGCATACTCTAAGCAGACCACGGATATGGTTTGTCGGTTCTATGCTTCGTCAGCAATCATTTGTGCTATTGTCATTTCAGCTTACTGTCATCATTCGTGGGAAAGCTGTCAAATCTACGAGGGCGTGTTTGAAAAGTAATGCCTCGTATTCTTTTTCTCAAAAACAGGTAAAGATATCCAAATGAAACAAAGCCAGGTACCAACATCAATCGTTATTCTACCATGGTGGATTTTTATTTCTCAACATATTCACCACTGTGTTCTATACATTTCTGCCAACATTCGAGTAGTTTTGTGATGCCCTCACGATACAACTGTCTGTCCTGCTGACTTAACCAGCACTTCACAGCAGCTTTGACAACATCTTCGGAAGAAAAATGTTCTCCACGAAAAGGTTCATTAAGTTTGGGAAAGAGATAAAAAATATTACGGAGCCAAGTCAGGGTCGGTGATCCCTTGTGGAGGTACTCCATTGAGCATCTGTTACTCTCAGGAGTGTAATGGTGCAACCAACTCTCATCTCCAGTCAGTCATCCCAACTCTCATTTCCAGTCATCGCAACTCTAATCTCCAGTCATCCCAACTCCAATCTCCAGTCATCCCAACTCTAATCTCCAGTCATCCCAACTCTAATCTCCAGTCATCCCAACTCTAATCTCCAGTCATCCCAACTCTAATCTCCAGTCATCCCAACTCTAATCTCCAGTCATCCCAACTCTAATCTCCAGTCATCCCAACTCTAATCTCCAGTCATCCCAACTCTAATCTCCAGTCATCCCAACTCTAATCTCCAGTCATCCCAACTCTAATCTCCAGTCATCCCAACTCTAATCTCCAGTCATCCCAACTCTAATCTCCAGTCATCCCAACTCTAATCTCCAGTCATCCCAACTCTAATCTCCAGTCATCCCAACTCTAATCTCCAGTCATCCCAACTCTAATCTCCAGTCATCCCAACTCTAATCTCCAGTCATCCCAACTCTAATCTCCAGTCATCCCAACTCTAATCTCCAGTCATCCCAACATCCCAACATCATCGTCTGAACCTTGTGAGCGAAGTATCTTGAAAAATAAACGAACTACTAACTTCTAATCTGGTGTGTGGGTGTATCTTAGCATAAGGAAGAACGCTATTGAAAATTGGGTCGCCACGTCAAAATCCAAGATGGCCGCCGCCATGTATGTCTGAACCTTGTGAGCGGAATATCTTGAAAAATAAGCGAAGTACCAACTTCTAATCTGGTGTGTGGGTGTATCCAGGCATAAGGAAGAACGCTATTGAAAATTGGGTCGCCATGTCAAAATCCAAGATGGCCACCACCATATATATATGTCTGAACCTTGTGAGCGAAATATCTTGAAAAATAAACGAACTACTAACTTCTAATATGGTGTGTGGGTGTATCTACGCATAAGGGAGAACGCTATTGAAAATTTGGTCGCCACGTCAAAATCCAAAATGGCCGCCTTGCGTCTCCACTTTGTCAACTCACATCACTTCAACGACGGGAAACCTAGGCGTAACGCTTGCTCTTGTTACCTCCGCCACCAAAGGTGGGTGGAGGTTATGTTTTCACCCCTGACTGTCCGTTTGTGAACAAAATATCTCAAAACGTTGTGGACGGATTCGGACGAAATTTTGCAGAGTTGTAGCTTATGTGACAAGGACGAAATAATTAGATTTTGGTGAAGATCCGGATTCGGCTACTAGAATTTTAAAGTGATTCTTCACCATTGTGAGATAGAGCCAAAAACGATACATAGCAGGATATCTCAAAAAGTTGTGGACGGATTTGGACGAAACTTGGTGGACCGGTTGTGTGTGTGACGAGGAAGAATCGATTCGATTTAGGTGAAGATATGAATATGGATTGAGATATGAAAATTATTTAATTTTTCAAGTGATTCTTCACCATTGGGAGATAGGGCCAAAAATGATACATCACAGGATATCTCAAAAAGTTGTGGACGGATTTGGACGAAACTTGTTGGACAGGTTGTGTGTGTGACGAGGAAGAATCGATTCCATTTTGGTGAAGATCGGGATCCGGATCCAGCTTGTATAATTTTTTTTTAAAGTATTCTTCACCATTGAGTGATATGGCCAACCAGGCAGAGTTATGTATGCTCTCTACCGAGTACCATTCTACCTGGTCTCGGTGACCCCCGGACCGTGAGAGGAACTTCGCCAGAAAGCTGTATTATATATGCGCTTTCGCCACGCAATCCATATGAATTTCACCCAAGAGACAACTGATGTTCAAGGATATATTTCAATGGTAATGATACCATACAATTTCAATGACACAACCACGGAGATTTTCCCCGAGCAATCAACAATACACAACCATCAACAATTCCCAATCCACAATCAATTCCCTATGATTAAGATGGCCATCTTATATATGTGTGTCCCGGTGAGTACTCACGACCCCCTTTTGGTCTCGGTCCCGCACAATGTCTCTGGGCCCCTCCTGACCAAGATGATGGTCGGCGTCGCCGCACTCGGGTGGTTGAACGAACCCCGGGTGGACGTGTTTCCACCGGGCAGGTATCGTACCGCTACCAGGCACCCCGGCTGCAGCCCCTCGTGGCCACGCGAAGCGGGTACGGGAAAGCAAGCCAAACCCCACGCCGCTGGCAAGGCGTGTTAGGCCCCAACGGGCGACCCGTATGCGTCTTTTTTGACGGTGTCACGAACGGCGCCAAACGCTGGGTCGGTGCACGGCCACACGACAGTTTGACGTCCACCGGGCAGGTATCCGTCCCAGTAACTCCTCTCGCCAGACAGGCTCGGGAACGCCGCTTTTCCACACGGCTCAATCAATTCCACCTTTCGTCGGAGCCGGGCGAGGAAGAGAAGAATACTCGTCCCTTTTCTTCCTCGTGTCCCTTCCTCTTCCGGTCACTTCCGTTTCCGGCCACTTTTCAGAAGGGCTCCTGACCCTCCAACCACAACAACCCTTAATCTACTAAACATGGATAAGCAAAGACCTGAATAGTAATTCACATACATTCACATAAATATGTAACACTCCCCCCCTTCAAGAAAGAAAGTTTGAACCCAGCGAAAACTTTCTTTGCCGGCCAATTTGGAGAAACAAACCAGATAACTCAACCCCCCCACATTATCAGTTCCCCCCGGGCACAGTTATCACTTAAAAATAAAGCAACCAAAATTTCACCACAACCCCTCCAGATTACTCACTCTGGACTAAGCACCAGCAACGACATTGTCCCTGCCAAATCAAACTCCATCTCATGACCCTCTGACTTTGACCGTCAGTTTCTTGTGAATGAAGGTTAAGGGGTTGATCAAAGATCCAAAGTTAAGCCACTCGATAGCACTTTTTCCGGGAGGCCAAGCCGAGTATTCACTACATGGATGCCTTTAGGAACGTGGAGTTCACGGTTAGTCCGTGCAGGAAAGTTCTCTACATGGGCGCCTTGAGGAACGTGGAGTTCACGGTTAGTCCGTGCATGAAAGTTCACTACATGGACGCCTTTAGGAACGGCGTTCACGGTTAATCCGTGTAGGAATCTTGGCTCGGCGGCTCCGCCGCATTCAGTGCTTAAACTTCTCAGAACTTCCCTAATACTTAGGGTGGGACCACTTGTCCCTGTAGTCCCATGAGTAGCAGTCTCCTTCTCGGCCACTACTTTGCCAATCCTTCCTTCGGGAGCGGCCGTAACTCAGGGAGCCTCCATAATAATATTGATTGCGGCCACCACCAAAACTACCGCCCAGTTGTCCTCTCCTGTAGACCTCTCGACGTCTACGAAATGCCTTCCCTACTGTTATGGTCCGACCCTCCAAATCCTTGCCATTCCCATTCTTCTCTGCCTCTCTGGCGTCTTTTGTGCTGGCAAACGTGACAAAGCCGAACCCTCTTGACTGTTGCGTTTCCCAGTCTCTTACCAACCGCACTTCCACCAGCGGCCCATATCTGTTGAAGACAGAGGTCAGAACTTCTTCCTCTGTTTTGAAGTTCAGTCCCCCTACAAATAACTTGGCACTTTTGTCGCCATCCCGAGCTGGTGTGGCGTTATTTTCCCTGCTGGGCTCTTTACCAACCCTCAGGTTACCATAAACTTGACCCCCGGCCAAATCATTCCCGATAACCACAGATACACCCTCTACAGGAAGCGTGGCTTGTAAACCGACGGTGACCGGTCCTGACACCAAATCGGACTTCAAATGGATGACATGAAGGGGAGCACTAACACCGCCCCCGATCCCCTGTAAACGAACACTATCCCCCGTTGCCGTCTCCTCGGACCATGGCAAAATGCCTTCAAGCATTAAAGATCGATGTGCCCCTGTGTCCCTCAATATCCAAACCGGTTTCCGGTTAGTCGAGGCTCCATCCCGTGACACAAACCCCTCTGAAATAAATGGTTGGTAACCCTTTTGATGGCGATTTCTCACAATGGCCATTGCGTTTGGAGTCGTAGTAGTCGGACTCCGCTCTGGGTCTTCGCTTTTCATGCGGTAACAACTGGACATCAAGTGTCCAGGTTTCTTGCAAAAAGCGCAAGTAGGCCCGGAGGAAAAACTCGTGGTCTGCCTCGGGCCCCCCGAACTATAAGTTTGTCTTGGGCCCGCATCCCTCTGATTTCGAACAGGTGGGGTATCATAGTTGTCCCCATAATCATCTCGAGGCCGCCGCCATGTATGGTCGTTCTCCGCACCTGCTGTTCCCCACCTCCCCTGCGGAGATCTAGGCGAGGAGTTAGGTTCGTGGACCCCTATTCGGTGGGTTAAGGCATAATCATCGGCCATGGTGGCTGCGTCCCACAACTTTGGTACTTTCTTTTCCTGCAGGTACACTTTGATGTCCTCGTGGACACACTGCTGGAATTCCTCCACCAGGATCAAGTCCCGCAATGTTTCGAAGTCTTTCCCGACTCCTTTTGACTCACACCACCGATCAAACATGTTTTCTTTCACTCTGGCAAACTCCACATGGGTCTCACTCTCCCTCTTCCTGGCATTCCTGAATTTTTGCCTGTAAGCTTCCGGAACCAACTCATAGGCCTTGAGGATGTGCTTCTTCAGTACCTCATAATCTGCACATTGGTCCATTGGTAGCGCCGAATAAATTTCCTGAGCTTTCCCCACCAGCACACTTTGCACGAGTATGGTCCAAGCCTCCTCCGGCCAGTTTAATTGTCGAGCCACTTTCTCAAAGTGTGGAAAAAATTTCGCGACTTCCTTTTCACTGAACGGTGGAACCAGCCTCACATGTCTGCCCACATCCCAGGTTCTCTGGTTAGGTGTCGACCCCGTCAGCGAGGGTGGTGCCTCTCCCCGTTCTCTCATTAACTCCAGCTCCTTGAATTTGATTTCTTGCTGAAGCTCCATGTCACGTTCCTTTAATTCCCTTTCCGCTTTTCTCTCCTCTGCTTCGAGGTCCCTTGCAGCTCTCCTCTCCTCTGCTTTTCTCCCTTCTAACCTTTCCTGGAGTTCTCGTTCCACTCTCCTTTCCTCTGCTTCTGCTTTCCTTTCTTCTTCTTTTAACCTTTCCTGGAGTTCTCGTTCCACTCTCCTTTCCTCTGCTTGTTTCTCTTCTCTCCTCGCTTCTGCTTTCCTTTCTTCTTCTTTTAACCTTTCCTGGAGTTCTCGTTCCACTCTCCTTTCCTCTGCTTGCTTCTCTTCTCTCCTCTCTTCTGCTTTCCTTTCTTCTTCTGCTCTTTCCTTTTCTGCTTTCCTTTCTTCTTCTGCTCTTTCCTTTTCTGCTTTCCTTTCTTCTTCTTTAATCCGTTCCTGGCTCCGTAATTGCAACTCCAGTTTCCGGAGCTCAACATCTTCTGGTTCTTCGGGTAGCCACTCCCAGGCTAACTCGTCCCATGTTCCTAATCCCACCATAGATTGTATCACCGTGGCCTGCAACTCTGCCTTCCTCAAATTAGTTCGGACCTCCAAGTTAAAATGTTTGGCCAATTTCAAGAGGTCCGACTTTAGCAACGCTCGGAACTGTGCCTCACTCGGGAAGTTCTGTGCCACAAACGCCATGGTGCCTATCGTTAACACCTGTTAACCTTCACCCAAGACTTTACCCCAATTTCTCAAAATTTTTTACCAATTAATAATTAATTAATTAATTTTAATTAATAAAAAATTATTATTTTATTATGTTATACAATTTTAGATCCCGGACGAGCCCCCAATTCTGTTACGTGGTCCCCTCGGTGAATACCTGGTCTCGGTGACCCCTGGACCGTGAGAGGAACTTCGCCAGAAAGCTGTATTATATATGCGCTTTCGCCACGCAATCCATATGAATTTCACCCAAGAGACAACTGATGTTCAAGGATATATTTCAATGGTAATGATACCATACAATTTCAATGACACAACCACGGAGATTTTCCCCGAGCAATCAACAATACACAACCATCAACAATTCCCAATCCACAATCAATTCCCTATGATTAAGATGGCCATCTTATATATGTGTGTCCCGGTGAGTACTCACGACCCCCTTTTGGTCTCGGTCCCGCACAATGTCTCTGGGCCCCTCCTGACCAAGATGATGGTCGGCGTCGCCGCACTCGGGCGGTTGAACGAACCCCGGGTGGACGTGTTTCCACCGGGCAGGTATCGTACCGCTACCAGGCACCCCGGCTGCAGCCCCTCGTGGCCACGCGAAGCGGGTACGGGAAAGCAAGCCAAACCCCACGCCGCTGGCAAGGCGTGTTAGGCCCCAACGGGCGACCCGTACGCGTCTTTTTTGACGGTGTCGCGAACGGCGCCAAACGCTGGGTCGGTGCACGGCCACACGACAGTTTGACGTCCACCGGGCAGGTATCCGTCCCGGTAACTCCTCTCGCCAGACAGGCTCGGGAACGCCGCTTTTCCACACGGCTCAATCAATTCCACCTTTCGTCGGAGCCGGGCGAGGAAGAGAAGAATACTCGTCCCTTTTCTTCCTCGTGTCCCTTCCTCTTCCGTTTCCGGTCACTTCCGTTTCCGGCCACTTTTCAGAAGGGCTCCTGACCCTCCAACCACAACAACCCTTAATCTACTAAACATGGATAAGCAAAGACCTGAATGGTAATTCACATACATTCACATAAATATGTAACAATTGGGAGATAGGGCCAAAAATGATACATCACAGGATATCTCAAAAAGTTGTGGACGGATTTGGACGAAACTTGTTGGACAGGTTGTGTGTGTGACGAGGAAGAATCGATTCCATTTTGGTGAAGATCGGGATCCGGATCCAGCTTGTATAATTTTTTTTTAAAGTATTCTTCACCATTGAGTGATATGGCCAACCAGGCAGAGTTATGTATGCTCTCTACCGAGTACCATTCTAGTTTGAAATGTGAAGCAAAATTGCCATAAGATGTTGATGCCACAGACAGTCACGCATTTCAAACGAAAGCGAAACACATAGACAAAACACACCATTTTGCTGAGGCAGGAAGTAGTTTGGCGCAACGGTGAGTTTCTTGTAAGAACATGCTACGATTTCCTGAGCATCAAGGGCTACATTAAAAAGACGAAGTTCACCAACAAAAGATTTGTATGAAAGATGGCAAAATACGCACCGTGCTGTACGCCCTCTGCAAAACGTCCCGCACGTTTCCCACCGAAACGTCGGTATTCATCACGATCTTGATTCCGGTCGGCGTCTCGTAGTAGTGCAACTTGTACTTGCTCGTCTGGTAGCTCAAAAACCCCTCCTTGCTTATCAGCTGTTAAGAAAAACTCGAGCGTGCAGTTTCTAATGTTTCATTACTCACAAACGAGACACAAACCCACATTATATCTCCACAGCAAAAAAAGCTATATCTTACAAATGTTCTTCAAATTCACTTGGCAATCAAACAAATTGGAGACGAGGCTTCATCTTCTATTGTATGCAGCACAGGGATGCGTGGTAGCTGTGTGTGGCTTTGCAGCTGATGCAATACCCTCTGGAGGTTTGGGAAGCAAGATGGGAATTGAGCAGGGTGCCGGCAACAGATCACCTACTCTTTGGGAAAGACACACAATGGAATATTTAACGTCCACCAATGAATGCTAGATGGGACGCCTGTTTAACATCCATTCGAGGGAAGACACACACATTGATGAATCACCTTGCCTGGTTGTTTGTTCATTTGTATGCCGCACAAGGCATTTGTATGCATTTCATACGAATGAAATGATGGGGTAGCATCATTGGCTGAGGGCACGGCTGTACTGCTGATGCAATGGCCGATGTAGGTTATGGCAGGAATTTGTCCATGGTGCCCATGATAACTCACCTACTCTTTGCGAAGAATACAGTGAGATCTTTAACGTCCACTAACTAAAGCCGGCAGACGGGACACCTGTTTAACGTCCATCCGAGGGATGGCACACTCATTGATGAATCCCCCTGCCTGCGAAATACCAGGATGAGAGTTTATAGCTGGGTTGGGATTTGAACCCAGGCTAGACAGCTTAGAGGCGAGTGTGCGTACGTACCTCCAGGACATCTTGCCAGCCTGCGGACGTGGCTGGAAACGGGATGCAAACACAATGTCGTCTATTGTTAACACCTCACGCAATCATCCAACATTTACATCACCTTTACTGCACTACAGTAAAACCACCTTTAGAGGCCATTTTTCCCCGCAAGCGGGGGTTGGCCTTTTTCGGGAACCGTGGTTGTTGTTGTTTTTTTGGTCCCCTTTTTGAAGCAATGTTTTACGGCCGGATGCCCTTCCTGACGCCAACCCTTTTTGCCGCTTTTTTTTTTTTTTTTTTTTTTTTTTCTATACTGAATCGAGGCTCGTGAAAGAGCTGACAACCGCGAGGGAAAGACAAAGACAGCACATGGGGACCACGAGGGAAAGACAAAGACAGCACATGGGGACCACGAGGGAAAGACAAAGACAGCACTGGGGGACCACGAGGGAAAGACAAAGACAGCACTGGGGGACCACGAGGGAAAGACAAAGACAGTACAGTGGGACCACGAGGGAAAGACAAAGACAGCACATGGGGACCACGAGGGAAAGACAAAGACAGCACATGGGGACCACGAGGGAAAGACAAAGACAGCACATGGGGACCACGAGGAAAAGACAAAGACAGCACATGGGGACCGCGAGGGAAAGACAAAGACAGCACATGGGGACCACGAGGGAAAGACAAAGACAGCACTGGGGGACCACGAGGGAAAGACAAAGACAGCACTGGGGGACCACGAGGGAAAGACAAAGACAGTACAGTGGGACCACGAGGGAAAGACAAAGACAGCACATGGGGACCACGAGGGAAAGACAAAGACAGCACATGGGGACCACGAGGGAAAGACAAAGACTTTAACGACAAACAGGGAATTACCGAGGCAGGAAGTAGTTTGGCGCAACGGTGAGTTTCTTGTAAGAACATGCTACGATTTCCTGAGCATCAAGGTACCAGGAACTGGTACCATGAACTGGTACTCAATTAGCCGACCTCGGAAGGATGACAGGCTGAGTCAACCCCCCTGGCGTTAATTCAGCGATCGACCGGGATTCGAACCCAGGATCCTGGGATCCTAAGCCGGCACCCTAGCCGCTAGCCCAACACCGCTAGCCCAACACCGCTAGCCCAACACCAACACCGCTAGCCCAACACCAACACCGCTAGCCCAACACCAACACCACTACAGTGTGATAAAGTAAATGCCTAACCCATTTGGAAGAAAAGTCCAACACCGAGCCCTGTAGTGGACGCCACAGTGTTCAAGGATACACATCAGTGGGAGATATTTTTTGATGAAAGACTTGAGGGAGAAAAGCATCCCGTACATGAGCTTAAACTCCTGCAGGGATAGGAAAGACATAATAAACAAACAAAAAAAAAATACTGTATATGAACACAACCAACGAGTGTCGTCATGGACACTGATTGCAGCATAAGAATAGAAACGCTTCCAAATCATGAAACCAGAACGGCACTCAGTAGAGAGCATACCTCCGCCTGGTTGGCCATATCACTCAATGGTGAAGAATCACTTTTAAAATTATACTGGCTGGATCCGGATCCAGATCTTCACCGAAATTGAATCGATTCTTCCTTGTCAGACACAACCTGTCCACAAGTTTCGTCTAAATCCATCCATAACCTTTTGAGATATCCCGCTATGTATCGCTTTTGGCCGGATGTCCCAATGGTGAAGAATCACTTTAAAATTTAAATAATTCTCATATCCGTATCCATAATTCAGATCTTCACCAAAATCTAATAGATTCTTCCTTGTCAGACACACAACCGGTCCACCAAGTTTCGTCCAAATCCGTCCATACATTTTTGAGATATCATGCTATGTATCGTTTTTGGCCCTATCTCCCAATGGTGAAGAATCACTTAAAAAATTATAGTAGCCGGATCCGAATCCAGATCTTCACCAAGATCTAATCATTTCGTCCCTGTCACATACGCCACATCTCTGCCAAATTTCGTCCAAATCCGTCGACAACTTTGAGATATTTTGTTCACAAACGGACAAACGAACAGGACAGACAAGGGTGGAAACATAACCTCCATCCACCTTTGGTGGAGGACGTAACAACTGGTTCACTGCGTTTTCTAGTAATGTCTGCGCATATCACAAATCTGCTTGTGAACTGTTCTCGATCGATAGATGGAAACACAGCAACCTCGGACGTGACGTGTATTACAAAGTTCCAGGTGAGACGTACGCCGATCAACGATATCCCCGCCGTGTTCTTCCTGTTCCATTCTCCGTAGTACAGGCGCGTTCCATGCCGATCAAACACGTACAAATTATATACGGTCATCTGTAAGGACGTGCAGAGAGCGGGGTGGGGTGGACAAATGGGACAGTGGCGGAATGGAGGGATTTGGGAACGCACTATTCATTCTGAATTGGCTTTAATCGTCATGATGATGCGAATAAGCATTTTTGGAAAAGACAAACAAATAGTAAAACTGGAGATTGCAAATCTATATTTGCTTATCTGAATGACGAGAAAGCGTTTTAGCACCAAACTACGGTGTAATACAGTAGAGTACAGTACTGACACGACACTTTACCTCACCCTCACCCTGAGAAACTGACGAAATGCGAGGACCCCGTTACCAAGGGCAATGATTGTCCACAGCGAACGCCTGATTCATCTGCGTGATTTATTTGCCCGATTCGTTTCTATGACGGTTCATTAACACTTTAGAATCATAAAAGATTAATTTATTCCAAATAACAGATGTCCGGACTGTACCATCTGGGAGAGAAATACCATCTACCTAGGAGGACATGGTGGTGGTTGTTGTTGTTGTTGGGGTTGTTTTTGGTGGTGTTGTTTTTTTATTAACTAGCAGAAGTACCCGGCGTTGCCGTTGCCGGGCGGGGGAGGAGAGGAAGGGGAGGGGGGAGAGGAGAGGAAGGGAGGGGGGGGAGGAGAGGAAGGGGAGGGGGAGGAGGAGAGGAAGGGAGGGGGGGGAGGAGAGGAAGGGGAGGGGGGGGAGGAGAGGAAGGGGAGGGGGGGAGGAGAGGAAGGGGAGGGGGGGAGGAGAGGAAGGGGAGGGGGGGGAGGAGAGGAAGGGGAGGGGGGGAGGAGAGGAAGGGGAGGGGGGGGAGGAGAGGAAGGGGAGGGGGGGGAGGAGAGGAAGGGGAGGGGGGGAGGAGAGGAAGGGGAGGGGGGGAGGAGAGGAAGGGGAGGGGGGGAGGAGAGGAAGGGGAGGGGGGAGGAGAGGAGGGGAGGGGGGAGGAGAGGAAGGGGAGGGGGGAGGAGAGGAAGGGGAGGGGGGGAGGAGAGGAAGGGGAGGGGGGGAGGAGAGGAAGGGGAGGGGGGGAGGAGAGGAAGGGGAGGGGGGGGAGGAGAGGAAGGGGAGGGGGGGAGGAGAGGAAGGGGAGGGGGGAGGAGAGGAAGGGGAGGGGGGGAGGAGAGGAAGGGGAGGGGGGGGAGGAGAGGAAGGGGAGGGGGGGAGGAGAGGAAGGGGAGGGGGGGAGGAGAGGAAGGGGAGGGGGGAGGAGAGGAAGGGGAGGGGGGGGAGGAGAGGAAGGGGAGGGGGGAGGAGAGGAAGGGGAGGGGGGGAGGAGAGGAAGGGGAGGGGGGGGAGGAGAGGAAGGGGAGGGGGGGAGGAGAGGAAGGGGAGGGGGGGAGGAGAGGAAGGGGAGGGGGGGAGGAGAGGAAGGGGAGGGGGGGAGGAGAGGAAGGGGAGGGGGGGAGGAGAGGAAGGGGAGGGGGGGAGGAGAGGAAGGGGAGGGGGGGAGGAGAGGAAGGGGAGGGGGGGGAGGAGAGGAAGGGGAGGGGGGGAGGAGAGGAAGGGGAGGGGGGGAGGAGAGGAAGGGGAGGGGGGGAGGAGAGGAAGGGGAGGGGGGAGGAGAGGAAGGGGAGGGGGGGAGGAGAGGAAGGGGAGGGGGGGAGGAGAGGAAGGGGAGGGGGGAGGAGAGGAAGGGGAGGGGGGGAGGAGAGGAAGGGGAGGGGGGGAGGAGAGGAAGGGGAGGGGGGGAGGAGAGGAAGGGGAGGGGGGGAGGAGAGGAAGGGGAGGGGGGGAGGAGAGGAAGGGGAGGGGGGGAGGAGAGGAAGGGGAGGGGGGGAGGAGAGGAAGGGGAGGGGGGGAGGAGAGGAAGGGGAGGGGGGGAGGAGAGGAAGGGGAGGGGGGGAGGAGAGGAAGGGGAGGAGAGGAAGGGGAGGGGGGAGGAGAGGAAGGGGAGGGGGGAGGGGGGAGGAGAGGAAGGGGAGGAGAGGAGGAGAGGAAGGGGAGGGGGGGGAGGAGAGGAAGGGGAGGGGGGGAGGAGAGGAAGGGGAGGGGGGGGAGGAGAGGAAGGGGAGGGGGGGAGGAGAGGAAGGGGAGGGGGGGAGGAGAGGAAGGGGAGGAGAGGAAGGGGAGGGGGGGAGGAGAGGAAGGGGAGGGGGGAGGGGGGGAGGAGAGGAAGGGGAGGAGAGGAAGGGGAGGGGGGGAGGAGAGGAAGGGGAGGGGGGGAGGAGAGGAAGGGGAAGGGGAGGGGGGGAGGAGAGGAAGGGGAAGGGGAGGGGGGGAGGAGAGGAAGGGGGAAGGGGAGGGGGGGAGGAGAGGAAGGGGAAGGGGAGGGGGGGAGGAGAGGAAGGGGAGGGGGGGAGAGGAAGGGGAGGGGGGAGGAGAGGAAGGGGAGGAGAGGAAGGGGAGGAGAGGAAGGGGAGGAGAGGAGGGGAGGGGGGGAGGAGAGGAAGGGGAGGGGGGGAGGAGAGGAAGGGGAGGGGGGGAGGAGAGGAAGGGGAGGGGGGGAGGAGAGGAAGGGGAGGGGGGGAGGAGAGGAAGGGGAGGGGGGGGGAGGAGAGGTAGGGGAGGGGGGGAGGAGAGGAAGGGGAGGGGGGGAGGAGAGGAAGGGGAGGGGGGGAGAGGAAGGGGAGGGGGGGAGAGGAAGGGGAGGGGGGGAGAGGAAGGGGAGGGGGGGAGGAGAGGAATGGGAGGGGGGGAGGAGAGGAAGGGGGGGGAGGAGAGGAAGGGGAGGGGGGGAGGAGAGGAAGGGGAGGGGGGGAGGAGAGGAAGGGGAGGGGGGGAGGAGAGGAAGGGGAGGTGGGGAGGAGAGGAAGGGGAGGGGGGAGGAGAGGAAGGGGAGGAGAGGAAGGGGAGGAGAGGAAGGGGGGAGGGGGGAGGAGAGGAAGGGGAGGAGAGGAAAGGGAGCCTGAGCCAAGAAAGTTATAATAAGGAGTACGGCAGTAAAGTACCGTGCCGTTCATCTGCACGGGTGTAGTAATGTGCAGGCGCACAGGTGCAGCATGGTGCAGCTGCACATGTGTAGCAAAGTGCAGCTGCACAGTTCAAGGCTGTTGCACAACTCCTCCTCCAAAATGGGTCCATGGGTGGGGAGGAGAGACGAAGCACAGTTAGCAAAGGCAAGGGCGCACGGGTATACTAGAACACAAGGTAATGCAACATGAGGGGCGCGGGGGAGCGAGCAGAGCAAGCTCGTCCCTAACCGTTCGTACCCCCCCCCCCCCCCCATGTCAGCTTACACTACCCTTGCCCTTCCTTTTATTTACAAATTACAAATCCGTCTCTACGTCTTGTCTCCCATATCCCCCTCTAAGCCAAATTTGTCGTCCAATCCCTCCCAAGAAGGAAGAGATGGAACCAACACATTGTCTCATCACGTCGAGATGCGTCTTACTCACTCAAATCATTTACAAAGCCTTGGTGCTGGTGCGGAGCTTTGTCACCTTGGTGAATGAATGTGGATGGCGCAAATGGAATTCCTCATCCTAACTACTCTAATTGACATTAACTCAGTTAAACTACCCGGGGTCATACCCTGCCAATTCAATTGGCCATCTTTAAACTATGTGGTTCTAAAAACCAAATTACCCATTGACCACTCTGCGGTGCCCATGAATTTGGGTCTCACTCCCCAATTTTTTCCACTGTGCCTTTTCACAATTTCGGGGCTGGCTCGTGTGGCTCCACTAGCAGGTCTACCTACCTGCGCACCTCCGCCACTGAAGTCGCCACCTGAGCTTACCTTGCTCCTTGCGACGACCTAAATTGAGGAAGGCCCCTCCTGGCTCTCTCACCCCCTGATGCCCTCCTCGGCATTGGGCTACCCGGGTCCTTCTCCTGGATCCTCGGGCCCCACTGAACACTACTCTGACTGGCTCCCAGAGCCTACCTGCGGCCTCACCTGGCCAACAAACTACCAGTGGCGGAGTGCTCCAATAACCATGCACACCAACAAAGCCCACACGCCCAGCCATTCCACAGACTCATGCACCCAACCAAGCACTTCAATGCCACTACCTGCACCACAGGTGTCAATATCCAACAATTTACCTAAACCCTCTACCTGACTTTAAACTACCCTCCCCGGGTATTCGTGAAGGGGTCCATCTCCCCCCATTCACTCCTTCACACCATGCATTCCACACCATTTACTCCCACCAAGCATTCCACACCAAATATTCCACACACACCAAGTTCTCTTGCACACCTCTTCTGCTCACATTCCTTTTTCCACTTGCACACATTGCAAGTCAATTCACTTCAACACACTCCATTCGTCCTCAATACACCAGTCATACACCACCTCTGGTTATTCCCATTCAATGCCTCATTTGCTCAAGCTCATCCACACACAGTGATTCTCATTCAATTCCTCATTTGCTCAAGCTCATCCACACACACAATTTCTCCACACTACTACACACACACAGCATCATCTAACTAACTACTTTTCCCTCTAATACTCATGCTTTCCCGTCTTCCCTTACACTAAGCACTCCCCTCGTCATTATCATCCTTCTAATCTCTCTACGTCCCCTCTACCTGTACCTTGTCCCTACTTAAATCTTGTCCACTACCGTCATTTCTAAATCCCTAGCAATTATCCTAGCCCACCCTCGACTAGTTTACACTGCCACCCCATAATCTACTGCTCATGTGCCCCAAAAGGGCGCGAGGAATGGCGAAACCACCACTCCGCTACGCCGGGTACCATTCGCCAACACTATTTCTATTAGTCCACTCCACTTGAGCCTCTCGGTGCGGAAATACATTTTCGTCATCACAGCTCGGTTCGAAAAGCCGAGCAATGCATGCGGGTGGTTGGTCGCCTGTTGGTTGGGTCCGTCCGGCATTTTCGATTCAGGGGAGGAGGCTTTGTTGGGCCAAGGTTCCAGGTGCCATCTCTGCGCGGAGCCTTTCGGTCCCCTGCACGATGGCCCAACCGCCCACGGTCGGAGCACCGCACCCGCCAGGGGGCGCCTCTCCTACCCCCCCACGAACCGTGCCGATCGCCTTTCCTGCCAAGGCGCGGCACCGACCATAGAGGGTGGGGCCCGGCACAAATCGTGCATGCCGCCGCGGCAACGATCCCCGCTGCACACAAAGCACACCACGCACAGAGGGCTCGCGTCGGCTATACGTCGCCCTAAACGCTCCCCCGGTCTGCGTCGATGCTCGAGCCGCGTTCTCAACACACGCGACCCGTTCCACTCTCGCACATCGAGGTGCTCCAGCGCCTCTCATACATTCCCTGCATTATATTACCGCATGCTCTCGTGCACACCCTGGCGCACTCATACTACTCGCGCACTCCGTTGCACACTTTTCCTCCACACACTTCGTCACACAATCGGCCATCGCACACCCTCGCGCACACTCTCTTGTTACACCCTCAGTAACAACCATGGGTGTGCACTCTCCTAGTACACACCCAATCAGCGCATACTTACCCATGGGTGTGCACTCTCCTGTTGCACACCCAATCACATGCTCTGGTGTGCACTCCTGCACACTCTTTTCAACACTCTCTGGTGTGCATCCTTCCTCACTCTCGGCCATCGCACACTCTGTTTCACATTCGGTTTCACACTCTTTCCACATACACTCCGTTGTGCATTCTTCCTCGCACTCTGTAACACACTCTCCTGTTACACACTCGCGCTCCGGTGCCATTCGCACATGCGCACCATTCGCTCTCGTACATCACACCACGGACCTTCCACGAGCGCCTGGGTTTCGTCTGGATCCCAAGCGCGCCATAAATCTTTTCGCGCCAAACACTTTCGCGCCATACACACTCCTGCTCACCTTAAGGACCCTCTTCCTCGGCAGCACCTGCAAACTTTCATTTTTATTAGGAAGCATGACATCACAATGCAAATCCAGACTTTGAGTGCATTCCATTTCTTCCTTTGATTCATTTCCCGATTATATCTCTGCCGTCTCTTCGGCCCTAATTTCAACTATAATTTCTATGATTTCTTTTTCTTCGACAACCGCCGGCGCACATGAATTTGCCCTGTCCAATTCGGCGGCCGTCGGCTTTTCCACACCCCGAGTCGCGATTTCTATCCCCTCGGTCAACTTGACTGCGCTCTGCCCAAGCTCGCCCTTCCTGCATTCCTCACATCGTGTTACCCAGTCGCGTACCCCCATGACCTTCCCGATCGACCTGCGCTCAATGTCCTCCCCCATATTTTTTTATTTGGCCACCTATTTTGTTTTCAAACCCCTCCATGTTGCACCTTACTTCTTCCCTCATTTCCTTCAAGTTATTCTCTTGGGTGTCCATTTTCTCATTTAGTTTATTTATGTCATTACTTTGCACCATGAAGCATGCTTTGATTTGCGCCATGAGGGTGCCCATATCCATGAGGTGCCATTTTCCACCCCTACTGCCGGCCCCTCATCAATGTCCTCCTCTTCTCCCAATTCTTCCCGTGGGTCCTGGGTTATCAATTCTTCCTCCTCTACCTCATCATTTACCCCCACCAGCATCCGATCGCTTTGGCTATCCATGGCACGAATTAAATTTTTTGGATTTCAACATTAAATTTTGGTCGCTCGTAATTTTGGAGTGCGTTAAGTGCACTTCGGGTCCTATTCCAAACTCCTGACACCAATTGTTGCGGCCAATATGCAAAATTGGTGTCGAAAATTTGGTCTAAAAAATTTCGTCCCAGGTTCCAAATCCCCACTCCTGACTACCAAATGTTGTGGATCTGCCACCGGCCTTCTCCCCTTATCAAGGGGGGATTAATCCCCTTGTCTTTACTGACCTGGCGTGACCCGCGACCTATTATGTCCCTTCTGGACAGCGCTAAATAGGGTTTCAGGACCAAATTCGCTGTTACCTAAGTACTAGCGCTGCCCTGGAAGCGAGGGAATAAGCCTCGCACGAACCACGTGTGATGGTGATATGCCGAGAGGTTTGCGTACACGTGATCCGCGCTATTTATAATTACTAGACCCGATTGGAGCGATCTTATTCGTACCACGCTTAGTCAATGGAGAAATCACAAAGGCGATCGAATTGGAAAGAAAAGGAAGAACAAATTGGTTTAATTATTACGCACATATTTACAGCACAGGAGGAAGAGACACAGAGCAATCCTTATACAGTCTTACTCTTAATACCCCAGGACAAACGGGCCTGTCTGACACACACACTCACACGGGGATTGCTGATGGGCAGGATGATGTTCACCAGCGCCGCGGTGGTCGTACAGGATCGGCTCCGTCTCACTCTCCACGGTCCCCGGCACGTCCCACGAAGATGAAGGTAGGCGAAGGCAGGGACTCGTATCATGTCGCTCAAACAAAGCGGGTAATCTCAGGGCGAACAGTAGAGGGTGGACTTTGCGCTGCTGGCGGTTACTCAGCCACGTTCACTCGCTTTGGCCGAACCGCTTGAGTTATCAACGCCCTGTCTGCGCCCACGTATTCCATGTAACAAAGTTCATTCAGCGTGGGTGAATCCCGTCAAGCACGTCACCTTTATCCATACTCAGAAGTCACTCCAGCATACCTCTCCCATAACCCGGGTACTGCAACGGACGAGCGCCTCTCCCTTCTCATAAGTGGACTCCACGACTCACCAGCGCCTCTCCCATAACTGGACTGAGGTGGGGGCTTCGCACAAAGGGTTTTATTGCCACGCCCTTAGCCCGATCGAATGTCCCAACCACGCCCTGTGATGCCGCGCTGCTCGCGCTCCGATTGGCTGGTTCATTCTTACCGTCCCCACTGCTGCCGGGCCGAGCTCAACCCTCCTTCACCTTTCGAGGCCCTGCCTCGTGTTAACTTGACTAGTGGACAGCCAAATGGGACGCGGGATGGATTGCGCCCATAGAGGTAGAATGGAGGTCGGAGCAAAATGATTGTAGGGCCTATTCTCCTGTCTTTACACAACACAGGTACTAAGAGGGGAAATGGCCTATTCTTACACATACTAAGACATAACTAGCCTACAAATGGGCCTATATGTTGCTCGTGTGACTAACTCTGGGGGGCAAACCTTTAGCATTTATTGACTTCAATGTGCCAATCTCAAAACCGCAGCAATATATATATATATATATATATATATATATATATATATTGTTATATATATATATATATATATATATTGTTATATATATATTGTTATATATATATTGTTATGTCGGGTGGTAAAGGAATGTCTAGAGCCAGGTAGATCTGTATCGGTAACATGCTTCGACTGTCGCGATAGGGAATCTACCCTGTAATAAGTTCTGTGTTTTTACGGGGTTTGTCGGGGTAAGAGTATACCTGTGAACATACAATGATGTTCGTGTGTTAAATAGTTGTCGGGATTAAGATGAGACCTCTGTGTGTCAGACCTGGTAATCATTCCTTTGTCCCTTATGGCAATGCATACCCATATAAAGACTTAGATAGGTCCTTCACACATTAATGAGTCCCCTTCCCTTACAATGACCTTGGAAGAAGACGGGCAGGAAGCCAGATCGGGGCACCACCGGATGGCCACCGCCAGCCGCACCACCAGCTGGCCTAGCAACATTGCGTGAGACCAGCTGTAACCACGCCACAGCGAACGTGTGATTGGTTGGCATGGAAGGCGCGAACCTCCAGCCAATCAGCGCTGAAGGCGCAAAACCACGACTGAGAAGGAGGTTGTTCATTGGAGGGAAGGCGCTAGAAGGTTCGGCAGATGGCGGGAAGCTACGAGGCTCTGGTTGGTAGCGCACCAGGACTGACGTCACAGGCCAGGTTACAAAAGGACGCGCTGCACGACATTTTCTCTCTTGGTTTCTTCCGGTCTCTGCACTTCTCTTCTTTGTGCTGGTCCTTTGCTTGTCGTTGTTCGTCCTTGGCTCTTGGCTCTTCGTCTTGAGAGGTCCTGGTGGTCGTTGGTTCACCATCTGCATGGAGCTTGGAGTGGTGCTGGGGCCTCGTGTGTGATCGACTCGGAGCTTGGAGTGGTGCGGGCCACGCAGGGCCTGGCGAAGCGTGCGAGCGAGGTGGACGGAGGGTTCCCTCGCACCGGAACTTGGAGCCGGACGGGGCCGCGTTGGACGATGGACAGATAAGCTTGCACCACATTACACAAACCCACGACGAACGTGTTCTTTTGTTAATTCATTTTCCCCTGTCTCGTATTTGGAAGTCGGTGTGTGAGATCCCAATTTAGGATCATTATTTATTTGCCGTCGTGTTCCTTGTTCTCGGGTTCCGAAATAAACGTGTTTCCTTTTGTACATTTTACCCCGGATTCCCGTTTTGAGTTAATTCTCCTGCAGGATCGGAGCTACGGTTGGATTGCTATCGGTAAGCACTTCCACCTCTTCCTTTTCACTTCTTCCTCCCGTGGTTGATAGCAAAATCCGTATTTGGTCGTCGCCTCCATTAAAGCCGTTCAGCCTTCTGCGGTCCCTGGTGTTAACCTTGAGGGATTCGCACGACAACTGGTATTCAGGAGTGGGATAGAACCCTGTTATAAATTTGATGTCAAGAGTGTGGAGAATTTGGAAACAAAATTTTCGTAGTCGGAGGCGATAAATTTGCATCGTCGATCGGTGCGTGGGACGCGAACAGGGCGTCAGTTAAAATTTAAATTTTAATCCTGGTAAAAGCCGCGCGGGAAAGCGAACTCTTCTTTACGGATGGAAGAGGTAAGCAATATGGAAGAAAGGATGGAAGATGTGGGAAGCCTTGGGGGTGAGACGGAGGTAGATGGGGTAGAGAGCAGGAGTGGAGGTTTACCCGCCGTAGAGACGGCCCGGATAACCGACCAGATTTTGGATCGATTATTTCGTATACAAGTAAAAATTTGAGAATTTGTGCTTACATAAAATGTTGGAAGCATTTCGTGTTAAAAGTGGTTAAACAAGTTTTTTAGGATAATTCGAGGGTGCTGAATTCAAACATGCTGTTTAACCGGTTCAATTTTGGAGTCTTAACCTTCAAATTGTAAAAAAACAAAATGCCCGCCATTTTCAGCATATTTTTTGCCTTAACTTGAATTTTAAGCAACATAGAAGGCTCAAAATAGTGGCAATACCCATGTTTGTGATACTGAGGATTCCAAATTTACTGTTACCTAAGTTGTAACTAGTTTGGTTTCGCCGCCATGTTGAATTCTAAGATGGCCGCCATATTGATCATCAAGATGGCCACAATGTTGGATTTAAATACAAAGAAACAAATTGAAATATAGTACGCCTGGAGACTTTTGCAAAGTGTGCTTTGGACTATTTTGAAAAGCGAGTAAAATGAGACAATGAAGGAATTGTGGTCTTGTGGTTGAGTTACATACACTAGACAAATGCTGATGATCGAAGGGGAGGAAAGTGAGTATGTGTACAACGAGCTTACACCTTCCAGGAAAGGGCGTGACAACCTTGATGAAGAGAAAGTCGTCTCAGCTTTCCGACGATTCGATGTATTCAGCGAGGGAATGTCATCTTCTGTACTGCAGAATATTGCTACCAAGGATTTGGCATCGGAGAGCATTCAACATTCTTTGCTTAATGCAGAAAAACTTGGACAGGTGCAGTTGGATGAGTTTGTTGATCAGCGCCTTCTTCAGCCTCCTGATGGCACATGTCATATCAATTTCAATGCCGCTTTACATAAGAACAAAGCACAGACTTTCTCGTCTCTGTATGCTGTAGACTGGAAAGAAAGCAAAGGCAAAGAAACGACCATCAAGGCAGATAGAAACATTCTACAGCGACTTGTGACAGCTTCCAAAGCAGGGCGTGTGATAAACCTGGACCTGATTCTGCAGCATGAGCTTATGCCTGTGCCAATTTCACTTGCTGCCATGAATGGGAGTCTACATACAGGCAGTAGCGGTAAATCTCGACTGGCAAATGAGTTGATTCAAGATGTCTCAACCCCAGAACAAGTGACATTAACTGGAAGTACTTGCTTAGTAATTGATGGTCAAGCACTGGTGATGGCTCTTGGAAAGCCCAGCGGAATAACCACATTTGGTGAATATGCAGATGCGTTTGTGAATTCAGTGTTTGCCATGGGGAAAAAATTTGAGAGAGTTGACGTAACTTTCGACCGATACCAGCAGGATTCCATCAAGACTGGAACCAGAATGAAACGTACCCGGGCCTCTCGACCAATTCGTCGGGTAATAGAAAACCAAAACGTTCCTCCACCAGACAAATGGACCAACTTTCTCTCACTTGGAGAGAATAAGGCAAATCTAGCAGAGTTTCTTTCTCAGCAGCTCATGACAAATGCGGTGTCTATTGCACCCACAACACTTGTAGTGGCTGGAGGATTTGCACAGATCACAGATGTGAAATCTTCAGATCCAGAGATGGACACATCATCCCTACAGGCCAACCATGAGGAGGCGGACACACGACTTGTTCTTCATTGCGTCGACACAAATGCTGAAACAGTGGTGGTTTTAGTGTGTGACACTGACGGCTGGTCTTGTTAGCTGCTCATTTTGATAAGATGCCATGCACTCAGCTGTGGATGAAGGCAGGAACTCTTCAGAAGCCAAAATACATTCCCATCCACAAACTCCACCAGAAACTGCCACCTTGCCAAGTGGAAGCGTTGCTGCCATTCCATGCAATTACTGGTTGTGACAGTGTGTCACAGCTTGCTGGCTACGGCAAAAAGACAGCCTGGAAGGTGTTTCAAACACACAGCCAATTGTTGACAGATCTAGGCACAGAAGATATCACTGAAGAAGTAATCAACGATGCAGAAAAGTTCATATGCCGTCTTTACAAGGTACCCGATGATGTGGACAGATGCGACAAGGCACGTGTAATACTCTTCTATAAGGTTGTCCACAGGAGACTCTGCCACCAACATCAGATGCAGGGAGACTACACATAAGGCGCGCACATTACCAGGCTTTTATTTGGAAGCGCGCAACCATCGCTACTCCAGTACTCCCCCAAGTAACAGACATGGGATGGACATACATCGATGGGAACTTGGTGCCGAAGTTGATGACGCTATCTCCAATTCCTAAGGCGTGTCGCGAGATAGTAACATGCGGATGTACCAAAGGATGTATAAATGGCCGTTGCAGCTGCAGAAAAGCTGGGCTAACATGCACAGGAGGATGTGCATGTGCATACAACAGACAACTAGAATGCAGAAACAGAACAGACTAAGATAGACAGGTAAACATTTGAGAATGCCAATATTGAGCTATACGGTATTTATAAAGTATAATTACTAAAAGGCAGCCATTTTGGAACTTTACCCCTTTTTTAAATGCACTTTAGAAATGATTTAATATCATTTTTTTTGTTCTAAAGAAATTAAAAGCGCATTTGACCAGTGAAAGTGATGTACATAAAAAAATACACCCCAGAAATTACCAAAAATATGGCGGCCATCTTGGAATTCAACATGGCGGCGAAACCAAACTAGTTACAACTTAGGTAACAGTAAATTTGGAATCCTCAGTATCACAAACATGGGTATTGCCACTATTTTGAGCCTTCTATGTTGCTTAAACATCAAGTTATGGCAAAAAATATGCTGAAAATGGCGGGCATTTTGTTTTTTACAATTTGAAGGTTAAGACTCCAAAATTGAACCGGTTAAACAGCATTTTTGAATTCAGCACCCTCAAATTATCCTAAAAAACTTGTTTAATCACTCTTAACACAAAATGCCTACACTATTCGAAAATTTTCACATTTTTACTTGTCTATCAGTATTTGTGACTTTTAGAGCTTGGACGTCGTCCAAACTGATGTTTATGGGTCAAGTCATGTCATCGGTCACGACGAGGTCATTTTTCGGACATCGTCAAAACCCGTGATATGTATGTTGAGGTTTGTTACATACTGTCTACACACCAAGTTTCAGCCTTCTAGCTACATTAGGAAGTACCAGATTGACAAAAAAGATTTTTCAATATGGCCGCCCTGCCGCGCCCATTTTTGGGCGTGCAACGCCCCTTTGTCGGTCTACGGGGGGGGGGGGGGGGGGTTGCCCCGCAAAATAGGTATTTGCTTTCTTCTCAGAAACTACACACACAATTTCGATGAAAATTCACCACAACCTTAATCAGGCATTAGAAAAATTGGTGTCTTAGGAGGTATATGGAGTTGAGGGAGCCCCCCAAAATAGGTATTTTTTTGTTTGGTTGTTTAAAGTCTTATGATTATGTTAGTCTAATTCTACATGCTGCCCTGTCTTCTAGCAAGCATTGAAATTTGTTTAAAATACCTTTAGTCGGTGCAGTGTACAGTTTATTCTACCAGGTGAGCGCCAGAGGTATTGCCCCTATGTTTCATTGTCTTTCTTTTTCCGTTTTCCACATCCTTCAAATGTCTGCATTCTGTCACTACCTACGTATGTTTCTTCTACTCAAATTAGTCATCTGTACACCTCAAATGAGTCATTCAGCACTCTTCAGTGTCCACCTTTACTCGCGCATTACACTTCATTTTGCCGTGGTTTCTGCGATATATTTTCACATTAAATCACTCAATCCTTGTATGCTTATTCAGACGCGTTGGAAGAAGAAAAAAAATCATTAAGTTACATAATCTACCTTTGGGGCGCAGAGAAAGTTTGATTAGCAAACGGACACGTTACGCTTCATGCACAATGGGCACAGCTTTGGTGCGCCACCCTTAATGGATACAAAATGGCTTCTAATTGCAGGTTTTCGCTACTCTTTGTGTAGAGGAACTCTAGTTAAGACCTCCAGGAACCGAGATTGTTCCCCCCTGGGAACCTTTGATGGTGTGCTGTGAACTGTGGAGGGGTTGCGGGCCGTGCCTTGGTGGTGGCACCACCGAGGGCCAGGTAAGGGCCTGGGGTGACCACCAGGCATGCGACCTAGCAGCCTCTCCCTGAATTTCTGGGACAGTCAACAGGTATAGAAACCTGCCATGCTGGTCTGGTCCATGGACGCGGGTCAAACAGCATGGATCCAGGTTTGAGTACCACCCCAAACCAACCGGAGCCGGAGCGGAGTAGCGAAGCCAGAGCCAAACAACCGGAGCATCTGTGGAACGCTATAGCGTGATGAATGGAAATTATTGGTTGTTGTTGTTTCGTATGCAGCCTGTGGTTGCTGGTTGTATCATTTCTTGGTTGCTGGTTGTTGCTGGTGGTAGTGCCCCTGTTACCAGTAAGCTGGGACTCATTTTGTAATGGGGCCAAAAACGACATATATAAAATCTCAAAAGGTTATGAACAGATTCGGATGAAACTTCGTGGACAGGTTGGGTGTGTGACAAGGACGAATTCCTTCGATTTTGGTGAAGATCCGGACCTGGATACGATTCTTGAAAATTTTAAAAGTGATTCTTCACCATTGAGAGACTTCACCTGACTTCACCATTGAGAGATGGGGCCAAAACTATATTTAGCATGATATTTCAAAAAGTTGTGCACGAGTTGTGACAAAACTTGGTGGATGAGTTTGGTAGGTGACAAAAACAAGCCAATTAGATTTTAGTTCAGGTTCTAATCCAGATCCGATCTACCAATGGGATACAAAACGAGAACTGTTCAGCCTGGTGGAGGTATTTAATCGCTCTACCGAGAGTGCTGTTCCAGTTGATTTATGTGTATGGATATTCAGGAATGTTCAAATCCATCCCGTGCAACTTGCTAAGGAGGCAAACATACCACTGACTGATACAAATGGAAAAAACTGCATGGTGGAAGCAACTGGACGAGGTGAGCAAAAACAGAACTCGGTCTCCAACAACACACCCGCACGTGCACAACACCCAACGGAAACTCCAACAATCACACAACCCACACGTCACCACGTCCAACCTGGACACAAACCCAGCCATGTTTGTGCCCCAGAAACACAAAAATAACAACAAGCACACACACTCACCCCCACACATACATCACCAGATCATGAGAAAGCGTTCATCTTTCATCCTGAGTAAGCTTTCATCTGCAGCTCAATGGAATACTGCTCCCCCCTCTGGGCTGGTGCTTCTGCCTCACACCTAGCTCGTCTTCACGCTGTTGAAACCAAAGCTTTCAGAATCATTGGAATCTCCTGCGATGAAGCTAACTCCGAGGGCCTTTCACTCACTCACCGCAGGCAGGTTGGTGGTCTTTCCGTCTTCTACCGACTCCTCTCCGGCCTTGCTCCCCCAGCTCTCTCTGTGCTCTGTCCCCCCAAATATTCATACAGGTCGCAGATCTGCCAGCAACCCTCTTATGGTTAAACTGCCAAAATCAAGACTCTCTGCTCACCTTCACTCCTTCATTCCTCTTTTCTCCCGCCTCTGGAAAAAACTCCCACATTCTCTTCAATCCCACTCCTCCCTCCAGGTCTTTAAAACAGCTGTTCACCACCATCTCTTAACTTCCCCCATTCAAAACCTTGATCTTTTCTACCCCCGTTAATCCACCCCAAATCCACCTTTTTCAAATTCCGTTTTCTTTCCTGAAATTCCTAGTAGTGTCCATTTGTTTTATAAATTGTACCCCTCCCCTCCTCCTCCCAGGTCCCCCCCCCCCTCCCCCAGCCCTCTCCTTTCCACAGATCTACCGATGTCCCTGTTCTCTACTGTTGTTCTGCTTGCATGCTTCCCTCTCTCCCCCCCCTCTTGTCTCCTGCTCCCTTTATTATATGTTTTAGATGTTTCTGTTTCTGTTTTTATGTGTTTTATGTGTTAGCTCTTACACGAGCCTCGACTTTGTATACAAAAAAAGTAATAAAAAGAGCCGAGCAAAGCAGACCATCGATGATGCGATTTGACGTTTATTGCTGAAGATTTGGCAAAATAAAAACACTGCTTATTTGACTTCGCACACCGGAATGTAACAGAAAATGAAGGCGTGCCGAGATTCTGGATCTATTGGCCTGAGAAAGCTTGCTGGAAAGTGAAACATCACTGCTCTTGCTTGTTTATTACTAGATTAGCAGAGTAGATCTAGTTACTCTTTGGTTGGATGCGCATTTTTCTTTTTCAAAAAAAAATCAAATATTGTTGCAGATCCGGGTTTTAGGATTTACCAGGAGGGGAACTTCTTGAACTCCTGGTCCTGAGGCCACTGGCTATGGATAACTCCAAGGTCCGGCGGGTTGCTAGTCAACCACGAATGCTGGTGAACACCGCAGGGTGACACGGAGGACCAAAGGAGCTTAACACTCCGAGGTGTTCAGTCAAAATATAGCGGAGAATATGCTTGGGGGCGGGGGGAAGAGACCGAAGGGCACTTACCTTCAAGGGCTCACCCGACGTCCTCGACCTTGCAATAAATTAACTCAAACCAAGACGGATTTAAAATGTACAAATAAACAGGTTTAGTGAAAGAAATGCCGGTGACAAAGAAAATGCACGATAAACGAAATTCCTAATTGGAGCGCTCCCATACAGACCCGAATACAGACAAAGGATAAAATAACTGAAAATAAATATGTGTTATTTAGTGGGCACTTAGCTCAAATCGGCTGGTGTATCTCGTCAGGAATCGTCAAAGATCGTCTGAGGCCTTGGCGGGAAATGCACGTTCGTTGGTGCGAACAAGGCCTCACTCATGGCCCGCTCACTCCTGGCTCCATGCGTGAAGCGAACGGACCTGGCGTGCAGTTCATTCTTCCAGCCACGCTTGTCCTCACGATCTCTGCACGGAAAACTGCAGTTCCTGGCCGTAGTTCTGCCTCCTCACAACCACTAGCAAAATGTCGGAACACGACTGTTTGCGATGAAGCTTCCTTGCACAAGAGCAATAGCGAACGTTCACCAACAGTCCGGACCCAAGAGATAAGCGAAAATGTCGGCACACGACCGTTCACCAGCAGTACCAAAACGAGAAGGGCGAAAGGACGTCGATGCTGAGAGAGCCAAAAATGCGAGCGTTCGCTATGGAATCCAGAATTGGAAGGGCCGAGAAGACAAGATGTCCGCCGCTTCAACTATTTCGTATGCGCGGTTCTGACGTCATCCATGCCTGTTTCACCAATCCCACCAATCTCTTCACCATCTTACCAGTCCTCTGTGCCAATCAAATCCATATCCAATCACTGCTCTTTGGGCGTGCCTCCACGGAGCTTATGTGCCTCTGCGCTCACCAAGTCGGTGTTATCCACGGTAATGCTTCATGCCTGGTTTCCGGTTGGTTTTTAATTGGTGTGTTTAATGGGCGATTTCTTACTAGGTGTCTGTAGTGCAGTATCATAAGGAACATCGGAAAAGATTACAGAGGCAATTATAAACAGGGAATCAATTACCAAGAATCCTTCACTAATTAACAAGCCCCACCCCTGTGATGGAGGCGAAGATGCAAGCTTACCCTACATCCGGTCTACACAAATTCCCTACTTATGATACATCGAAGTTTCTTCTTCTTCACAACAGTCAGAGGACACTAATCTATACACTCTACCTGGACAAAGGTATCCCTACCCCGCACAAACGTAACAATATATGTATGTATACATATATATATATATATATATATATATAAAACACAGTTTGTGTGTGTGTGTGTGTGTGTGTGTGTGTGTGTGTGTGTAATGTTACCGATAGACTCCTAAACGGAGAGGCTTATGTGCTTGATATTTGGCATAGACATGGCCATTGAGCCTGGGACGAACATGGCCGAACTCAAAATATTTGACGATCCATATTTTTTTATTCATATTTACCTCAGCGCATTTCAGCGCACGGAATCAACGGAATCAGAGCAGGTGGGCGCTGATTCGCTCAGAGCGATCACGTGATGACGCTATGACGCTATGAACGCTATGATGCTATGACGCTATGAACGCTATCACGCTATGACGCTATGAAAAAAAAAATCGCTATGACGCTATGAAACGCTATGAACGCGATGACGCTATCAACGCTATGAATGATATGATGCTATGACGCTATGACGTTATGACGCTATGAAACGCTATGAAGCTATGAACGCTATGAACGATATGACGCTATGACGCTATGAAAAAAAAAATCGCTATGACGCTATGAAACGCTATGAACGCGATGACGCTATGAACGCTATGACGCTATGACGCTATGAAACGCTATGAAGCTATGAACGCTATGAACGATATGACGCGATGACGCTAGGACCCTATGAAAAAAAAAATCGCTATGACGCTATGAAACGCTATGAACGCTATGACGCTATGAACGCTATGACGCTATGACGCTATGAACGCTATGACGCTATGAAAAAAAAAATCGCTATGACGCTATGAAACGCTATGAACGCTATGACGCTATGAACGCTATGATGCTATGACGCTATGAAAAAAAAAATCGCTCGCTTTACCAAGGGGCTCGCTCTCCCCCCGTTGTCGTGCGAATATATATTGTCGTGCGAATCCCTCAAGGTTAACACCAGGGACCACGGAAGACCGAACGGCTTTAATGGAGGCGACGACCAAATACGGATTTTGCTATCAACGCTATGATATTTCTCAAAGTTATGAATTAACTCAAAACAGGAATCTGGGGTAAAATGTACAAAAGGAAACACGTTTATTTCGGAACCCGAGAACAAGGAACGCGATGGTAAATAAATAATGATCCTAAATTGGGATCCCACACACCGACTTCCAAATACGAGACAGGGGAAAATGAATTAACAAAAGAACACGTTCGTCGTGGGTTTGTGTGATGTGGTGCGAGCTTATCTGTCCATCGTCCAATGCGGCCCCGTCCGGCTCCAAGCTCCGCCACGAGGGAACCCTCCGTCCGCCTCGCTCGCACGCTTCACCAGGCCCCGCGTGGCCCGCACCGCTCCAAGCTCCGAGTCGATCACACACAAGGCCCCAGCACCACTCCAAGCTCCACGCAGATGGCGAACCAACGACCACCAGGACCTCTCAAGATGAAGAGCCAAGAGCCAAGGACGAACATCGACAAGTGAAGAACCAGCACGAAGAAGAGAAGCGCAGAGACCAGAAGAAACCAAGAGAGAAAATGTCATGCAGTGCGTCCTTTTGTAACCTGGCCTGTGACGTCAGTCCTGGCGCACTACCAACCAGAGCCTCGTAGCTTCCCGCCGTCTGCCGAACCTACTAGCGCCTTCCCTCCAATGAACAACCTCCTTCTCAGTCGTGGTTTTGCGCCTTCAGCGCTGATTGGCTGGAGGTTCGCGCCTTCTGCGCCAACCAATCACACGTTCCCTGTGGCGTGGTTACAGCTCATCTCACGCGATGTTGCTAGGCCAGCTGGTGGTGCGGCTGGCGGCGGCCATCCGGCGGTGCCCCGATCTGGCTTCCTGCCCGTCTTCTTCCAAGGTCATTGTAAGGGAAGGGGACTAATTAATGCATGCACTAAGGACCCATCTAAGTGTTTATATGGGTATGCATTGGCATAAGGGACAAAGGAATGATTACCAGGTCTGACACATAGGGGTCTCATCTTAATCCCTACAACTATTTAACGCACGAACATCCTTGTATGTTCACAGGTACCTATACTCTTACCCCGACAAACCGCCTAAAAACACAGAACTTATTACAGGGTAGATTCCCTATCGCGACAGTCGAAGCATGTTACCTATACAGATCTACCTGGCTCTAGACATTCCTTTACCCCCCGACATAACACAGCCCCCTCCCCTGGAACGATAGCTCCTGCGAGGTTCACTGCAGGAGCTACCATTCCAGTCTTAACACTTACTGTCTCACACTTAATTAACCTATGAAATAAATCAGGAGGGCTGTGGGAAGTGAGCCGGAGCTACTTACCTATTCTCCTTAACAAGCTAATCCCCTTAACAATCATGCAAATATGTACAATGATCTCAATTGTTTGTTCCTGCGGAGGGAGGAAACAAACAAACAAACACTCAAAAATCCTACCTTAACCACAAACTTAACCAAACGTACAAAAATTCAAAACTCCATACAACATTTGTACATACTCCAGTCTACAGACCGCATTCCCCGGTGGATGCCACAAGACGCAACCTTACCTGTGGGGCCATCCCAATGCACCCCTAAATTTCCACGGGCCCTGTCCAGGTGTTACAGGTGAGTGACAGACTCGGTGGATTTCGCCCTCATTCGTACTACGCAACCCCTTAACCACTCATACACATTCCATAAGTCATCACACACAAAACCATTGCAAGCACGTATTTCACCACCATCCCCCCCCCCCCCCCCCCCCTGCAGGACCATGGCATAGATGTCCTATTCCTGTGTGCATTTCTCTCATTCTCTCAACTAGGCAGCGAGGAGGTACCGCACCAGTAAGATGGTGGGGGCGCTTCAGGCTGTGGTGCCCTCAGTCCCAAACACAAGTCAAAAAGTTCATTGCCCCCCCCCCCCTTTACCTCTTGGCCCCGTGACAGCCAAACGGCCCTTTCCGCCGTTACCCTGCCAGTGGGGGTCTCCTCACACCAGGCTCCGTTGCCTCCTGCATCAGCGCAGCTACACGGGTCGCCGGGAGACTTCCTTACCCCCAAGGCGCCCAACCAGACCCTCCACTGACGAGCTCCAATTTCCAGATACCACTGGCTGCCAGGGGTAATTGCCGCAGAGGGGGGGGGGGGGGCGCAGGCATCGCTCCTCAGAGCTTGATCTGTACCTGCGGACACACACACCTTCCCCACTCACAAGATCCCAAACACATTTCCTCCCCCGCTGCCATTCAATTCTCCAACACATATTGCCAAAGATGGTACAAAAGAGTTGCCATGGCCTGCCATTGTGAAAACCCCGTTTCACATTTTGCCAACACGTTTCCATTTTCAACACAATAATCACCACTCATTCTCAGTTTCCTTTCTCCACGACCACATAAAAACACATAACCACCACACATAAACAAATGCCACCCACAAGACTCTGTGGCACAAATTCCATCCCCCTCACCGGCCATGTCATCACTCGCATCCGCCTCCCAACTCCAAATTACATGTCCCCAATTTCCATAAGGAAGTCCTGAAGCCTGGGACAGTACACATCATTCCCTCTCACCTGAAACGCAGGTAGTTGCAGGTTGCTCAGATCCAAAGTGCCATCCACCCTCAACATCCCCAAATTTACCAATGAACCTACCAAATTCCACCAAATTTCACTTTTGTCCCCACTACACTGGCAGGTATGTGGGTCCGCATCCAACGATGAACCATTCTAAACAACTACCTGTGGCTACGACAGCTCCGCACCTCTACCGTGCAAGGGTCATCGGGACAAGGTGAGCAGTCAAAACGCCAGCATGGCACATGAGTGTCCACAAGGGTGCGACCCACCATCCATCCTTCGGCCCCACCTGCGAGGAACACAGCTGCACGACCCCCAGCTGGCCAATGTGGTGAGCACCTGCTGCCAACACCGCCATTCCCAAGGCCTCGGACCTGGGAGGCACGGTCGCAGTGCATGGCATCCCAACAGCCACGTCCCCTGCACCTCCACATCTTCCCCCAATCTGACCACATGCAGCCCCCAGTGCCCACCCACACTTGACCACACCAAGGTCCAGTCAACAGCCATGCTCCACCAGGAGACCCACCCAGAAGACATGGTCCACACACCTCGGACACCCATAGCACCACGTTGACTCGCAACTACACAACTTCATCCCCATAACCCCGCGTCCAAAATATTGGCGCAATCGCCCCCGCAACCAGTTGAAGGCTGTGTCCTGCTAACCTATCAATTTTATCACAGCCTCCAACACTTTGATCTCACACACCTGGATCAATAATGGTGACACTGCTGTCAGTGACCACCATGACATTTCAAAATTCACCCTTAAATTTGCATATAACCCCGAGATTACCCATGCCAAACATTTTTCACATTTCACTAAACTCACCAAAGAAAGATTCTTTGCCACACACATGCCAGCCGAGCATGGCCCATATGCTCGGCATGTTACACATTCCCAATTCAACAATCCCATGGCTCTCTTCCCAAACCGAGAGTCCACAAATCATAACAGAACATCTGTGGAAGGTCACTCTCACACCATCACGTTCCACAGATGCTCCAATGGTTGTCCGGCAGGCTATAATCCATCCCTGTCCATTCGGTTCGACCCGCGTCCATAGCCCAGCACAGTATGGCAGGTCACCACATGCTGGCTGTCCCAGAGTCTCAGGAGGAGGGTGTCAGGCCGCATGCCCGGGTGGTCACCACATCAGGCCCAAGTTGGCCGTCCGCAATGCCACCACCAAAGCGCGACCTACAACACCCCCCCCCCCCACAGTGGTCCTCAATATATGCCATCATAGGCTTGAGAAACCACCTCGGACCCCCCTGGAGGTCTTAACCCCCACCAGGGTCCGGTGACCCTGCCGGCCCGAGCCATACGCTCAGGCGGCGCCCTGACGGACAAGGTACGCCACACTCCACCAGACCCCCCGTGGGGCCCAGGTCGTACCATGCCACCCATGGCTGGACCCCACGTCCAAATCTCGCCAGCACAGCCCCCCAGCTGGCTGGCATCCCCAAATTTTTAAAGGGGCAACTTTTGCCTGAGGCCATCCCCAATGACCTCTCCTGGTCCACATTCCACAGCCCAGGGACCAGCTCCCTCCATGGCTGTTCCAAATCAAATTCCCATTTTAATTTTATTTTAGATTTCCTTTTAAAAATTTGGCCCCAGGTGTCCAATCACCGCAGCTGCAGGTAACAACCTCTACGACAGGTTGTTCTGCCCCTTCCTGCAGCTGGTCCAAATTCCCTACGGGGACCAAATCTTCAGGGGCTCGATCTCCCGATCCTCCAATGTCCAAATCCAGCCCGGAGCCAACACACTCCCCCAACTGGTTCTGTAATTTCGGAGCCTCCGTTGCCCAATC
This sequence comes from Myxine glutinosa, assembly GCF_964187855.1. Classification (NCBI taxonomy): domain Eukaryota; kingdom Metazoa; phylum Chordata; class Myxini; order Myxiniformes; family Myxinidae; genus Myxine; species Myxine glutinosa. The sequence goes on along the minus strand of NC_136261.1, from coordinate 221,370,808 downwards.
AGAGTGCATGGTGAGGGTCCCCTCGGTCACCTCAACCCCCTCCTCGGACCGACTCACCTCCTCCCCGAAGCTCCTTTGGGCCTGAGCACCGTCCTCCCCGATGGTACTGTCACAGGTCTCCAGCTGCTGGATCAAATCATGTACATCTTCCCCATTCTCAATCATTTCTGGCCCCCACAGGCCTCCATCATTGCACACCTGGTCCTGTTCCGCCACACGGACCCCCAATACCTCTACCCCCTGTTGCACTGCACAACTGCCCTCATGCTGCACCACTCCAAATTCATCCCCCTGTTGATGTGTTGGGGCATCCACCCGGTTCCGATAAACCTCCAGGCCACAATGTGGGAAACATTCCCCAGTTACTTCGAAACATTCCAAATTTCCTTCCCCATTCACCTGTGGGCACTCCACGTTCACCTGTGGACACTTCACGTTCACCTGTGGACACTCCCCATTTACCTCTTCACATGCCGCAATCCAATTTTCCCCATTTAAATTTCTACCTTCCCTTCCTTCCCACTGTGATTCCAATTTTTCCATTCCCGGTGCAATTCCCTGATCCTGAGCCCCGTGCACATCTGCATGGGCTGTACTCTCCTCCATTGTCCCATTTAACTCCCCCCGTTCAGATTCATTTTCTGCCACCCTTGGCTTCTCCTGGGCAACCGTCGGCACCATTCTTCCATCCTTCCTCCAATTCCTTCGTCCATCCTTCAATTTTGTTTTCCATTCCCTTCATGTCTCCCTTCAATTCATTTTTCATTCCCTCCATTTGCTCACTCTGAGCCTCCATTTTACTGTTCATTTCTCCCACCTGCTTCCTGAATCCATCCATTTTGTCATTCATTTGCTCATTCTGAGCCTTAATCTCCCTATAGACAAGTAAAAATGTGAGAATTTTCGAATAGTGTAGGCATTTTGTGTTAAAAGTGATTAAACAAGTTTTTTAGGATAATTCGAGGGTGCTGAATTCAAAAATGCTGTTTAACCGGTTCAATTTTGGAGTCTTAACCTTCAAATTGTAAAAAACAAAATGCCCGCCATTTTCAGCATATTTTTTGCCATAACTTGATGTTTAAGCAACATAGAAGGCTCAAAATAGTGGCAATACCCATGTTTGTGATACTGAGGATTCCAAATTTACTGTTACCTAAGTTGTAACTAGTTTGGTTTCGCCGCCATGTTGAATTCCAAGATGGCCACCATATTTTTGGTAATTTCTGGGGTGTATTTTTTATGTACATCACTTTCACTGGTCAAATGCGCTTTTAATTTCTTTAGAACAAAAAAAATGATATTAAATCATTTCTAAAGTGCATTTAAAAAAGGGGTAAAGTTCCAAAATGGCTGCCTTTTAGTAATTATACTTTATAAATACCGTATAGCTCAATATTGGCATTCTCAAATGTTTACCTGTCTATCTTAGTCTGTTCTGTTTCTGCATTCTAGTTGTCTGTTGTATGCACATGCACATCCTCCTGTGCATGTTAGCCCAGCTTTTCTGCAGCTGCAACGGCCATTTATACATCCTTTGGTACATCCGCATGTTACTATCTCGTGACACGCCTTAGGAATTGGAGATAGCGTCATCAACTTCGGCACCAAGTTCCCATCGATGTATGTCCATCCCATGTCTGTTACTTGGGGGAGTACTGGAGTAGCGATGGTTGCGCGCTTCCAAATAAAAGCCTGGTAATGTGCGCGCCTTATGTGTAGTCTCACTGCATCTGATGTTGGTGGCAGAGTCTCCTGTGGACAACCCTTATAGAAGAGTATTACACGTGCCTTGTCGCATCTGTCCACATCATCGGGTACCTTGTAAAGACGGCATATGAACTTTTCTGCATCGTTGATTACTTCTTCAGTGATATCTTCTGTGCCTAGATCTGTCAACAATTGGCTGTGTGTTTGAAACACCTTCCAGGCTGTCTTTTTGCCGTGGCCAGCAAGCTGTGACACACTGTCACAACCAGTAATTGCATGGAATGGCAGCAACGCTTCCACTTGGCAAGGTGGCAGTTTCTGGTGGAGTTTGTGGCTGGGAATGTATTTTGGCTTCTTAAGAGTTCCTGCCTTCATCCACAGCTGAGTGCATGGCATCTTATCAAAATGAGCAGCTAACAAGACCAGCACGTCAGTGTCACGCACTAAAACCACCACTGTTTCAGCATTTGTGTCGACGCAATGAAGAACAAGTCGTGTGTCCGCCTCCTCATGGTTGGCCTGTAGGGATGATGTGTCCATCTCTGGATCTGAAGATTTCACATCTGTGATCTGTGCAAATCCTTCAGCCACTACAAGTGTTGTGGGTGCAATAGACACCGCATTTGTCATGAGCTGCTGAGAAAGAAACTCTGCTGGATTTGCCTTATTCTCTCCAAGTGAGAGAAAGTTGGTCCATTTGTCTGGTGGAGGAACGTTTTGGTTTTCTATTACCCGACGTATTGGTCGAGAGGCCCGGGTACGTTTCATTCTGGTTCCAGTCTTGATGGAATCCTGCTGGTATCGGTCGAAAGTTACGTCAACTCTCTCAAATTGTTTCCCCATGGCAAACACTGAATTCACAAACGCATCTGCATATTCACCAAATGTGGTTATTCCGCTGGGCTTTCCAAGAGCCATCACCAGTGCTTGACCATCAATTACTAAGCAAGTACTTCCAGTTAATGTCACTTGTTCTGGGGTTGAGACATCTTGAATCAACTCATTTGCCAGTCGAGATTTACCGCTACTGCCTGTATGTAGACTCCCATTCATGGCAGCAAGTGAAATTGGCACAGGCATAAGGTCATGCTGCAGAATCAGGTCCAGGTTTATCACACGCCCTGCTTTGGAAGCTGTCACAAGTCGCTGTAGAATGTTTCTATCTGCCTTGATGGTCGTTTCTTTGCCTTTGCTTTCTTTCCAGTCTACAGCATACAGAGACGAGAAAGTCTGTGCTTTGTTCTTATGTAAAGCGGCATTGAAATTGACTAGGGCATTGCCCGTACTATATCTATATCTAAAATTATATCCCCCCCCCTCTATTTACATGAAATGGTTTGGTCCAAAGCGAACGGCTTGCGAGTACGGTGACAATCCCCCCCCTCTATTTACATGCAATGGTTTGGTCCAAAGCGAACGGCTTGCGAGTACGGTGACAATCCCCCCCCTCTATTTACATGAAATGGTTTGGTCCAAAGCGAACGGCTTGCGAGTACGGTGACAATCCCCCCCCTCTATTTACATGCAATGGTTTGGTCCAAAGCGAACGGCTTCCGGAGTTTGGTAAAGAAATCGCCATCGCGTGCACAAACGCGCAGGAAAGCGAATGAATCGCAAATTCGGTTTTATTAGTTTTAAAACATAGTTTAACGCCAACATAGTTTGCAAACGTGAAATAAATGAATACGCTCTCAAATGTGCCATCCGAGGCAGAGTGTGTCCTCCACGTTCGGCACACGCGATCGTTCGCTGCTCTCTGATTGGTTGAATCGTTTTTTGGACATAGCTCGGTAAGTAATTGTCCGATTAATATGAAACCTTGAAAAGGCACATCCTCGGGTCCCCAGCAATATACCTGGCAAGTTAAAAGTATATCGGACCCGTGGTTGTCGAGAAACAGCGGTCACAGACAAACAAACGTACAGACGTACAGAGATTACTGGAATTATAGATAGATATGACATGTGCCATCAGGAGGCTGAAGAAGGCGCTGATCAACAAACTCATCCAGCTGCACCTGTCCAAGTTTTTCTGCATTAAGCAAAGAATGTTGAATGCTCTCCGATGCCAAATCCTTGGTAGCAATATTCTGCAGTACAGAAGATGACATTCCCTCGCTGAATACATCGAATCGTCGGAAAGCTGAGACGACTTTCTCCTCATCAAGGTTGTCACGCCCTTTCCTGGAAGGTGTAAGCTCGTTGTACACATACTCACTTTCCTCCCCTTCGATCATCAGCATTTGTCTAGTGTATGTAACTCAACCACAAGACCACAATTCCTTCATTGTCTCATTTTACTCGCTTTTCAAAATAGTCCAAAGCACACTTTGCAAAAGTCTCCAGGCGTACTATATTTCAATTTGTTTCTTTGTATTTAAATCCAACATTGTGGCCATCTTGGAATTCAACATGGCGGCGAAACCAAACTAGTTACAACTTAGGTAACAGTAAATTTGGAATCCTCAGTATCACAAACATGGGTATTGCCACTATTTTGAGCCTTCTATGTTGCTTAAACATCAAGTTATGGCAAAAAATATGCTGAAAATGGCGGGCATTTTGTTTTTTACAATTTGAAGGTTAAGACTCCAAAATTGAACCGGTTAAACAGCATTTTTGAATTCAGCACCCTCGAATTATCCTAAAAAACGTGTTTAACCACTTTTAACACGAAATGCTTCCAACATTTTATGTAAGCACAAATTCTCAAATTTTTACTTGTATATTATGATCCCAATAAATTCCCAATTATGATCAAATTTGATGAAACTTGTGCCTTTTGCCACTTAAAGATATTTGAAAATTCTCATTTTTCTGGTTTCCATGGAAACAAGTTGGACATAGTGCATTTTGTTATGCATTTCGTTTCCGGAGCAGAACTCAAAAACCGTTCAATATATCTTAACCTAACTTTGTACACATATTAGTTAGGTGCTGACCTGGTGCATTTTGCCACTTAGAGATTTTAAAGAAAATTTATTTTTCTGCTTTCCATGGAGACAAGTTGGACTTAGTGCATTTTGTTAGGTGGGGCTCTATTCTAGGACAGTTATTGCACATTTTGTAACAAATCTTTGCATGTGCACTAACATGAAGATAAATTGGTACCTTTTGCTATATATGGCATTTTAATTTTTTTTTTTTTCTCGATGGAACAACTTGGACTTGATGCATTTTCTGGGTAGAGTTCTATTCCAGGTCATATACAAAATCACCCTTGGCAGGGGATATGAGCATTTTATGCTTGTTTTAGGTACATCTGTATGAGTGTTTCCTAAACCTTGACAGTTATCCTGTTGTCGGTAACATGAAATGTAAAACATTTTGTTTTGGATTTTTTCAGAATGCCACGCCTGAGGAAGAAGAGTGTTGTCCAGCGCCTTGCAGCTCGTGGTTATATTATGCATATTCTAACCATATTGATATAGACCAGTTGAGTTCAACTTCCCTGGAACCTGTAGTTTTTAATGCCGTGAACAAACTTTAGTCACAACACAACAAATATAATTTGTGCCAAGTTTGGTCACAATACCATCATCAGTTTCGGAGAAGAAGTTTCAAGTGTTTACGGACGGACGGACGGACGGACGGAGGACGCGCCATCGCATAAGCTCCCCGAAAACTTCGTTCCAGGTGAACTTAAAAAAGAGAAAAAGCTTGACAAGGTTGATTGTATGCTCTGTCTGAAGGCAGGTCCTATGGCTGCTTGGCAATGGTGGTACTGGGTGGTTTGCCATTGCCTTCCCAGCAATTAGGGCAGGAATTTGTAATTAGTCCAGGCTGCCGGTGATAACTCGCCTCTCCTGGTGAAGGACATCGTGGGATCTTTAACATCCACCAACTAATGATCGATAGCAGAGACGAGTGTGTGTATAGGCCAACCTGCCAGCCCCTTGAGAAGATATGGATAGGGAAAGTTTTTCTTTGCAATCGAACGGAACAGGAAAGAAGAAATTTGGAAAGAACAAAGAAGGAATAAAAGAGCGCTCTATTAAAATGAAATTGAGTAATAAGCGAAGGGGTTATTTTTTTTCCAACTCTTAATTTCACCTGGTCATAATTCATTTCACCTGATAATCCCTCGGATTGACCTCAGGTGTGACATTACATTGGGCGTCCCGTCTACCAGCATCTATTGGTGGATGTTAAAGATCCCACGGTGTCTTTCGCGAAGAGTAGGCGAACTGTATCCGGCACCATGAACAAATTCCTGCTCGAACTAGTTAATCGAGCATCAGCCCTGGCCATCCGGTTTGTGAAAGACTTGGGCCAAAAGCTTCCTCGGGCAAACAATAACGTGGAATAATATGGCCGGTAAAAGAAGAAGATATAGGGCTGGCTGGCAGGATTGCCTAAAGGTAAGTGCATTCACCTCTGAGCTGTCTATCCTTGGTATGAATCCTGGCCCAGCTATAAACGGTCACCCCGTTGTTTCACAGGCAGGGCGATAATTTAATGCTTGTGACGTCCATCGGATGTGACGTCCACAGTGTGATCCCGAAGAGTAGGCAAGCCTAATTCCTGCCACCTTCAGTTGAACGTCAGGCCTCTTCGTCTGGAAGACTGCTTGTTCTCGTTTAGCCACCCAGTGGCGCTGCACATTGCTGAATGATTCAAACTCCTGGCCTTGACCCTCAACCCGTTTTATGTGGCGTTGGGATTTAATTAGTTACTCTAATACTGTTTATCAATTATGTACTTAAAATTATATTTTCTTACTTTTATCATCCTTATTTTATGTTAGTTACTTTATTACATTTTATTATTCATTCTCCCTACCCAATGGAATCCCATTAACATTTATACTTTAATTATTAATTTATTACATACTTATAATCATACTTTGTTGTTATTATTTTATGTTCACATTTATTCTCTATATACTAACTCCAATGCAATTCAGAATTATATTTTCTTTCTTTTAGTATCCTTATTTTATGTTAGTTACTTTATTATTCATTCTCCCTACCCAATGGAATTAAATTAACATATATACTTAAATGATTAATTTATTACATCTTACTATAATTCACCAAATGTCCGCCCGTCCGTTCGAAGGTACCGCAAAAACAGCTGAACCGATCGCAACGATATTTTGGGTGGGTATTCCTGGGACCCCTGGGAGTAAAATTGGCTATATTGTTTTTCCAATTTTTCCAAGTTTTCCAATTTTCCCAAACACGAAGGAATAATATTTACCGATATGAACAGTGATGTGGCTTTTGTTGAAATTCTACGTACCAGGTGAGAGTAGATCGACTCCTGACGAACTCTTCCTATAGAAACGTGCGGCTCCTAAGTAACACAGCAGCGTGTGCAAAGCGACTGAGAAACAGGTGTAGCAGCCGCTTCTGTGTTACAGATTCGGCGCGCACTCTTCACACATAAACGTGCGACTGAGAAAGACGTGTAGCGGCCGCTTCCGTTTTGCAAAATTCAATCTTTTTTCAAAATGGGCGCCATGTACTGTTTAGATTTTGATGATTTGCGTGTAATATGATTCAACGGATGTTTTTTTGAATCGTTTAAAATAAAAAAAGCCTTCTGATATTTTGCCTTTTCTTTTGGGCCTCCCAATTGAAGCCCCGCCCGTAGGGCAGGTACCGTTGCTAGTACTTATAATCATACATTGTTATTATTATTTTATGTTAGCATTTATTCTCTATACTACAATGCAATTTAGAATTACATTTTCTTACTTTTATTATCCTTATTTTATGTTAGTTACTTTATTACATTTTATTATTCATTCTCCCTACCCAATGGAATGCCGTTAACATTTATACATTAATTATTAATTTATTACATACTTACAATCATACTTTGTTGTTATTATTTTATGTTAGCATTTATTCTCTATACTAACTCCAATGCAATTTCATTCGCAAATTTTTCGAACCCCGGCCGAGTGGTACCCAAGACTTTAAAAATGGTATGTGCTGCTTCCTTGCTTGAAGCTCGTCATTTTAAAAGACTAGAGCACGGATAAACAACCATAGGTTGGCAACCATTGCACAGGATTAATGGGCCGAACGGATTCCTCCTGTGTTTTATTTTTTTTGTATAGTTAGTCTAGGTTCGTATGAGAGCTAACACATAGAACAAAAGAACATTTAATAAAGGGAGTCGGAGACAAGAGGGGAGTTAGGGGAGGAGGGGGGAGAGGGAAGTACAACAATAGTAGGGAACAGGGACATCTGTGGAAGAGAGAGGGCTGGGGTGGGGTACAAAGGATAAATAAGATGGACACTCCAGGGACTTTCAGAAAAGAAAAAGGGAATTTGAAGGAGGTGGGTTTGGGGTGGATTAACAGGGGTAGAAAAGATCAAGATTTTGGATGGAGGAAGATAAGAGATGGTGGTGAACAGCTGTTTTAAAGACATGGAGGGACGAGTGGGATTGAAGAGTGTGGGAGATTGCTCCAGAGGCAGGAGAGGATTGTTGAGAAAGTGTTGATGTTCCTTGTAAGGGAACTCAGATATTTTTTTTATCTGTCAATGTAGAAATAATATGGGAACATAAGGACTGAAAGCTTGAGATTGGCTGAACCACTTCCTATTAAGAGGTAATATTAAGAGGTAGTGAGAGCTAATGTTTTCCTTTAAGTTTTCATTGCAGCCAAGATGGGTTTCACGAGATGCAATACACAAACAACCAAGTTCTAGCCAAAATGTTCATTCACTAATATGTCTTGTTATTCACTTAGCTCCATTAGCACGAGTACGTTTTGGTGACAGAGCCAGAGGAGGATTGCTTAATTATGACCGGTATTGTTTTTTCGTTAAATTCAGTCTCAAAGCAGTTTCTGTATAATTTCATAGCACAAGTAAGGAAGCTATAACCCACTATTTTATTCATCTGTTGACCGCCATTCGGTGCCATCACCACTTTCCAGCTCTGCTTTTTTTAAGAGTTGAGGTTCTTGAAGGAACTATAACGTAGAACGGATTAGGACGCAACAGAATAAAACGAACAGCAGAAGGACAGGGGGAAACTCTCAGGAAGGAATAGAAGAAAGCTGGAAAGAGGTGGGCTTTGGTTGAGTTAACCAGGGTATAAAAGACCATGGTTTAGGATGGTGGATTATCTGAGATGGTGGTGAACACCTGTCTTGAAAACCTGGACGGAGGAATGAGATTGAAGAGAATGTGGAAGTTGGTTCCACAGGTGGGAAAAAAGAGGAACAAATGAGTGGAGGTGAGCAGTGATCCTGGATTTAGGTGGTTTCACCAGAAGGGGGTTGATGGTGGACCACGTGTGCCCTGCAGAAACCTGTTGGGGACAAAGCACGGAAAGAGCAGAGCGTGCAAGACCAGAAATGAGGAGGTAGAAGACTGAGAGACCAGCGACCTGTCTGCGCCTGAAGAAAATGCACCTGAATGAAAAAAATGCACAAATGCACCTGAAAAAAGAGAGTGGACCTTTTACCATGATTTACAAAAAAATAATGTCTCCGGCCACATTGAGGGGCAGAGTCATAAAAATTCCATTATGTGCACTGAAAGGCCAATAACATTCGTAGTAGTTTTTCGTGCAAATTTGTAGCATTAACGTGTAATAAATGGTATTTTCTTCCAATGTTGTTCGCTCTGCGTACGGCGGAGTGGTAAGTGGAACACAAAGATACCGTCCTTGACATGACAAAAGGTGCTGCAAAAGCACCATTACGTGAAGGAAATGGGATAGGGTGTGGGCAGTGAGATATATACTTCACCCGAAGAACGCCTTCGTCCACCCCCAAATTTTAAAGATAAAAATATATATATATTCCCCTCCCCCCGCCCCCCCCCATTTTTATTTAATACCCTGGTGACATCCCTGAGCCTGCCACACTTTTCTCATCCCCATTCCCTCATCCCCACTCCTCCCCTTATCGCCCAAATGATATTAAGTCGTTAGCTTGACAGATTTATTAAGCCTCCCTCTATAGGGTAGGGGAATACTTGTAGGTGGTGTAGGGTTTGTTATTACAATTAATGCCCCCAATTTTTAATGGTACCCCAGAGTTTCTTAAATCCCCAGGAGTACTAAACCCCCATTTAGAAGAAAAACTTTCTTCCTGCACTCCCAATTTCCGAGCTGTATTAATTTCCGAGCTGTATCTCTGAGCCGGCTGGGACCTTCAGAATGAAATGTTGCAACAGTAATGGGAATAGATAATATTAATTATCTGTTAATATTATAGAGATATATAATATATGGATATATAATAGATAATCTATCTATAATTCCAGTAATCTCTGTGTGTATGTGTGTGTGTATGTGTGTGTATGTGTGTGTGTATGTGTGTGTGTGTGTATGTGTGTGTGTCTGTGTGTCTGTGACCGCTGTTTCTCGACAACCACGGGTCCGATATACTTGAAACTTGCCAGGTATATTGCTGGGGACCTGAGGATGTGCCTTTTCAAGGTTTCATATTAATCGGAGAAGTAGTTACCGAGCTATGGCGATTTCTTTACCAAACTCCGCAAGCCGTTCGCTTTGGACCAAACCATTTCATGTAAATAGAGGGGGGGGATTGTCACCGTACTCGCAAGCCGTTCGCTTTGGACCAAACCATTTCATGTAAATAGAGGGGGGGGATTGTCACCGTACTCGCAAGCCGTTCGCTTTGGCTTTGCGAATGGACCAAACCATTTCATGTAAATAGAGGGGGGGGATTGCCACCGTACTCGCAAGCCGTTCGCTTTGGCTTTGCGAATGGACCAAACCATTTCATGTAAATAGAGGGGGGGGGGGGGGGATATAATTTTAGATATATATATAGTACGGGCATGCCCTAGTATATAGAATAGATAGATATATAATATTAATATTATAGATAAATTTAATACTGTTCCCGCAGCTCTCTCTGTGCTCTGTCCCCTAAATATTCCGACAGATCGCACAAGATCTGCCAGCAACCCTCTTATGGTTAAATTGCCAAAATCTAGACTCTCTGCTCACCTTCACTCTTTCATTCCCCTTTTTTCCCACCTCTGGAACAAACTCCCCCACTCCCTTCAATCCCACTCCTCCCTCCAGGTCTTTAAAACAGCTGTTCACCACCATCTTATCTTCCCCCATCCAAAACCTTGAACTTTTCTTCCCCCGCTAATTCATCCCAGATACACTTTTTTGGAAATTCCAACTTCTTTCCTGGAAGTCCTTGCAGTGTCCATATGTTTTATACCTCTCCCACCTCCCCCCCAAGCCCTCTCCCTCCCACAGTTCTCTCGATGTCCCTGCTCTGAAATGTTGTGTTTGTGTCCTTCCCCCTCTCTCCCCATCTTGTCTACCGCTCCCCTTATTTTGTGTTTTATGTGTCGGTTTGACTTTTTGTGTGATTAATGTTAGCTCTTTCATGAGCCTCGAACTGTATACAAAATATATATATATATAGAAACTGAGAGGTTGACCTAAATATTTTGACCTTGGCCGAATTTTTAAGGTCATTATCTAATTATAGACAATAACATTTTTCACCCCAACTCAACTGAGATTTGTTCGATCGGAACTAAATTTCCCTCTCTGGATAGCCTAAAACAAGGTGCATGTACACTTAATTTACATCATACCTCTTTGGGTTAAGGTCAAGGTCAAATGGCGGTCTGAAAAAACAAACAAAAAAAAACACGTCTTCTGTCATCGCTCAATTTTGCCAATGCGGAATCTTAAAGACCGCTTGGCTTTCCAATATGTTCTTGCATCATAATAGTGTACCGGCACTGAACTTGTGCACCTGATATTTGAATCGTGTTGTTGACCTACGTTTTTCAGATTGTGACCTAATTAAGAAAAAACACTTTTTTTCCTCCGATTTTAATGATGTTGTGTTTTATGGATATATTGTAGATGCAGACACATTTTCATCATTTACACTCTATCCCTAAATGTTGAAGGTCACGGTCATATGGCGGTCCAAACAAAATAGGACATCAGTGAATCATGGGCCAAGGGTAAGTGGCTGGAAATCACCAATGGTAAGCTGGGGGAGGCTTACCCATGGCGATCGCTTTGTGATCACAGGTATCTGGTTTAATCTGGTGTTGGTGTAGCACAGTCATGATAGGCTGTATGACCTCCTCATGCATCACATTTCGTTATTACCTCCACCACCGAAGGTGGGCGGAAGTTATGTTTTCACCTCTGTCTGACTGTTTGTGAATAGGATATCTCGAAAAGTTGTGGACGGATTCGGATGAAACTTGGTGGACACGTTGTGTGTGTGTGTGGACGAATGTATTTGATTTTGGTGAAGATTCAAATATGGATCCAGACAAGAGAATTTTTTAATTTCTAAGTGATTCTTCACAATTGAGAGAAAGGGCCAAAAACGATATGCAGAAATTAGAATGATGTTTCAAAACGTTATGGACGAGCTATGACAAAACTTTGAGGATGAGTTTTAGATTTTGGTTTAGGCCCGAATCCAGATGTGACCTAACGGTAAATAGTGCAAGTGCAGCTATCGACTGCTGTGACCGGTAAGTAAAAACGTACCGGTATTAATTTTTTTAGCGGCCGCGGACATGTTGTGAATGCCAAACGCACTTTCATGGTCACGTCGGCTCGTCCCAAGTGACCTCGGGGCCTAAATGTGTGGGCCTAAACGACCCTTTTGCTTGTAGTGCAGAAGTTGCTGCCCAGAACTGCAGATGTCACGGAGTCTCAAAGATCAGACCGGTCACCACTTGCTACCCACAACGTGGTGTGCCAGTGATAACTCACCGACTCTTCGGGAATGATGTCAATAGATATTTAACGCCCATCAACGGCCATGGCAAGGAAAACCAGAGGCATGACCGTTTATATCTGGGTCAGGATTCGAACCGAGGCTAAATAGCTCAGACGTAGCGGTAAGCTACCCTGACAAGCAATATACATCAAATAAACCAAATAATGTGGTAATGAGGGTTAATTGTCGGTAATGCAGCGATTTAAATAATTAAAAATGTAGCACATCGTCGAGAGGATAATTTAATCCATCCAATTACATTATTTGCTTCATTAGACAACTGAACCGTAATCTATGTGACAAACAACGTAAATGGAGGATTCCTCCAATGTTCACGCCATCTTGTATTTTGATTATCGATTCGTATCGATTTCATTTGATGTATCATGCTCTTTACAGGGTGTGGGTGCTGCCGTAGCAGTTTCTTGGCAATTAAGGTTATACTGGGTGGTTTGTCATTGCCTTCCCAGAGTTGTTTTTCTGTGCTCTATCCTTTTAAATGCTGAACGGCAAGCAAAGAAGCAGTTTAAAATGGTCGTACCATTTTAAGAGTCTTTGGTATGATTCGGCCTGTACACGAACCGCCGCCCTCCCACAATCAGAGCGGACGCTCTAACTATAACATCACCAAGTTTGGTATCGATTACCATGCAAACTCTCCCATGTCTGACATTTTCAGAACCTGGCGGATGGTTTGAATCATTTCTGGAGCGTGGCTTTGTCCGAGATGTATTATCGCTTGGAAATTATGGAAGGAATTTCAAACTTAAGTTTTCAGCACACATTGTCCCACCCTTTAAAAAAGTACCATGGGATCTTACGCATCAATAAACAAATGCAAGCAGATGAAACAGCAGTATTAACTCCCTCCGAAGGGTGGCATACTTATTGTTGCAACACCCTGTCTGTGCAACACCAGCATAATTTATCATTGGGCCGGAAATCAAACCAAATCGCGAGTATGTTATACCTCTGAGTGATCCCATAAGACCCAATGATAACGACTGGCAGTTTTACCTCCATTATTATCATATGGATATTGTCCACCAGGTCTGTCCTTGTGTCTGTCCAGGGCGGAGCTTGGCTGGTTTGACTCCACCCACAATTGTAACCTCAAAAAAATCAAATCATACGTCTGCCATTTTGCTCACCACGTATTGGCCTCAGGCTTCAGGTGTCCATTTAAAGTCTGAACAGCGTGTTTTCTATCATGAAATAAAGGTACATTTTGAGGAAAGAAAGGTACGTTTCGATTATAACCCATGCAGAGGAAATGAGGTAATGCATGTTTTTTTGGGGGAGCAATTGAGGAAGCGGTCGACTACACACCACCCAAAGAAAACTTTCGTACAATCAAGACAAATGCTGAGTTTATGTACATTTAGAAAATGAACAAAGCGTCGTCATCATGAAAGTTACATTTTGATTTCGAAAGACAATTTTCATGATCAATATCTGAAGTCTTTCATGAAAAAAACTCCAACCTCTCCTTTTGACGGCCTCTTACAGGTGTACGTAATTTTGGTTTTCACCTGAGTTTTCAATGCTGAATAGTGTGCAAATACAGGGTTTATAAACAAACTGTATTTCGCGTGTGCATGGACATGTAATTCACATATTATGTGAAGTAAATAAACATATGTGGCAAGTTAGAGGCGACAAAATGCGGGTTTGATGTTATTCATTTATTTGTACCAAACGTGGTAAAAACGCTTTTCGATAGATTGTCTGACACAAAATACATGAGACGGCTGAGATTGCCATTTATTGGTGAATAATGAGAAGGAGGTGCCAAGTAAGATAACTTCAAACTGAGTGATTGAGGTGGCACAATATGAAATATGTAATGATCGATGTAAGAATGCCCTTTTTTCTTTTATGAGTGTGAGGAGGGTTTTTTTGAGGTTTGGGGGGTTTTGACGTTTGGGGGGGGGGGGGGGGAGGGGAGAGGGGTTGCAGCAGAGATGGGCCAGGGTTGGAAGGGGAAGTGGAGACTTTGCGGTTGGAGGACCTGAGGATTTGGAGTGGGGAGGGGATTGATGCCTTCAGGTTGGGAGGAGGAGGTTGAGGACTTGGAGTTTGGGTGGTGGGGAGGAGTGGAGGACTTGAAGTCACATTTTGCATTGGGCGGACGTTCCAGAGGTCCCTGCTAGTACACAATGCTATGTGCCTGAATCAGTATGTTTACATTTTAGCAAAGCAATCTGATGGCAACAACATATTGTCCCGTGTACGACCTCCACATCAACCACTTTAACCACAGCTGTGCGGGAATCATACACCACTAAGCAAACGCTTTGTGGATGACTCCAATTAACTTAATTACAAAATGCACCGAGCAGAGAATGCGCTTTTCACCCCAAATGAGGTTCAAACCACATTGGTTATCAATATCAGAATTATCCCTAATTTAATCCCCCAGGGGTTCTCAACAATCTGAATTGGTTTACATGGGAAAGAAAGGCAGGAACAGCTGCACACACAGTCAGAGGGAATATAAATAAATATTTAGTGGGCACAGGAAAAAAAAACAAAAAAAAAAACATACGGAATCGTGGATGGAGACAGACAATAATAAATAATCACAATACTTCACATGCCTTTTTGTCTTCCTCACACTCAAGGCGTCCACGTCAGTGATTGCAGGACATCAACCAATCACGCGGCACGCAACGCCTAATGACAGCATCGTAGCCCAATCATTGGTGCCAATTTCGGCCCAATGGGCATCGTGGCTGTCAGGCAGCGCATCCAATGGTGAGTCGCCTAACTCACCACCAACCAGAGGCAGTCATGCAGAAAGGCTCACCTCTCACCAATGAGAGGTAAAATACCGCATCTCTTCCTCCTCTCGAAGGGGAAGGGTGCGGAAAAGCATGCTGTGTTCACATCAGCATATACACTGAAAACACACACACACACACACACACACACACACACACACACACACACACACACACACACACACACACACACACACACACACACACACACACACACACTCGGCGAGTGTATCTAACCATAAGACATTGAAGGTGGAAATCTTCGCCGTCATTTCATGTGCACTTGATTTGAAGCATATGGACCACAATCTAAACTGTGTGTGGGTGTTTTATAATCCAGGTGTGAGGGCAAGGCTTTCCATTAGCAAGCGCACCACTCTCTATTACCTAATCGTTGTGTGTATGCTTTTCTGACATCTCTCAAAGTAGCAAAACAAGTTTCCCCACCAATTTTGGCCTTTTTATAATGCAAGGCTTCTCCATCAAAGAAAGCATGGTTTAAATGGTATTTGAATGCACTTTATGCAGGTTATACTGAGCGGTGTTCTGTGCAGATTGGGGTTTCCGAGTGAACACACTCACCTCTTTCATCCTCAGGATACTCATTTAGATGGATTCTTGAAACGAAGCTCATAAAGGGGAATTCCATTCACATTTGGCTAAACGGAATGTTTAATCTCGAAACAGTTTTGAAGTGATAGTTAAATATGAGCTCTGAAAGAACAAAACAAAACTGTAAAACACTATAACCACGACTTGGCAAGCTGGGTCTGCGGAAGAGCCCCAGGCAACACAACTTAGTGCGAAACGGTCAAATACGCCGAGGTCACAATTGTGTGATGAACTGCACGATCACTTTGGACCACGTGCTCTTTGTCATGTCCTGCACAAACGAAAACAGACGAGTCAAAAGATCTTCCCACCCTGATGAACAGGAGAAAAATTGCAGCGACCGAGGATATCATGCAATGGCGATGGTAAAGATAGATGCGGAGACACGAGATATGGAGAGACCGAGGCACAGACGCCGCACTTGCCGAAGCACACGAGGCGAGGAAAAGTTACCTGAAATGCTAATCCGCGGAACCGATGGCAGTGCGGCGAGTTAAAGGGGTTAACGGCGGTAACATCGGCTCCCACGGCGGCACGGCAAAGCCCATTTGACAGTTCAATCATATCTCGTCTCCGCACCTTGCTGGCGGAGGCGAAACGCGTTAACGGCTTCACGTCGGAACGCAAAACTGAGAGTGAGGGGAGAGCGGCCCCGACAAGCGAGCGAATTTGAGAGCGAGATTGGGCGACGGAATTACAGGCGTTACCGGATCTGAAAAGCGCTTTTTCTCACGGATTAACGTCGCCACTATCGAGGCTCAAATATAATATGATGTTTAAACCCTCCCTCCTGTCTGCTTTAGAAAGAAATAACGATGCAGAGAGAAGAAGTGGGAGAGGGAGTAAGAGGGAGAGCGAGAGAGAGGAGGAGGGGAGGGAGGACATGAAAGAAGAGGGAGGAGGAGGAGGGAGGAAGCAAAAATATAGAGAGAGACAGACAGAGGGAGGGAGAAGGGAGTGGAGGAGAGAGAGAGGGGGAGAGATGGGTAGAGAGATAGGGAGAGGGAGGGAGGAGTGAGTGGGGAGAAAGTGGGGGGTGGGGGGGAGAAAGAAAGAGAGAAAGAGAGAAAGAGAGAAAGAGAGAAAGAGAGAAAGAGAGAGAGAGAGAGAGAGAGAGAGAGAGAGAGAGAGAGAGAGAGAGAGAGAGACACACACACACAGAAAGAGGCAAAGACAGAGTGAGGGAGAGGGAGAGAGAGAGGAAGAGACAGAGAGAGACAGCGAGACACAGCGAGAGAGAGAGAGAGAGAGAGAGAGAATTGAATTTGCAACACCATTTATTTCACAAAAACACACACCAGGTCAAGCTACATTTTTACAGGAGAGAAAAAAACCCCAAAAAAAAAACAGTTCTTAATGTTACTATTAAAAAGAAAAGTCCAAATTCGATTCATTCACAACACATAAGGCTTCATTGATACACCATTTGCACTCAAAGAGTTTGACATTTTCATTCGCCACATAATAATCAAACTCTAACCTTATTCTTGCAGCCACCAGCCCTTTAAACATAGGAACAACATCAAATCCATGCCCATTATCAATTTTAATTTTCCTTGATTTATATATTGAATATTTTGCTACAGCAGCTAAGAAGTTTAGGAGAACACCAGAGTCCTTGCAGGAGGGTCTGAAAGGTACACCAAAAATAAAAGAATGTGAAGTAAAAGGAAAAGACAACTGATCAAAAAGGTGTGTGAGAATCGAGAAAAGAGGTATTAGTCTTTCGCATTTCACATAGGCATGAAAGATCCTCCTTCTGTTCACAGAAGGGGCATGCTACTGGCACTGAGCTGTCAAGGTGATGAACAAAGGTGTTCGTAGGGAGAGCCCAATGTGCTAGTCTCCACTGGATATCTGCTAGGAACCCGTAAATAGGTAGTTTGTACATATTAGGCCACTGTGGCGTGGCAGGAGACCCTGGCCCTAACCTTTCTGACCACAAGGCCACTCGCGCCACTCCGGAGAAGGGTGATGCTTGGTTTTCTCGAAGGAGCTTGTGAATACCCGCCTTTGTTACCAAATGAAAATGAGATACAAGTTCACCATTTGACTGGAGAGCTGGGAGCACCTTAATTTCAGGGAAGGACAGCCGAAAATCCTCGACATTGTTTATACCTTCCCAGCCAATATTTAACTCCTTAAACTTCCTCTTGACGATGCGTATAATTTGGCTGACAATACGCACAGATCTTAAACCAAGAATGGTCGCCACCCTGCCAGCAGACATCCATTTTGTCCCAGATGTATCCCTCAGGTCACAAACTTTGCCAATTCCTTCTTCAGTAAATTTCCTAATCAAAGTCGGACTATGAGGAATGCACGGAAAAAACCCGTTATAGAAAATAGGCTCTTGGATAAACATCCGGAAATTATAAGCCTCAAGGCAACGATGAACCCCAAAACCTTTCCAAACTCTCAGCAAACCCTGATAAAAAGTTGGGATTGAAACTAAGCTGACATGGTCAAGGTTCACCAGGAACAAGTGCCTATCATAACACAGGCCTCCCGCTTGTTGCAACAAGAAAAACGCAAATGAGCGCCAGGGCAGCTCTTCAGCATACAACAGACGTTGCACAGACTGCAGGCGAAAAGCCATAAGCCGGGTGGACACATCCACAATTCCATGTCCACCCTCCTTCCGAGGATGGTACAGTATTTGCGGCCGAGGCCAGTGGTATCCATTCCAAAAGAAATTAACCAAGTCCCGCTGGATGGCTGGTATCAACTCCTTGGGTGTTGGTTTATGGCAAGGCAATTAGTTTATGCCATAATCTTGCTGCTGTCAAGTTATTTATAACAAGAGTGCGGCCTGTATAAGAAAGAGATCGCAGCAGTCCTTCCCATCGTTTCAACCGGTGTGTAATTTGTTCAATCATTCCTTCCCAGTCCTTCATTTCTACTTCCTGGTTGCCGAGATAGACACCAAGATATTTGACCCCATCTGTTTTCCACTCTAAATTATGTGGGAGTGACGGTGGCAGTGTTAAAGAAAGGTTATCTGAACCGCACCATAAGGCTACACTCTTGCCCCAATTTACTTTGGCGGAAGAGGCCGCAGAGTAGTCTTTAAAGCAACGCTGCACCGCAGCAACACTACTTGGGCCCTTAATCAGAACACATACATCATCAGCATAAGCTGTGACCACAAATCTTGAACCAAAAGCGGCTCCCACATCCTGAGTTATTCGCTGCCTGATGGATGCTAAGAGTGGTTCAAGGGCAATTATATACAGAAGTCCAGAAAGGGGACAACCTCGACGGATACCCCGTCGGAAAGGAAAAGGGGGACATAAACTGTTGTTTACTTTCATCATGCAGAAGGTGTTAGTGTATAACAGCTTAACATAGGAAATGAAAGTTTTGCCAAAACCCATCCGCTCCAGAACAGAAAACAAATATGTATGATCAACACGATCAAAAGCCTTTGTTTGGTCAAGAAACAACAACCCAAAACTGGCACGCAAGTACTTATTACAAGAAATAATATCCCTTATCAAAAAGATATTGTCATAAATTGACCTTCCTGGTACACAGTAGGTCTGGTCAGGGTGCACAATAGAGCTGATCACAGTCCCCAAACGGTTTGCTAAAACCTTCAACAAAATCTTGTAATCTGCACACAGCAATGAGACAGGCCGCCAGTTCTCGACAAGTTGTGTCCCCAGCCTTTGGCAACAGGCACATGACTGCTCTTCTGCAGGACAGGGGAAGCTCTCCAACATGAAGGCATTCATCAAATACCTCAAGCAGGTCAGGTCCCACAAGTTTCCAAAAAGTCTTATAGAACTTTCCGGGCAAACCATCAATCCCAGAGGCTTTACCATCCTTCAAGCTCCGCATAGCAGTTTCAAGTTCAGCAGCCGAAACTGACATGTTCAATGTGCGTTGCTGGTCCTCCTCAAGTCCTGGAAGCCCAGTAGTCAGCTCCTGCAAGGTCTCATTACTTATGCTCTGGGGGGAGTACAAGTTTGTACAAAAACCCTTCAAAACAGACTTAATCTCCTGTTGGGAGGTCACTATTGACCCATTAGCAGCACGTAGCCCGTGAATCTGTTGTGATTTTTTGACAGAGTTCTCCAAACCAAACAAGGCCTTATTTGGCATATCCAACGTTAAATAACTCATTCTCATGCGTACCAGGGTGCCCATTGCTCGCTGCCATACCAGTTCAGTCAACATTGCCTTTTTAGTCCATAGCAGCCGGTCACCTGTAGTGTCTTTCCCAGCCATATTCAT
Source organism: Myxine glutinosa (assembly GCF_964187855.1). Classification (NCBI taxonomy): domain Eukaryota; kingdom Metazoa; phylum Chordata; class Myxini; order Myxiniformes; family Myxinidae; genus Myxine; species Myxine glutinosa. The sequence goes on along the minus strand of NC_136261.1, from coordinate 221,350,748 downwards.
GTTTTCCTCCAGGGGTGCAATTTCAGCCTTTAATGAATCAATCGAGAGATTTTTCAATTTAGTGGCATAAAGACTATATTGTTGACAGAACGATTTGACCTGACCCTTTGCGAGGTCCCACAACAGTCGAAGGTTAGCATGCTCAAATTTGGAGGACCGAATTCTTTCCCACACGGCTCGAAAAGCCTCTTTGAATCTCATATCATTCAGCAGGTGGGTATTAAGTGACCAATACGCACTACCACCTGAGGCCAGAGGCAAATTAAAACCCATTGAAACCAGGTAATGGTCTGTGAAACCAGTTGGGAGTATCTAGGTTGTGGCCACCACATTTAGCTTATTCACGTAAAATCTGTCTAGCCTTGCCATTGATATCCTCCCATCATGGCATCTGCACCAAGTATAGCACCGTGAAGTTGGGTGTTGCAACCTCCAAACATCTTTCAAATGCTGATTTTTGATGATGTTCTCCAAAATCCTCGTAGAAGCCGGATGGGTTTCATGACCGGTCCTGTCTACGGAAGGATTGATAGTGCAATTGAAATCACCAGCAATACAGACGAAAGTGGTTGTATCCAGTCCTTTTACAAAGTCATGCAGAGTGGAAAAGAACACTCTTCTTTCCACAGGCTCACTCGGTGCATATACGTTCACAATGATGATCCTTTGCGTGTTGCAATAGAATTCTACCGCTATCAGATGTCCCTTATAAATTTCCTTAAAGACAATCTTCCAAGCAGGGATTCTATCACTCAAGGCGATGGCAACACCAGCTTTGGGTGTGGTAAAACCACTCAGCCACCACTGCCCTCAATAAAGTTTTCCCCGTTCAGCAACCAGGGTGTTCGTAGCATGAGTCTCCTGTATCAGGATGATGTCGGCTTTCACCCTCTCCATCGCCTGAATTGTCTGAATTTTTCGTAAGGGGGTTCAACCCCCATTGATATTCAGGGATGCGATACATATCTCTCACAATGCCATTTACAAAGGTAACTCACCCTCCGCCTGCAATTCCTTATTCGCCTTTGTGACCGCTTTCCGAAGACGCTGAAATTGGGCCTCCGAGATTTCCATTGGGTCATTTCTTTGCAGGAGGGGTCTTGCAACCCTGATGAAAGTTTTCACATCGGGAAAATGGTCTTTGATCACAACATAGCGTTGCCTAAACGTCTCGTTTAGGAAACTGATGACGTTTTCCTTTGTTGCTTCCATCTGTTCTTCTCCCTGATGATCATTCACAGACACAAGGCTTTGAGCTTCCTCATCCAGCTCCTTAACCACATCAACGTTGAAACTCCTTTGTTGTGTGTCAGGAGCTGGCACACCTTCTGTGTCATCACCACTGCAGTCTTCTTGTTGCATCACCAGGGGCGCATCTGTGCCACCACTGCTGCCTATTATAGGTCTGCTTGGACCATCATCCTTGGTCATTTCAACCGGATGTGAGCAACAACCATTGTCACTCAGGACCTGGGACTGCTCGGTCACAAGGGACAATGGTCCCATCATCACAACCAATACTGGTTCTTTGGTTTTCTTCAACAAGAGCAAGGGGTGAAGTCCTACTCTCCTCTGTTTCGTCACCAACCTGCCCAGCTTGCTGAGAATCATCAGGATAGTCTGAGATACTGTTTGTTTGTACGAGTATCACTTTGCTACCTTTGTCTTCCACCTCGGCGCTCAAAAAGGTACGTTTTAAGTTCCTCTTAGCCTCGGTGCCTTTCATCAATACCTCCTGAAAAACCACATTTAATCTTGAGGTTGCAGCCTCTTGTCCACATCGACTGGGTGCTCCCCTGCTGCACTAACCTCAGCAACACCGCCACCACTTGCCACACCCTGGTCTTCTGGTGTGGATCTCTGTACCCCACCAGGCTCATTAACGGGGGGCACTGCATCAGTCACAGGGGGGGCCGACCCAGCTGCTGTAGCGTACGTCTTCTTGGCGTCTGGGCAATACTGCTTAGTGTGTCCATGTGCTCCACATCCATAGCAGATCAAGGGCTCGGTCGCCATGAAGATTCTGTATTCATGTTCGCCTACTTTAAAGGTGTGGGAGGTGTTCAACTGCTTCGCTGCGTCTTTTAAAACAACAAAACAAAAACTTCTAAGCGATTGTACGTGTTTCAACCTGCCGTTTCTCGTACGTACAGGAACCCTAATGATTCGAGAGACGACAGTACCAAACTCACCTAGCTTGTGCAGGATTTCCTTGTTACCTAGAAAAGGCGGAACATTGCTCAGAATGACTTTAACTGCCGGCGTGTCCATCGACGACACAGGAACAAACAGATCGTCTCCCAAGGTCAAACCATTCTGCACAACAATATCGGCCAGACTTATTTGCGAAACAAATACCACAATTTTGTGATTCATACGAGACGCAGCACGAATATTACTCACGTCGATCAAATCCCCAATCGCGAGCAAAATATCATCCATTTTAACTCCCTCCGGTGGGACAAGGCACAGCCCGTGCTTACGCGATAAACCCTCATCGGTAACACGATCGGCAGGCCTTTAGTGCAGTGGCCGAAGCTGAAAAAGGGCTCTATTTTAGGAGATACCCCTACCGGAGGTATAACAAGCTGGGACCGGTCTCATTTTAACCGTCTGGGCTTCTAGTTTTTGAAAAATGATGTTGTAGTTGCAGCAATTTTGTACAACATGCTAAATTAACCCCTTATTTCTGACAACATGCAATAAATGGACCCATTTCATCATTTGCTTATTTCATTAAAATAGCCCTATAGATTTTTAGTTATGCTGGTTACATCAATATTATTCATTGAAATGGACATGTAGAAACCCATTTCAGATAGTTTTAAGCTGCTAGGGGGGTTAGGGGGGGCAAAATTATACCCCAAATTTTGCATTTTTTTTAAACCAAATTTGACCGAACTGAATCCTATTTTCTTCCTTTCAGGAAAGAAGATGGACCTCTCACAAGAACCTCCCAAGAAGCGGATACGAACAAGCAGCAATGCCAACGACAACTGTGTGATATGTCGTCGCCCATTGGATGCAGATTGTCCATTCGTAAAAAAAAAACCAACACTGGAGGGAATCAAAGCCGTTATTCATGCCGCAGAACTCCGTCAAGATGATGTTCATGAGAGACTTTCCAAAATCCAAGATGACATTTTAAATCGAACTGTTACGGTTAGATACCACACAAAATGCAGAGCTTGGTATACATCCTCGAGTAACCTGAAGTACGTGCAAAGCGATCCCAGTGGAACGGTTAGCACTGGTAATGATACACCTGACTGTCACAGTGGTCCAACACGGCTTAGGCGAGCTGAAACATCTGCTTTCAATATAAGAACAGACTGTCTCATATGTGGGTCATCTAACATTAGAAAAGAAAAGCTGACCAACATTGCCACTGGCACTGGGGCATCAACTCGTGACCGCATCATAGCAGCCTCTTTAGAAAGACTAGATGACAAAATTCGCATGCGCATGTTAGCTTACCCAGACTTGTTTGCATATGATGCAAAGGTCATGTTATAGTCGTTATATTTCACCACGAAATATCAATGCTGACAGGGGCAAGGCTGAAGCTCAGAAATCTCTGACTGATTTCGATAAGGGTGTTCTGCGTTTGAGTAAGGAAATTGAGTGCACTATTCTATCAAGAAGCAGGAATCTTGTGACATTGTCCTCTCTACATGAACGATTAATTGAAATGCTCAATGAAGGTAGGCCTGATACTCCTGATACTAGCATGGAGCCCAGTGAATATCCCTCATGGAAACTTAAAGAGAAGCTGAAGAATCAATTTAATGACAAATTATTATTCATAGCCCAGCCTGGCAAGTCCGATCTAGTTTGTTCCAGTGAAGTGAGTGTTGGTGATGCCTTGAAAAAGGTTGCAGCGCTGAACATTCAGAGCAGTGAATCTGGTGAATGTGAATACACTAATAGTGAAGATATGGGTGAACTGGATAACGCTGTTATCCTCCATCAAGCTGCTGGTATTCTGCGCAGTTCAATGTCTGGAATTAGCTTTCAGACTACCCACTACACTCCAAGTGTGGACCCGAATATGCAGCAGTGCAAGAACTTCGTTCCTGAGACATTGTATGACTTCATAACATGGTGCACGTCGAAGGAATGCTTTGATAAGGCCAATCATTGCGGCGCTGGTAATGCTGAATTGAGGGTTCTGGGTATCTGCCACAACATCATTGCCCTCTCTTGTAATACACAGACCCCCATCACATTCGGTCTTGGTGTTGAAATGCACCATAATCATGGCAGTAAGGAACTGATAGAGCTTCTCAGTTCTGTTGGGCACTCCATCAACTATGATGATATACGGAAGTTTCTAATATCAGCAGCTCTTGATGAGCTTTCAGGACCATCCAGTCAATCCATTCCATGCCGTATTTCTAACTTCAACTTGGAAGACATCCGATCCATAGTAGATGCCGCCATTGACAATTTCGATCAGAATGAAGAGACTATCGATGGTAAACACACTACACATGCCATGGCGATCGTCCTGTACCAACGATCTCAGGATACTGATGAACTAGCATCCATTCCTCGCACAAAGCAGAAATCATTGGACCCTGGACAATACGAAGAACAACCCATCCAAGTTTATCGCAAACCAGCAAAGAAGCCGGAACCTGCTGTGAGCTGTCAGCAGGGTCAATTCGAAAATGACTCTTCGATGGTCTTGAAGAAAGACTTGGTATGGGAAGTGGCAAGGGCATGTGGTGGTGACGACTCACCCATTCCTGCATGGAGTGGATTCAATGCCCTCGTGAGCACCAGGACTGTCCCAGTCACAAAGATTCGCTATCTACCATTCATCAATGCCTCGCCGTCTGACCTTTCCACCATATTTACAACATTGCTCAGACTAGTGCAGATAGCCAAAGAGTTGGGGCAACATCATATTCTCATAACTGCTGACCTTGCAATCTATAGCAAAGCACAACAGATTTTGTGGAGCAGACCAGAACCGCTGGTAGGCAAAGTTACCATGCGGCTGGGGGGAATGCACCTCACAATGGCTTTCTTGGCAAGCATTGGTAAGATATTCGGAGATGGTGGCCTTCAGAACATCCTAACCTCATCTGATGTGTATGCAGCCACAACAGCTAGCCAGATGCTCCAAGGAAAGCAGTACGCACAGGGAATCCGAGGTGTCCGTTTGGCGCACGAAGCATTCTCACATATGTTCCTGACCTCAGCTGAAACCTATGCCATCAAGAACAACTTGCCATGGCTGACTGATGAAACCAAGCAGGTGATACGAGATCTTGAGGAGGCCTTCAAGTCCAAGGATGCGACTACGTGTGCGACTGCTTGCCAGAAAGCAGAAGACACAATCCCCCAATCCGTGTTGCATACGATAGATCTCTTCCGAAAAGAAGGACGACAATGTTCCAGTACATTTGGCTTCTGGGATAGCTTTCTGGAGTCTGGGAACATATTGCTGCGATTGTTACGAGCCGACCGGGAAGCAAACTTCCTGAAGCATATTCGGGCAATCACGGAAACTGTCCCTTATTTCTTCCTTGCTGGGAGAATCAACTATGCCCGGTACACTCCAGTGTACATTGCAGAGATGAAGCAGTTAGAAGAACAAGAGCCCCTGATGTACCGCCACATGATGGAGGGAGGTTTTGTTGTCCGCAGATCGGCCAGTCGTGCTTTCAACTGTGTTCCAACAGATCAAGCGCTAGAACAAACCGTCAATTGCGAGGCTAAGAGTCAGGGGGGTGTGGTTGGTTTCACTTTGCGCAAAGGTGCATTACTGTGCTGGCTAATGACACGGCACATCACAGGTGAATACGCAGAAGCATTCAAAGAACTTTGCAACTCTGGGGCAAAGGAAAAGTTGCACGAAGAGCTGGGGAAAGCCCGTCTAAACAAGGACAGATGGGATGTGAATGACATGAAGGAATACCTTCGTACTCAATGCCAGGATCCATTTGACTTGGAGAATGTTCCAGACCATCTGATCATCATCACAACAGGTCAAACAGTTTCACAGAAGGTTGAAGACTCGATGAAGGGCATCCCAGACAAGGGGTAAAGTTGTTTTTGATGACTTTGTCAAGGAACGACTTGGAGACGAGCCTACGAAAAGGTTTTGGGAACCTCTGCAGAAGTCCACTGTGTCGACATTTGCGGATATGAAGAAGGCCCTTCCAAATGACAAGGATCGGAAGCTGATAATTGACACTGAGGTGTTGTTCCGGCGGCTTCTGGCAGTCTCTAGGAGTCGTGATGTAGACTTGAAGAACGTCCTCAAGTATGAACTGGCAGCAGTACCACCGGCCCTCTTCCATGACGATGGAACGATGAGAAAGACGAACAAGGCTGACCTTGCACAGAAGCTTGAATCAAATTGTCCAGAGGTTTTAGCAGAGCTACCACAGATCGCAGCAGGGATTTCGTCTGCATATATCATCGACGGCATGGCTATGGTTCAATCACTGAATGAGAACCACTTCAGAACATTCAACGATTTGGCCGGAGTTGTTCAGAAACGCACAATCCGACTTCTCAGAAACCAAACCTTGGAGCTAACCAGTGTAACCATTGTCTTCGACCGCTATGACAGTGTGCCATCTGTTAAGACAGCAGAAAGAGAGCGTCGGGGTGCTTCTGCTGCTCAGCTTCCATCTTATCAGATCCTGGGAAGCCGACCTGTTCCGAACTACAGGTCATTTCTCAAATGGGTTCGTAACAAGGCAAGCCTTGCGAATTTTATATCGACGTACATCCAGGAGCATGCAGCTGAACACATTCCAAACGGAAAAGCTATCATCTTGGCAGGAGGTTACAGTGACGGGGAGTTAGTCAATGCTGTTACTCCATCTGGTGTATCGTCCCTGTCAAGTTTCTACAGCAACCATGAGGAAGCCGACACCAGGATGATCCTGCATGCATGCAGCCTGGCGAAAGACCATGACAGAATTATAGTTCGCTGCAATGACACAGACGTCCTTGTCTTACTGGTTTACTACTTCAGCAGAGGACTGTTAAGTGACCATGTGTACATGTATGCTGGACATTCCGGAAAGGTACGTTACATACCCGTGCACATCATCGGAAACCAACTAGGGAAAACTGTTTGTGAGTGTCTCCCTGCTGCCCATGCCCTGACAGGGTGTGACACAACTTGTTCATTGAATAGAATAGGCAAGAAGACTGCCTATTCTAAACTGTTGAAAAATGTGGACACAGTATCCGAATTACAGACCTTCCATCAGGACAATGTAGCCACATCTGTAACAGTAGCCCGAGCCTATGCTCTCCTCCTGTACGGGACGAAGGGGAAGGACATTGACACCTTGGATGCCTTGCGCTACATGCTGGCCACAACAACCGACAAGTCAGCATCAATGCTTCCACCAACGGAGGACGCCTTCAAACAGCATGTCCTTCGTGCAAGGTATCAAACACGCATATGGTGCGAGAGCCATATTGCTCAACAAGAACTGATTGATCCTGTTGGTCATGGCTGGTCTGCTTGTGTTGCTGGGGGCATCACTCAGACAATGTCCACACAGCCATCTGCTCCGGTTGAAGTTCGTGATCTCACACACCTCTATTGCACTGACAAGGCCTGTTTGAGTGGAAGGAAGTGCCCCTGCCTCCTTGCTGGACTAGAGTGTATAGAGGCTTGTTCCTGTACGGACTGTGAAAATCAAAATAATATATCCGAAGATGACAATGAAGTGGAGGTGGACACATAGGCCTAGACATGTACCATGAATGAATATATGTGAATGATCGTTTGAAGGCCATTTTCCCCGCTACAGTGGGGGTTAGCCTTGCGGGCCCCATGACAATCATGGTTCCCTGTTTGAGGCAATCTTTTTATGGCCGGATGCCCTTCCTGACGCCAACCCTTGGTCACACTCTTATGATGCGGAGGGATACGGTGTACCTATTCTAAATAGGTGTACACACCATGATCATTCATCCCAGCAAGCTGGTACTCAATTTGCCGACCTCGGAAGGATGACAGGCTGAGTCAACCCCCCTGGCGTTAATTCAGCGATCGACCGGGATTCGAATCCAGGATCCTGGGATCCCAAGCCGGCACCCTAACCGCTAAGCCAACACCAGGCTATAAACATACAACACCTAGACACGTACCATGCAACCAGATTTTAGGTGAGTTATGTTACGGTTATGTGTGCCACTGTAAACAAGGGGTTAATGGACCATGCTGTGCCCTTCCACTGTCCTAAAAGAGACTTTTATAATGAGACTTCCGACAGACTGTTTCTAGCTGATCAAACAATCAGATTTTGGTACTGATTATCATGATGATCATCGAATGGAAGACGAGATCGGTTTCAATTTTTTGGTAAAAAGTGCCAAATTTAGGGTACATCTTTGGCCCTTTAACTCCCCTACTCGCTTAACCACTTAATACACACTGATATGAGTCTATTTCAATGAAAGACGGTGATGCAACCACCAGTTTTAAGATAACCAGGCTAAATGCAGAGATTTAGGCAAATTGGTGAAAAATGGACTTTTACGTACAGTCACAAACAATGGGTTAATGGCCCATGTTGTACCCATTACATTGCACTAAAACAAGCTTTTATATCAATGAGGCATAGTTATCAATAAAACAAATCAGGTTTTTCACTGAAATAACAGGTTTTATTGATATAAAAGAAGAAAATAAAATTCATTTCGGTCAAATTTGCCAAATTTGGGGTATAATTTTGGCCCCCTAACCCCCTAGCAGCTTAAAACTACCTGAAATGGGTTGCTACAGGTCCATTTCAATGAATAACATTGATGTAACCACCATAACTAAAAATATATAGGGCTATTTTAATGAAATAAGAAAATGATGAAATGGGTCCATTTATTGCATGTTGTCAGAAATAAGGGGTTAATTTAGCATGTCGTACAAAATTGCTGCAACCACAACATCATTCTTCAAAAACTAGAGGCCCAGACGGTTAAAATGAGACCGGTCCCAGCTTGTTATACCTCCGGTAGGGGTGTACCTAATTTTTAGGGCCGAGGCCACTGCACTACTTTGGCTACTCCTATTAGACATATCGTCAAAGGAGAAACGAAGTGAAAGCAAATAGATTTGTATAATCCTAAAAAAAGAATAGAATTTTTTTTTTTAAATAACTAAAAACGAAAGCACGGTTTAAACCACGTTAGGAAAAAACGTGGTTTAAACAAACCCTCACCGTGCTGGCTCTCCCTCTCTCTGTCTCGAAAGAGGGGAAAAGGAGGGACAGGTGGTAACAAAGCAGGAAGGGAGGAAAAAGGTCAACAGACACGACAAAAGGAAAAAAAAACAAAGGAAAGGGAAAGGTAAAATGGGAGGTGGGGAGAGGACGAAAACAACACGAGCCAGGAGCTACAACACACAACACACAAACACAAACACGAGCCACGAGCACACTTCCTTTTCGAAGCTGCTCCATGCGCTCACGCTTTCGAAGCTAAGTTATATTTCTCAATTCTGTTTTTGTCGAGACTGTATCTATCTTCGGTGCATGTACCTACAGCGTATCTTTTGGAAAATTTTCGGTGCTAATTTTTCGTACATGTATACACAATCGTCGGTTAATGGTATCGAGTATTCTGCGGCCTAGTACTCGTAGGCTTAGTCTACCGTACCGTCTCCGACCTTGTGGTTTGTTTTTCTCTCAGCGATTCGTCGAATGCGCTGAAATTATTTTCGTTCTCTGTTTCGTACCAGTCGTTCACCCCGTACCTCCTTGTTTAATATCTGTACTCACAACAACAACAAAAAAAAAAACCCCCCAAAAAATATTTCCTTCCCAGGTCTTATTCGTTTATTTGTTGTTCTTTTTGTTCGTTCGTTCTTCGTTCGCGATCACGCGGTAAGAAATGTATAATCTCTCCCCTGAACAACTATTTTCTCTCATATATTATAACACCCTTTTCTTCTTTTCCTACAAAAGGATGCTTTCGTCTTGCTCACCAAATCTATTCATTCCAAAAAATATATATAATACCATCTCTTACAGTTCCTCCTTTCTACATTCCCTAAACTATCCAGAACTCCATCCCTCCTCCAGTGTCCTCAAACGTATTTTTGACTCGAAGGTCTCAAACTCATTTTGCAAAAAATGTTCGTTTCCCATGAATCGTACACTTTTCAAAATCCAATCTCACCCCTCCCCTCTAAATCCTCCCCATCACCCATCCCTTTCAAATCTCCCCCCTTGCCCCTTCCCTCCCCTCCCTCCTAAACTCCTCCCACACCCCTCCCCTCCGAGACTCTCCCTCGCTCCTCCCCTCCTAGACTCCCCTCTCACCCCTCCTCCTCAAAGCATCCTCCCTGCTTCTTCCTCCTTCCAACTTTCACCTTCATATCCCCAAACCTTCTGCCTTGCTCTTCCCCCTCCTCAAATAACACCTCACTGTGCCTCACCCAATCTCCATCAAACCTTTTGTCCACCCCATTCTTCCCTTTCTCCAAGCTATTCTGAAATCTCTGACACACCTTCAACAGCTCTCCCTACCTCTTCCTCCTCTTCCACATCTTACCCTACGCCTCCCCCCCCCCTGTTCTGGACCCGATGCTCCCCCTTCCTCTTCATTAACGGTATGGACCTCAAACATCCGGGGCCTTCGCTCAAACTTGACTGACCTCTCCATACAGGTTGCTTCTGACAAACCAGATGTGATCTGCTTAACAGAAACTTTCCTCCTTCATGATGTCTCTGATGCCTTGGTATCTCTCCCAGGTTACTCCCTCCTCCGGTATGATAGACCTGAGCCTCGTCCTGGAGGTGGGGTTGCTATCTTTATAAAAAACTCTCTTCCTCACTCGCCCTCCACTGCCCTCTCTCCACCTCACCCCCAGGAATACCTTTGGCTACGGCTTCCCCTTCGCTCCCACCTTTTGTTCATATGTGTGTTGTACCGTCCACCAATCAGCGATGACTCCATCTACATCTCACTGTCTGATAATATGGACCAACTTCTATCTACCCATCCCAACTCTCTCTTCCTCATATGTGGTGATTTCAATTGTCACCATGCCAGTTGGCTGGGTGTGGGTACCTCTCTCACCAGCCATGGCTCTTCAGCAAAGGACTTCTGCGACTCACTGGGACTGACACAATCTGTCAATTTCCCGACCCGGATCTCAGTCAACGGAGCATCTTCTCTTCTGGATTTGGTTATGACAAACTTCCCTGAAAATGTCTGCTGCTCTTCTTCTGCTCCAATCGGCTCATCTGATCATGTGCTTGTCAAAGTGGACATCTCTCTGACCATTCTCAGAGAGCCTCCTCAGCGTCGACGAGTCTGGCATTTCACTCAGGCCAACTGGCACGGTCTTCAAGCAGCCATCAATCATCTGGACTGGTCTCCCATCTCTACCGCCTCTGACATCAACTCATCCTGGGAATTCTTTCAAAGTAAATTGCTCTCTCTCATGCACAGATTTATACCATCTCGTCTTCAGTTGTCATACCCGTCCTCCCGTCCATGGTACACGGAATCTTGTGGTGAGGCTGTTGCCCTGAAACAACTTGCTTTCGTCTCCTGGAAAGCAAATCCAACGGAAGGAAATCTCATTTCCTTTCACAAAGCCCGAAACAAGTGTGTGTCCACCCTCAGGAGAGCCAGGAAACAATATCTCACCATTCTCAAGACCGAACTCTCTTATCTGTCTCCCTCTTCCAAATCCTGGTGGCGTCTGGTCAAATCTGTTTCTGGTGTTTGTTCCCCCTCCATCCCCTCCCTCACCTCAAATGGCTTAACGGCTGACTCCGCACGTGAAAAAGCTGAATGCCTCAACTCTGTGTTTGCCTCTAAATCTTGTGTCCCAAACCCATCCCTCTCTGTACCCACCGTACCCAGTCGTACCCAGCTGCTCCTGGACTCTGTGTCCTTTCCTCCTGACAAGGTGGAAAAGTTTCTGTCAACCCTCGACTCTGATTCTGCAACTGGTCCTGACGGCATCAGCCCACGGGTCCTAAAATCATGTTCTTCTGCTCTTTCACTCCCTCTTTCTGTTCTCTTCACCCTCTCTTTTGCTCAAGGTCATCTGCCATCTGCTTGGAAATCAGCCAACATCACCGCTTTGCACAAAAAAGGTGCAAAAACAGATCCCAGCAACTACAGACCAATCAGCCTTCTCCCAATTATCAGCAAAGTCATGGAATCCATCATTGCTTCAGATATTAAATCTTTCCTCTTCTCCAATGGCTTGATCTCTGATCATCAATATGGTTTCAGACCTGGTCACTCTACTCTGGACATGCTGCTTCTGCTTTCTCAACAATGGATGGAGGTCCTCAACGCCAAACAGGAAATTAGAGCTGTCTCCCTTGACATTTCACGTGCCTTCGATACGGACTGGCACCCTGCTCTGCTCTCCAAACTCTCCTCCTTTGGTATCCATGGAAATCTCCACGCATGGCTGGCGGACTTCCTCTCTGGTCGTAGTCAACGTGTGGCCCTGAATGGGTTTCTCTCATCTCCTCTTCCTGTTCAGGCTGGAGTTCCCCAAGGTAGTGTTCTGGGCCCTGTGCTTTTTCTGGTCTTCATCAATGATCTCTCTGACTCTCTTGAAAATCCTCTCTATCTCTTTGCTGACGACTCTACTCTCTGTCGCTCCATTCCTCATCCCTCAGATCGGCAGTCTGCAGCCTCCTCACTCTCTGCAGACCTGGACAAAATCACAGACTGGTCAAACAAGTGGAACATGTCTTTCAATCCGGACAAATCTCACACTCTTACAATGTCTCTCCGAAAGGACCGACTGGACAACCCTCCCATCTACTTTCTCAACAATCCTCTCCAAGAAGTTCTGTCGCTCAAGCTTTTGGGTCTCACTATCTGCCATGATCTTTCTTGGGAAAACCACATTTCCAAGCTGGCCTCCAAAGCCAGTCGCCGACTGGGCATCCTCCGTCGTGCGAAGTCCTTCCTTGGCACACCTGAGCTCCTCACCACATACAAGGCTTTCATCCGCAGCTCAATGGAATACTGTTCCCCCCTCTGGGCTGGTGCTCCTGCCTCACACCTTGCTCGGCTTCACGCTGTTGAGGCCAAAGCTTTCAGAATCATTGGAATCTCCTGCGATGTAGTCAACGCCGAGGGCCTTTCACTCACTCACCGCAGGCAGGTTGGTGGTCTTTCTGTCTTCTACCGACTCCTCTCCGGCCTTGCTCCCCCAGCTCTCTCTGTGCTCTGTCCCCCCAATATTCCTTCAGGTCGCACAAGATCTGCCTGCAACCCTCTTATGGTTAAACTGCCAAAGTCTAGGCTCTCTGCTCACCTTCACTCTTTCATTCCCCTTTTCTCCCGCCTCTGGAACAAACTCCCCCACTCCCTTCAATCCCACTCCTCCCTCCAGGTCTTTAAAACAGCTGTACACCACCATCTCTTATTGTCCCCCATCGAAAACCTTGATCTTTTCTACCCCCGGTAATTCACCCCAGAGTCCTTGCAGTGTTCATATGTTTTAATCCTCTCCCACCTCCCCCCAAGTCCTCCCGATGTCCCTGCTCTCAAATGTTGTGTTTGTGTCCTCCCCCCTCTTCCCCCTCTCTTTTGTGTCCTTCCCCCTCTCTCCCCATCTTGTCTGCCGCTCCCCTTGTTTTTTGTGTTTTGTGTGTCGGTTTGTCTTTTTGTGTGATTAATGTTAGCTCTTTCACGAGCCTCGATCTTGTATACAAAAAAAAACAAAAAAAAAACACGCCGTCTTGCCACGCCCAACAACAAACAGCCAGCAGGCGGCGCGAGAGAGGGAGAGACAGAAAGGGGGAGAGACAGAGAAGGGGAGAGACAGCGTGGGGGAGAGACAGAGAAGGGGAGAGACATAGAGAGGGAGAGACAGGGAGGGGAGAGACAGGGAGTGGGAGAGATGGGGAGGAGGAGAGACAGAGGGGGAGAGACAGAGAGGGGACCAGACCGAGAGGGGGAGAGAAAGAGAGGGGGAGAGAAAGAGAGGAGGAGAGACAGAGAGGGGGAGAGACAGAGAAGGGGAGAGACAGGGAGGAGGAGAGACAGAGAGAGAGAGATAGAGAGGAAGAGAGAGGGAGAGACAGAGAGAGGAAGACTTTGACTTTTATGTCCTTTTATTACAAAAGTATAAAAAGAAATGTGTGAGTGTATTAAATATACATATTGTCACGCGAATACCCTCGGTTAAGACCGTGGGATCACAGATATCCTGAACGAGCTTTAACTCTGAGGCGACGATCAATTGCGGATTTGACTATGCAAGCACGGGAGGAAGAAGGAAGCGGAAGAAGCAGCGAGCTCTTACCTCAGGGCCCGCACGTGCCAGCGTCTTCAACCTGCAAATTAATAACTCAACGAACGTGGAGGTAAAATGTACAAAAGGAATATTTATTACGGACCCGAGGACAAAGGAAAAGCGACGGTAAATAAATAATGTTCCTAAATCGGGATCCCGCACACAGACTTCATATACAGGACGAATGGAAAAGGGGTAAATCAAAGGAAATGTTGTTTGTGGATGCAAGCTTATCTGTCCCTGGTTGTGCAGCTTCGTCGTCCAGGCCCCAAGCTCGTGTCCAGTTGGCGCGAACCCCGCCCCTCTCTGCACGGTCTGTTTCGCGCCAACACAGCACAACACGCAGGCACCAGGATCACAAACCACAGGGGAGGATGATCATCAGCGCTGGTCTCTCCACTGCAGTTCAAAGGCAAGAACAGGTCAATCGCGAAGGGACAGTCAAGTGCAAGAGGCCAAGGGAAGAGAAGAGAGGAAAGAGAGAAAATGCCGGCGAGCGAGCCATTTTTGTCACTCGCGGTGTGACGTCAGCTCTCTCCCTCTACAAACCAGTGCCTCGTTTACTTCTCACCTTTCGCGCCTTTTTACATCACAGGCGCTTCTCCTCCAACCAGTGCGTAGCTTGTAAGTAGTGGTTTTGCGCCTTCCGCACGGATTGGCTGAATGTTTGCACCTTCCGCACTGATTGGCCGAGGAGTCATTGGTCGGTGGCCAATCAGTGTGCCGCTCCTTCACCTTTCTTACCCCCCAATCACGGGGAAGCTTTTTGTCCCTTCCCCGACCAATCACACGTTCTCCTGGACATGGCTCCCAGCCTGCCTGGCACGATGTTTGATGCCCATGGTGGCGTACTGCGCGGCTGCTGCCTGTTGGCTCTTCCAAAGTCATTGTTGTGGCGGGGGAATTATTTTATGTGTGGTGTGCTCATGGGCTTATTTAATGTCTATGGGATGTATTGCTATAAGGAACACTGGGATGCTCACAGAGGGAACGACACACAAGGGAATTTTACCCATAATCCCTGTACTAATGAGCATGCCCCGCCCCCTCATAACAGGGATGAAGATACAAGCTTAATCCGACATTCGGGCTACAGAACTTATTACATCTAGATTCGCTATCACGACAGCCGGACACCTACCTATGCAGATCTACCTGGATCTAGATATTCCTCTACCGCTAATTTTCATAACACAGCCACCCTCCCCTCCTCGGAACCGTAGCCCCTGCAAGGTTCACTGCAGGCGCTACCATTCCAGTCTCAACACACACTATCTCACACTTAATTGACCGATGAAATAAATCAGGAGGGCTGCGGGAAGTGAGCCAGAGCTACCTACCTGTTCTCCTCAACATGCTAATCCCCTCAAACAATCATGCAAATATGTAAAATCATTTTAATTCGTTGGTCGCTCCTGTGGTGGGAGGAAACAAACAACACTCAAACCTACCTTAACGACAAACCTTAACCTTGTGGTGCTGCGCACATACGACTCGATTTCCAGAGGTAGGCCACAACGCGTTGGTATAACAAAGAGTCTTTATTCAAAGCTCGCACTTCGGCACTGGGCGGGCTCGAGCTTAGAGCCCGCATATATATCCCGAGGCCACACCTCGTCCCCGGGCGTGGCCGATCGGTCGATAGGCGGGGCATGCATTCCAGTTCCCCGCCTGGATGTTCTCGCCACCTGCTGGTGTGCTGAATTCCTGCCCCTTGTGTCCGCCACACGTGCCCCCCCAGAATTCCCGCGCACCTGAAGGGTGAGTTTGCGGGGAAGCCGGATGACCCGGCCGAAACGCCCCCCTGGCGATGGGTGCCGGGCTGGGGGGTGGCGGGGCGGCGGGGCTGGGGGGTGCCAGGGGTCCGACCGCCGGGGGGCGGCCTCGACGCGGAGGCAGAGCTGCTTGCGGGGGGTGGTCCGGATCGAGGTGGGCCGGCTTGAGGCAGTCCATGGAGATGCGATCCGGGGCACCGCCGATGTCGATGGTGAAAAATTTGTCCCCGGTCTCCAGCACGCGGAAGGGCCCGTCGTACAGGGGCCGTAGCGGTGCCCGGTGGGCGTCGTGCCGGACGAAGATGTACTTTGCCGTGCGAAGCTCCGGGGCGACGTGGGAAGGAGGGCAACCGTGGTGTGCCTTCGGCACCGGGGCGAACCTCCGGGCGGTCACCTGAAGGGCGGAGCGCTGTTGCGCCGCGGACCAAGGAGCCGTGGAGTCGGGGATAAATTCACCCGGTACCCGCAGTGGTTGCCCAAAGACCAGCTCTGCCGAGGACGCGCGTAGGTCGTCCTTGGGCGCCGTCCTGAGGCCCAGCAGGACCCAGGGGAGTCTGTCGACCCAGCCGCCATCGCGGAGGCTGGCCCAGAGCGTGGCCTTCATTGAGCGATGAAAGCGCTCGCACAGGCCATTGGTGTACCATTGGCGGTGGTAGGCCGTGGTGCGGTGTAGTTTCACCCCGAGCCCTTGCGCCACCGTGGCCCGGAGCTCCGAGGTGAACTGGGGGCCGCGGTTGGACGAGATGTCTGAGGGGGCACCGAACCGGGCAACCCAAGTGGCGATGAAGGCTTGCGCCACATCAGCTGCAGACGTCGCCGCCAATGGGACGGCCTCCGGCGACCGTGTGGTGCGGTCCACCATGGTGAGGATGTGGGTGAACCCCCGCGAGGGGGGCAGAGGTCCCACCAAGTCGACGTGCACGTGGTCAAACCGAAGCTCGGGCACCGTAAACGGGGCCAACGGGGCCTGGGTGTGGCGGTGGACCTTCGCGCGCTGGCACGCGAGGCACGTCCTGGCCCAGTCGCGGACGTCCTTCCGGAGGCCATGCCAGACGAACTTCGCCGCGACGAGCTTCTGGGATGCCTTCGTGCCCGGGTGGGACAGGCCGTGGATGGCATCGAAAACTGGGCGCCGCCAGCCAGCGGGCACGATGGGGTGAGGCCGGCCGAGGGAGACGTCGCATAGGAGGGCCGCGCCCGCGGCGTCGAATGGCACCTCAGTGACGCGGAGGCCTGGACGCCGGGGTCGGCGGTCTGGTCCTCCGCCATCCGGGTATAGTCGACCCCGAGGGGGACCGCGTGCACGACGGACCGGGAAAGGCAATCAGCCACCGGGTTGTCTTTACCCGCCACGTGACGGATGTCCGTCGTGTACTCGGACACGGCAGAGAGATGACGCTGCTGCCGTGCCGACCATGGCTCGGCGACCTTGGCCATCGCGAACACAAGGGGCTTGTGGTCGACGAAAGCCGTGAACGGGCGGCCCTCCAGCAGATGGCGGAAGTGTCGGACCGCCAGGTGGAGCCCGAGCAGCTCGCGGTCTAAGGTGCTATAGCGGCGTTCGTGCGGGCGAAGCTGCCGGCTAAAAAACGCCAGTGGTTGCCAAGCACCACGCACCCACTGCTCGTGCACCGCGCCCACCGCATAGTCTGATGCGTCAGTGGTAAGGGCGATCGGTGCATTGGGCGACGGGTGCGCCAGCATGGTGGCGTCGGCCAGGGCCAGCTTTGCGCCCACAAATGCCACGGCCATCGGCTCTGACCAGGTGATGTCACCTTTGCCCGGCTTGCCCCGGAGGGCCTCGTGCAAGGGGCGGAGGAGCTGGGCGATGTGGGGCACGAAGCGGTGGTAAAAATTTACAATTCCCAGGAACTCCTGGAGCCCCTTGATCGTGCGGGGCCGCGGGAAATCCCTGACCACCTCCACCTTCGCCGGTAAAGCGACGGCCCCGTGCCTGGTCATGCGGTGCCCCAAGAAGTCGATGGTGGCGACGCCGAAACGGCACTTGGCGGGGTTGATGATGAGGCCATGCTGGCCCAGGCGTTCGAAAAGCGTACGGAGGTGGAGCAGGTGCTCCTCCCGGGACGCGCTAATGACTAGGATGTCGTCCAGGTAGACAAAAAGGAAAGGTAAGTCGTGCAAGATGCTGTCCATATGCCGTTGGAATGCCTGGGCCGCATTCGTCAACCCGAAAGGCATTCTCAGGAACTCGAAGAGGCCGAAAGGGGTGATGACGGCCGTCTTTGGGACATCGTCCGGTTGGACGGGGACCTGGTGGTAGCCCCGGATGAGGTCCACCTTGGAAAACACGGTCGTGTTTGCCAACCGGCGGAAAAGTCCTGGATATGCGGGACCGGGTAGCGGTCGGGGGTGGTGGCATCATTGAGCTGGCGGTAGTCCCCTCACGGCCGCCATCCTCCGCCGGGCTTCGGCACAATGTGCAGAGGAGAAGCCCAAGGGCTGTTGGAGCGCCGTACGATCCTCAGCCGCTCCAGCGTGGCGAACTCCGCTTTCGCCACGGCGAGCTTCGTGGGTTCGAGTCGGCGTGCCCGGGCATAGACCGGCGGCCCGACCGTGGGTATATGGTGCTCCACCCTGTGTTTAACGGCCACCGCTGAGAAGGTGGGCTGCGTGAGGGCCGGGAAACTGGCGAGGAGGCGGGTAAAGTCATCCGCTGCCGGAAGCGTGCAAACTAAACTCACCGGGACGGAACCTTCCAGCAAGCCGCTTGGCAAGCCGCTCGGTGAGCTGCTCAGTGAGCCGCTCAGTGAGCCGCTCAGCGAACAAGCGAGCGAGCTGAAGGTTTCGGCCTGGACTAGCCGTCTGCGCTTCACGTCGACCAACAGCCCATTCGCACATAGGAAGTCCGCACCGAGCAGTGCCATTGGCACGCTGGCGGTCACGAATGACCATTGAAAGCGCTGTCCTCCGAACCGCAGTGAGAGGCAACGCTTCCCGAATGTGCGGATGGGTGTACCATTGGCGGCAAGCAAAGCGGGGCCCCGGCCCGCGGTTTGCTTGTCGGACGTGGAGGCGGGGAGGACGTTTACCTGCGCTCCTGTGTCGCAAAGAAAACGGCACCTGGACAAGGTGTCCGTGATGAAAAGGAGGCTGCCGGAATGGCCGACGCTCATGGCCGCAAGGGAGCGCCGGTCGTTTCCCGACCCATCAAAAGAGCACGGCGGGCGACACGTTTTAGCCTGGCGGCCGAACCTGGCATGGTAGTAGCACCAGGTTTGCGGCGGTAACGGCCGCGGCGGCCATGCCGGCGGTGGTGGTGGTGGCGGCGGCGGTGGTGGTGGCGGCGGCGGTAGTGGACGGGGCGTAGCAGCGGCCACGAGGGAAGTCGGGAGCGCTGGAGCCTCCGCGCCGGGATCCACTATGGCAGCACCGTACACCGACCGCGTGTCGCAGGCCGCAAAATACTTGTCGGCCTCTCTAGCCAGGGCGCGGGGTTCCTTTATTTTGGAACCAGCCAGCGCGAGGCGTACCTGTGCAGGTAGCTGGCGTAGGAAAAGTGCCCGGAATAAGAAATCCGGGGGCTGGTCTCCAAGCAGGGACAGCATGGAATCCATCCGGACGGATGGTCGTGTGTCGCCGAGGGCGGGAAGGTCCAGGAGGCGGTCGGCCCGTTCGATCTCCGTGAGCCCGAACGTGGCGATGAGGAGACGTTTGAGCGCCTCATACTTGTTGTCGCCCGGCGGGCGCCGAAGGATGGACACGACTCGGGCGGCAGTGCCGGGCCCGAGGGCGGCGACCACGTGGTAGTACCGGGTCTCGTCCGCCGTTATGCCTCGGAGTTGGAATTGAGCTTCGGCTTGCAAAAACCAAACGTCGGCTTGCGCTTCCCAAAACTCCGGGAGTTTGACTGCGACGGCGTTGGTAGCCATGGCGCGTTTGGTGGTCAGCAACGGCTGAACCAATCGGGGTCACCAGTGTGGTGCTGCGCACACACGACTCGATTGCCAGAGAAGTAGGCCACAACGCGTTGGTATAACAAAAAGTCTTTATTCAAAGCTCGCACTTCGGCACTGGGCGGGCTCGAGCTTAGAGCCCGCATATATATCCCGAGGCCACGCCTCGTCCCCGGGCGTGGCCGATCGGTCGATAGGCGGGGCATGCATTCCAGTTCCCCGCCTGGACGTTTGCGCCACCTGCTGGTGTGCTGAATTCTTGTCCCTTGTGTCCGCCACAACCTTAACCAAAACTTCAGAAATTCTAAACTTTCAAAAACTCTAAAACATTTGTACAACCCCAGTCTACAGACCGTGTCCCCCGGTGGATGCCACAAGATGCAACCTTACCTGCGGGGCCATCCCAATGCACCCCCAAATTTCCGCGGGCCCTGTCCTGGTGTAACAGGTGAGTGACATGGCTCGGTGGATTTCGCCCACATTCATTCAACACAAATCCCATAACCACTCATACACATTCCATAAATCATTACACATTTCAAAAATCACAGAACACTTACTTCACCCTCCCCCCCCCCCCCCCCCCCTGGTCAGGCCTGCAGGATCATGGCATTGTTGTCATATACGTACATGTGTGTGTGTTCATTTCTACTGGGCAGCGGGGAGGTACCGCACAATTAAGATGGTGGGGGCGCTTCAGGCTGTGGTGCCCACAGTCCCCAAAACAAGTCACTCGACTTACAACTTCATTGCTCCCCCATGCCCCGCCCCCCTTACCTCTTGGCCCCACGACAGTCAAACAGCCCTTTCTGCCCTTACCCCGCCGGTGGGGGTCTCCACACACCAGGCTCCGTGGCCTCCTGCTTCAGCGCAGCTACACGGGTCGCTGGTAATCTTCCACCCCATGGCGCCCAAACAGACCCTCCACCGACGAGCTCCAATTTCCAGATACCACTGGCTGCCATGGGTAATTGCCGCAGAGGGGGGGTTGCAGTCATCGCTCCTCAGAGCTTGATCTGTACCTGCAGACACACACACCTTCCCTACCCACAAAATCCCCAAAACATATTTCCTCCCCCGCTGCCATTCAATTCTCAACACATTTTCAGAGAAGATGGTACAAAAGAGTTGCCATGGCCTGCTTCATGTGAAATCCCATTCACATTTAACCAAAACATTTCAAAAAGCACATTTCAAAACTCTCAATAATTACCACTCATCCATATTCTCCACCCCCGCGACCACATAAAAACACATAACCACAACACAAAAGAAACACCACCCACAAGACACTGTGTGGCACACGCTACATCCCCCCTCACCGGCCATGTCATCACTCTCACCCGCCCCCAACTCCAAATTACCTGTCCCCAATTTAACAAGCAAGTCCTGAAGCCTGGGACAGTACGCATCCAAACACTCACCTCAAGTGCAGGTACTTGCAGTCGGTCAGGTCCAAAGTGCCATCCACCCTCGCAATCCCAAAATTTATCATTGGACCAATCAAATTTCTCCAAATTTCACTTTTATCCCCACTGTACTGGCAGGTATGTGGATCCGCATCCAACGGTGAACTGTTCTAAACTACTACATGTGGCTACGACAGCTCCGCTCCTCGACCGTGCAAGGGTCATTAGGACAAGCTGAGCAGTCGAAACGCCAACATGGCCCATGAGTGTCCATAAGGGTGCGACCCACCATCCATCCTTCGGCCCCCCTGTGAGGAATACGACTGCACCAGTCCCAGCTGGCCAATGTGGTGAGCACCTGCTGCTAATAACACTCACTCACACAACCTCGGCCCTGGGGGAGACGGTCGCAGTGTGTGGCATCCACCCTCATGTCACCTACGCCGCCCTCATACACCAGTCCACAGAACAGCAGCCCCCAGTGACACCCACACTTGACCATGCCAAGGCCCAGTCGACAGCCATGCTCCACCAGGAGACTCCTCCAGAAGACATGGTCCACACACCTCGGACACCCATAGCACCACGTTGACCTGCAAACTACACAACTACATCGCCATAACCCCACGTCCCAAATATTGGCGCAGTCACCCCCGCAACCAGTTGAAGGCTGTGTCTTGCTAATCTATCAATTTTATCAAAGCCTCCAACACTTTGGTCTAACACACCTGGATCAATAATGGTGCCACTGCTGTCAGTATCCACCATTTCTCTTCACAAAATTCACCATTAAATTTGCATCTACCCTCAGATTACCCGTGCCAAATATATATTTTAAATTCACTAATTTCTCCAAAGAAGGGTGCTTTGCCATACACATGCCAGCCGAGCATGGCCCATATGCTCGGCTCGTTACAACATCCCGATTCAACATCCCATGGCTCTCTTCCCAAGCCGAGAGCCCACAAATCATAACGGAACATCCGTGGAAGATCATTCTCACACCATCATGTTCCACAGATGTCCCAATGGTTGTCCGGCAGGCTATGTCCATCCCTGTCCATTCGGTTCGACCCGCGTCCATAGACCAGCACAGCATGGCAGGTCACCACATGCTGGCTGTCCCAGAGTCTCAGGGAGAGGGTGTCAGGCTGCATGTCCGGGCGGTCACCAGTTCAGGCCCAAGTTGGCCGTCCGCCGTGCCGCCACCAAAGCGCGACCCACAACACCTCTCCCTAGTGGTCCTCAATATTCGCCATCCCAGGCCTGAGAAACCACCTCGGACCCCCTGGAGCTCTTAACCCCCACCATGGTCCGGTGACCCTGCCAGCCCGAGCGGCGCCCCGATGGACAAGGGACGCCACACTCCAACAGACCCCACGTGGGGCCCAGGTCATACCATGACACCCATGGCAGAACCCCACGTCCAAATCTCGCCAGCTCAGCCCCCCAGCTGGCTGGCATAACAAAATTTTGAAAGGGGCAAGTTTTCCCCGAGGCCATCCCCAATGACCTCTCCTGGTCCACATTCCGCAACCCGGGGACCAATTCCCACCAAGGCTGTTCCAAATCACATTCCCATTTCCATTTGATTTTAAATTTCTTTTTAACAATTTTTATCTCCTGTGCCAAACCGCAGCTGTAGGTACAGTCACGTGAAAAAGTAAGTACACCCCATTCAAAGTTTTGACTTTTTCAACATATTATAACATACAGCTATTTGATCTTCATTTCAACAATAGTGATAGATAAAGGTGATATAATATAACAAATATCATGAAACATTTACATTTTGTAGTCCATTGTATAATTTAAATAAACATAAATGCAAATTTCATATGTGGAAAAAGTAAGTACACCCATACATTTATCACTACTTCAAATACCTAAAATTAGAATCAGGTGCACCAGCTCAGGTGCAAATGATTAGAACATCGTTAGAGAGGATCTTGGAGGAACCTGTCTTATTTAAACCTCAGACATTTAGTTTGGTTTTCTCTTTGTTGTTGAAGTGTGTGGCGTCACCATGCCTAGATCAAAAGAGCTCACTGAGGCCTTCAGAAAGAAGGTTATAGATGCCTACAAGTCTGGGAAGGGATTTAAAAAGATCTCCAAACAATTTGAAATCAATCATTCGACTGTCTGGAAGATCATCTACAAGTGGAGAAGATTCCAAACAACTGCCAAATTATTCCGGTCAGGCCGTGCCAGCAAGTTCAGCCCCAGAGCAGACTGCAAGATGCTGAAAGAAGTCTCTAAGAATCCCAGAATGTCATCATGGGACCTACAGGTAGCTCTTGCCACTGTTGATGTCAAAGTGCACGAGTCGACCATTAGAAAGAGGCTGCACAAATTTGATCTGCATGGGAGGTGTGCCAGGAGGAAACTTTTGCTGTCCAGAAAGAACATCAGGGCAAGAATAAAGTTTACCAATGAACACCTCGGCAAAGACCAGCACTTCTGGAGCAATGTGCTCTGGACAGATGAGTCAAAGGTAGAGCTATTTGGCCACAGTACCAGAAGACATGTTTGGCGAAAACCATAGACAGCATTTGACCACAAGAACCTGATACCAACTGTAAAGCATGGTGGTGGAAATATTATGGTTTGGGGCAGCTTTGCTGCATCAGGGCCTGGGCAGCTCACCATCATAGAATCCACTATGAATTCTTCATTGTACCAGAGGGTGCTTTAGGATAATGTGAGGCCATCTGTCGGAAAGTTGAAGCTCAACCAAAGGTGGACCTTGCAATATGACAATGACCCTAAACATACCAGTAAATCCACCAAGGTATGGCTGAAAATAAAGAATTGGAGGGTTCTGGAATGGCCAAGTCAAAGCCCGGATCTAAATCCCATCGAGATGTAGTGGGGGGATTTGAAACGAGCTGTGCATGCAAGAAACCCCTCAAACATCGCACAGCTGAAAGAATTCTGCATGGAGGAGTGGGCAATCATTTCTCCCAGTCGATGTCAGAGACTGGTGGACAGTTATAAGAAACGCCTACTTGAGGTTGTTTCTGCCAAAGGGGGCAATACCACCTATGAGAGCCAAGGGTGTACTTACTTTTTCCACATGCGAAATTTGCATTTATGTTTATTTAAATTATACAATGGACTACAAAATGTAAATGTTTCATGATATTTGTTATTTTATATCACCTTTATCTGTCAATATTGTTGAAATGAAGATCAAATAGCTGTATGTTGAAATATGTTGAAAAAGTCAAAACTTTACATGGGGTGTACTTACTTTTTCACGTGACTGTAACAGTGTAACAAGTCCTACTACAGGTTGTTCTGCCCCTCCCCACAGCTGTTCCAAATTCCCCACGGGGACCAAATTTTCCAAGGCTCTATCTCCTGATCCCTCTATGTCCAAATCCAGCTCGGAGCCCACACACTCCCTCTGCTGGGTATTCAATTTCAGAGCCTCTGGTACCCAATTGGTATGCATGGTGAGGGTCCCCTCGGTCACTTCAACCACCTCTTCGGACAGACTCACCTCATCCCCCAAACTCCTTTGGGACTGGTCAACTTTACCTCGCTGGTGTTGTCCCAGGTGTCCAACTGCTGTGTCACATCATGCTCATCCCCATCACCAATCAGTTCTGGCCCCGACAGGCCTTCCCCAATAAATACCCGGTCCGGCTCCATTACTCTGACCCCCCCCCCCCTATTGTTACCCCCTGTTGCACTGCACAACTGCCCTTGTGGGGCACCATTCCAAAGTCACCCCCCTGTTGAGGTGTTGTGGCATCCATCCGGCCCCGACAACCCTCCAGGCCACCATGTGGGAAACATTTCCCAATTAAATTTTTACCTTCTCCATTTCCTTCCCCAACTTCCCCATTTACTTCAACTGCCATTCCCGGCTCCTGAGCCCCATGCGCATCAGCATGGGACGCACACTTCCATTGTCCCATTTAACTCCCCCATTCAGATTGAATTTCTGCCACCCTTGGCTTCTCCTATGCCCCATCAGCACCATTCTTTAGTTCTTCCTTTGATTCATTCGTCCATTCCTTCAATTGTTCAATCTGGGCATCCAGTTTGCTATTCATTCGCATCATGTCTCCCTTCAACCCATCAATTTTATCACTAATGCTGTTATTCAATCGCTCATTCTGAGCATCCATTAATTCCTTCATGAATTTCATCAAGGCATGGTCGGATATCGCGGCCGTCCCTATAGCGGGGGAAGCTCCATCCCTACGCTCACCCCCATCTACATCTGACTCACTTCCAAGGCGATCTGCATCTGCACCTTCCACGTTCCACCCTTTGCGAGCCGTTTTTGTCACTCGCGGTGTGACGTCAGCTCTCTCCCTCTACCAACCAGTGCCTCGTTTACTTCTCACCTTTCGCGCCTTTTTACATCACAGGCGCTTCTCCTCCAACCAGTGTGTAGCTTGTAAGTAGTGGTTTTGCACCTTCCGCACTGATTGGCTGAGGTGTCATCGGTCAGTGGCCAATCAGTGTGCCGCTCCTTCACCTTTCTTACCCCCCAATCATGGGAAGCTTTTTGTCCCTTACCCGACCAATCACACGTTCTCCGTTTTCCGGGGCGTGGCTCCCAGCCTGCCTGGCACGATGTTTGATGCCCATGGTGGCATACTGCGTGGCTGCTGCCTGTTGGCTCTTCCAAAGTCATTGTGGTCGCGGGGGAATTATTTAATATGTGGTGCGCTAATGGGCCTATCTAATGTCTATGGGATGTATTACCATAAGGGACATTGGGATGCTCACAGAGGGAACGACACACAAGGGAATTTTACCCATAATCCCTGTACTAATTAGTATGCCCCGCCCCCTCGTAACAGGGACGAAGATACAAGCTTAATCCAACATTCGGGCTACAGAACTTATTACATCTAGATTCGCTATCACGACAGCCGGACACCTACCTATGCAGATCTACCTGGATCTAGATATTCCTCTACCCCTAATTTTTATAACAATATATACAAATTTATGATGGAAGAAAATAGAAGAGAAAGAAAGAGAACCATAAACATGAGAAAAAAAGGACCATTAAGAAGAAAATAATCATTACATTGTGATAACACAAGCCTTGTCACAAAATTATTAAATTATTGTTTTCTTGAATTTCACAAATTCCTTCAAAACACAAGGTATCAATACATTTTTTAATTTCGCTTGCACCCTGAGCAAAATTTAATTCAAGTTTTAACCTTGCTGAAACCAAAGCACTGAAAAAAAACCCAGCACATTGCACTGTTCCAAGGGCTTGCCACCCAGCTTTGCCTTCCGTGACAAGTACACAGCAAGCTTGGCAGTGGCTATTAAAAAAATAAGTAATGTCGGTACACGATCATGTTTTATAGGAAAACCAAAGATGAAAGCTTTCAAAGAAAAGTTGACATGCATTTTACGGAAAATATAGTTTAACCAATGAAACAAAGGAGAGTCTTTCGCAATTAACAAGAGCATGAAACAAGTCTTCCCTTTCTGGACAAAAAGGACAACAACCAGGAATAGGAGAAAAAAAATGATCGTATATATTGCATGATTGTATTTTTACAGGTACCAACTTCCAACTTCCGGGATCGGCCACCCGATCGGCTAATGTTGGCTTTGAAACTCCGCGCGTGGCACGAGCACTCTCCCGAGGTTGCACGTATGATCTACAAGCTACTTTAACTTGTAGATGACAAGCGCTCTCCCGAGGCTGCACGTATGATCTACAAGCTACTTTAACGACACGAAAGCTGGGAACTTCACGCGTGGCACGTGTGCCCTCTGGAGGCGGCATGACTGGCCTACAAATGACTTCAACGGCACGAAAGACTTTAGCTGGCGTTGGATCCACACGTGAGGTACGAGCACCTCGCCTCGACGACTCGATAACTACAGGTCCACCTGGCCTGGCTCGTGCGATAATCCCACTCATGATCGAGGGAATTTTTGCTAATGCTTTGATCGATACGGGATCCACGGATAGTTATGTTGATTTCCGACTTGTGCAGAAACATGGATGGCCGATTCTAGGGACAAGACGTCGAATCTTTATGGCCTCTCAGGGGCTATGGCTTAGCACGAAAGGGGAATGTTGACTGAAGCTTGTGATTAAGGGTCGAATGTTTCCGGATGTGCAGCTAATGGTCTTACCAGAATTATGTGCAGAAGTTTTGCTAGGACATGATTTTCTCAAGCGACATGGACGTTTGGAAATGGAATTTGGTGGTACTGATACTCTTGCTGTGTGTGCCCTTGCAGGGATGGAAATTGAGCCACTGTCGCTGTTCCCCAATATGACCACGGACTGTACACCTGTCGCGGTTAAATCACGATGCTACTCACGAGCTGACGCGCAATTCATTGCAGAAGAAACGGCCCAGCTACTAAAGGAAGGTATCATAGAACCTAGTCGGTCGCCATGGTGGGCCCAAGTTCTGGTGGTACGAAGCGAATCGCATCGCAAACGCATGGTAATCGACTATTCGCAGACGATTAATCGGTTTACACAGCTGGATGCCTACCCACTCCCGGGAATGGACTCCCTGGTTCGACAGGTGGCACAGTATTCAGTCTATAGCACTCTCGATCTGCATAGTGCGTATCATCAAATCCCCATCTCCGAGGCAGATCGCATCTATACAGCGTTTGAATCGGGTCAGAGGTTATACCAGTTCAACCGGCTACCTTTTGGGGTCACGAACGGGGTCACTTGTTTTCAGAGGGATATGGATGACCTCATCGCTAAGGAGAACTTGACTGATGTCTTTGTTTATCTGGATAATCTCACGGTTTGCGGGTATGACCAGGAACATCATGATGCTAATCTGAAGCGCTTCCTCGAGGTCGCGCAGAGATATCGCTTAACTATGAACGAAGCAAAATGTCGTTACTCCGCTCGCACAATAGATCTTCTGGGGTACATCGTGACCCACGGCTCGGTTGCTCCAGATAAGGAGCATCTGCGACCCTTGCTCGACATGGTACCGCCCTGCGATCGTGCTTCGTTGAAGCATGCTCTCGGGCTGTTCGCTCATTATTCTAAGTGGGTACAAAATTTCTCCACGAAGCTCCGCCCACTTGTGGAATGTGAAGCGTTCCCCATGAGCCTTGCCGCCAAGGCCGCTTTCCATGGCCTTAAGTCCGACATCGCTGGCGCCGCTGTGGCGACGATTGATGAAAATAAATCTTTTGTTTTGGAAAGTGATGCATCGGATCATGCAATAGCTGCAACTCTCTCCCAAGGGGGGCGCTCTGTGGCCTTCTTTTCGCGAACTCTCTCCTCCGCTGAGCGGAGACATTCATCTGTCGAAAAGGAGGCGTATGCCATCGTCGAGTCGATTCGGCGTTGGCGTCCCTATTTGCTTGGACGATGCTTCCACATTATCACGGACCAACAAAGCGTTGCGTTTATGTGCGACACCCAGCATGCTCAACGCATTAAGAATGAGAAAATCACTCGCTGGCGGATCGAAATCGCCGATTTCTGCTACACAATCAAATATTGCCCTGGGAAGGATAACCCGGTTGCCAACGCCTTGTCGCGGCCGCCGACGTGTGCGAGTCTCATATCTTTTGAGGACCTGCGCGCTTTGCACGACACCTTGTGTCATCCCGGGGTGATGCGTTTCGCTCATTTTGTGCGTAGTCGTAACTTGCCCTACTCGGTTGAGGATATTCGTCAAATCTGTCACGCTTGTTCTGTATGTGCTGAACTCAAACCGCGCTGCTACAACCCTCCTATGGGGACGCTGGTCCGAGCTACTAGGCCGTGGGAGAGATTGGCGATGGATTTCAAAGGGCCACTGCTGGCGTCACCGGCTTCGAGTAACTCTCGTTACCTGCTCACAATCGTTGATGAGTACTCGAAATTCCCTTTTGCTTTCCCGTGCGTAGATATGACAGCCGCCACGGTTATCCGGTGCCTGCAGAACTTGTTTTCTATGTTTGGGAATCCGGCTTACGTGCATACCGATCGGGATCGGTGCGGTGTTCCTGTCCCAGGAAGTGAGGAACTTCTTATTCCAGCATAATGTCGCTTCTGCCTATACCACTCTGTATAGGCCGCAGGCGAATGGACAGGTCGAACGCTTCAATGGTATTATATGGAGTGCCGTTATGCTGAGCCTTAAGTCCCTCGGCCGAGGCCTAGACAAATGGGCTTGGCCGCTACCCGCGGCACTGAACTCGATCAGGACTTTGCTGTGTACGGCTACCAATCAAATTCCCCACGAACGGATGTTTCATCACCCGAGGAGTTCGGGTAGTACCTGATCTTTACCTAGTTGGCTTGCAGAGCCGGGACCAGCTTTCCTCAAACCTGCTGTTCGCATGAGTAAGTATGATCCACTAGTGGATAAGGTGCAGGTACTCCAAGCTAATCCCGAGCATGCTCGTGTGTTGATGTCTGATGGACGGGAGTCAACTGTCTCCGTACGCCACCTGGCCCCTTGCGGGGAAATTGACGAACCAATTTACGAGTCCATGGACTCTCCCGTTGCTCGGCCTGTGGAGTATCTGCCGGCCCTCTCACCGCTAAACGCACCCCAACCTGTAGGCTCGGTGGTGCCACTTCCGTCACCTGACTTAGGCAGCTACTCCGACGCAGGGGACTCCGGTCTTGGGGATGTAGTACCCGGTAGTTTCCGGACCCGTGCCGGAATCGAGATTCGTCGCCCCGATCGCTACGGATGGACCAACTGACATGGACGGACAATTGCTGCCCCTACTATTATGCTACTGCATGCTTGATTTCTGCCTTAGCGGAAGTGTAGTTATAACGGCGGGGAGAATGTAATGAAATTGTACCTAAGTTGAACCCAGGTGTTATGCTCTCTCCAACCACTGAGAGGCGTCTATAAGAACTCGGACGACCATCGCTCTGGATCATTCCTGTGACATATAATCTGTGACAGCGTAGACTCGAATGGTGCATACATTTAGATGAACCAGGCTTGCTTGCACTGATTGTCAATTGCTGGACTTCTCCTTCATTATATAATCCTGATATATTGCATGATCGTATTTTTACAGGTGTTGCCAGAGATCGAATTCGCATTAAACCTATCATTGGGACAATGTTGTGGATTTGACTTCTTACAACAGCACTCATCATCAAACCAACGTCTTCTGAATGCTTCACCATCTTCAACGAGCTTCACCATCTTCAACATGCAGGGTTTGATAAGTGTCTCTCCAATGGTGTGAGGCTTTTTGTGTTTGGCAATTTCCAATGCAACTTCATATGAGGCCTCCACTGCTGCTGCACTATGTTGCTGAAAAGACCCACAAGCATCGAGCTTTTGACGTTTGAGAAGAAGCTCATGGCATTTGAAGAACTCCAAATGCTTCTCTGAGTGTTCTGGATGCTTCCTCTCTAGGTGACGCTTGAGTTTCGAAGGTTTCATCGATTCCGCACTCAGGACAACATGGCACAAGATGCATTGTGGTTTCTCGACGCCGTTGTTGGCGAGTACTGTGGTGAAGCCAATGTTGAGGTAGTCTTCCGAGTATTTGCGCCTTTTAGCCATTGCTTCAGATCTGTAAATACAAAAACCTGGAAATAGACTATGTTCATCTCATATCGGCAACACATCGAAAAGAGCAAGTGAAAACTATAGCCAACTCCACCGGCACAACATTATGTTGTGTGTTCTAGGTATCAGCGAAATGAAAGTTTTGGTAATGTTCCCTTCTCTCAAGGCTACCAAGTTCTCCCAATGCTTCTTGACCCCCCAGCCCACCCTCCACGACCCCCAGGGGGTCGCGACCCACAGGTTGGGAACCCCTTTCTTAACGGTTAAGGTGGCTGGCTTGAGATCTCACTGTCCTGAGTTCGAGCCCCTGTCAGTCGTTGAATTAACACCAACTTGGTTGACTCAGCCTGTGATTCTTCGGAGGTCGACAAAACAGGGTACCAGCTTACTGGTAACAGGGGCACTGCATCAGTGGCACAGCTGCCCTCCAATCAATGATGCAAACCTGCAGTCACATAGTACAAGCAAAATGACGAATAAGGACAGAAATGATAAAAACTTTCTTACATGAGATTTCTGCAGGTAATGATGTATGAAATGATATATATTTTGTACTACTTATTTTCATTATACTGTAAAGCTTGAAATGTGGAAATTGAACTTGAACTGAATTAAGAGAAAGTACAGTCGGCCCCCGCTGTTCGCGAGGGATACGTTCCTGAAAAATCTGCGAATAGCGAAACCCACAAATGGTGGGACATTGTTTCAATGGAAAAAGGGGGAATAGGTTCCCCAGTCGTGAAAATTCGCGAATAGAGAGGAACAAACTGTGAATGGTGACGCAAATGTCGACGATAATCCACGAAGGTTGATGAATGTCCTGGAAATAGCGACACAAAACCTGCGAATAGCGGCGATAA
Source organism: Myxine glutinosa (assembly GCF_964187855.1). Classification (NCBI taxonomy): domain Eukaryota; kingdom Metazoa; phylum Chordata; class Myxini; order Myxiniformes; family Myxinidae; genus Myxine; species Myxine glutinosa. Next base: position 221,319,009 of record NC_136261.1, on the reverse strand, counting down.
TCCGCGAAGGTTGATGATAATCCACGAAGGTCGATGAATGTCCTGGAAATAGCGACACAAAACCTGCGAATAGCGGCGATAATCCGCGAAGGTTGATGATAATCCACGAGGGTCGATGAATGTCCTGGAAATAGCGACACAAAACCTGCAAATAGCGGCGATAATCCACGAAGGTTGATGATAATCCACGAAGGTCGATGAATGTCCTGGAAATAGCGACACAAAATCTGCGAATAGCGGCGATAATCCGCGAAGGTTGATGATAATCCACGAGGGTCGATGAATGTCCTGGAAATAGCGACACAAAACCTGCGAATAGCGGCGATAATCCGCGAAGGTTGATGATAATCCACGAGGGTCGATGAATGTCCTGGAAATAGCGACACAAAACCTGCAAATAGCGGCGATAATCCGCGAAGGTTGATGATAATCCACGAAGGTCGATGAAAATCCCGCCAATTTATGCCACGGCATTTTTTCAATGGGGAAAAGGGGGATAGGTTATAGGTTCCCGGCAGTTCCCGATTCATATAGGAAGATTTTAAAAGTTTGAAATGTTTTCGACCGCAAATGCACATGATTAGTTTCACAAAAAATGTGTACAAAAAAACAACAAAAAAACGACAACACCAGGTACCATTTCCAATTTATTGAAGGAATGCACTTACAGTTTATTAAAAGTGCTTAATCATACCGTACCGTGAAAGTAAAAAAAAAAAACACAACACCATCATGTACCGTTTAAATTTTTTATTTTACAAACACACGCAAAAATTTTATTTTACAAACACACGCAACTCTCAAATGATGATGATGTTGATGATGATGGTGATGAATTAAAATCTCAAGAATTCCTCAAACTTTGAGGGTAACTCAAATGATGGTGCAGCAAAATCGTGCACTGAGGGAGAGCCAGGAAAGGTACGAGAATGTGAGAATGCTGGTGAGGACGCTGGTGAGGATGCTGAGAGGGTGCTGGTGATCTTGAGGTGGAGGTAGCAGGGCTGAAGAAATGGGTGATGGAGGGCTGCCTGACACATTGCCCAACATTTCGATGCAGCTCTTTGTACAGGAGCAGCACATAATTCAAGCCTCTCTTGAACTTGAGGTACTTCTCCATGACTGGGTCAGCAGCTTCCAACTTACTGCATGTCCTGCAGCAACTCGCCTAGGAACTAGTCTGTGAGGTTGGACCTCGGCACCTCTTCCTCATCACTGCCCGCCTCTGCCTCCTCGGACATCTTTGGAATGGCGTCCAACTCGTCCTCGGTGAGCGGGTTTAGGGAACGGTTCAGCATCATGGTTTTCAACATGAAGTCCCTCGTTTGTGTGTTGCCCTCGATCCATATTCTGAGAATCTTCTATATCCTTTCCATGTGGACATTCCGGACATGGGTGACCACCTTCGTACTCGATACAGGCTCGCTGAAGCTTTCTCACAAATGGCCTTCTCCTTCTTCCTTATGTAGTGAACTGTGGATTCGTTGCCACCATAATGCCTGCCAACAAAGGCCGCACTCTCTCCTCTCGAAATCCGGTCGAGCAGCTCCACTTTCTGGCTCAGGCTCATCACTTTCTTCTGTCTCTTGGTGGTCGACGCATCTCTGGCACTGGTATTGCGTTTGGGAGCCATTATTGAACGATGAGCAGAGCAAGTCAAAAACACAAGTCAAAGCAACGGAACGAGAAGAATGATGGAGATGGAGGACACAATCTGTATATATGTAGGATTGCGGGAATTGTGGGTATCTGCGGGAGCCCATTGTTTGTGGGGGATGTTATCGGATGATGCCATATTGAGCCTATCTGCTAATTTCAATAATCTATTTAATGAAGCATTTACATTCTATAATTCGCGGGGTTGACTTGTTTTAGTCGCTGATGTAACATCCCCCAAAGCATTTTCATTGTGTAAGATCTCTGATGATTTACTGTAAATTGCAAATTGTAATCGATTTAATGAAGCGTTTGCATTCTATAATTCGCGGGGTTGACTTGTTTACACATCTAGTGGGATAACCCACTAAACTCGCTTATAGTGCGGCTAAAATTCGCGGCTGCGAAAGCCTTGAAAACGCAAATCACACAGCAGTGAATGTACAGTACTGTACAGTATAAGCAGGTTATGCTCACGGCTTGTATAACATGTTTTTTTTGCGTACATCCACCTGCTTTTTGCATGCCTGATAAAAGATGGGTTTTATAAATGTGTCAAGATAATGGCTCGTGAATTTTTTTTTGTGCCCTTGAAAAATCACAAATTCGCGGAACATGGCTGCGAATATGGGGGAAAACCGCGATTTCGCAGAACAGCTGCGAAAAGAAAAGAAAAAACAATTTGCGGGACATTTTTCCGCGAATAGAGAAACATGCCACATTTGATCAACCGTGAATACACTGATTACGCAAATAGTGGAACCGCGAATAGCAGGGTCCAACCGTATCTTCTATATATATAAAAGAAAGTTTTTGTTTGTTTGTTTGTTTGTTTGTCTGCACGCGCTAATCTCCTGAACGGTGAAAGACAAGAGGAAACCTCTGAAACAAAAAATGTCGGGACGGGCCCCGGGAAGGTTATAGGCGAGGTGGCGAGGCTGGTAGAGGCCGCCTCGGCTGGGCTGGGCCCATTTCAAAATTAAAAGCTGAGCTGAATTATAGTAGTCAATCTTCTACGGCCGCGAGTAAAAGCTGAATTATAATAGTAAATTCATTCAAAAAGAACCCGGGCAATGCCAGGTGCTTTCGGCTCATTTCATATAAATATTTCAGGTAGGGCAAAGGACGAATGACGTAAGTATGTAGAACTCCATTATAATATGTGAGTTCAGCTATTTGGCAGTGAAACAACATATAATATTACTGACATTAATTTCAAACTAGGGCATTGCCCGTACTATATCTATATCTAAAATTATATCCCCCCCCTCTATTTACATGAAATGGTTTGGTCCAAAGCGAACGGCTTCCGGAGTTTGGTAAAGAAATCGCCATCGCGTGCACAAACGCGCAGGAAAGCGAATGAATCGCAAATTCGGTTTTATTAGTTTTAAAACATAGTTTAACGCCAACATAGTTTGCAAACGTGAAATAAATGAATACGCTCTCAAATGTGCCATCCGAGGCAGAGTGTGTCCTCCACGTTCGGCACACGCGATCGTTCGCTGCTCTCTGATTGGTTGAATCGTTTTTTGGACATAGCTCGGTAAGTAATTGTCCGATTAATATGAAACCTTGAAAAGGCACATCCTCGGGTCCCCAGCAATATACCTGGCAAGTTAAAAGTATATCGGACCCGTGGTTGTCGAGAAACAGCGGTCACAGACAAACGTACAGACGTACAAACGTACAGAGATTACTGGAATTATAGATAGATGTAAATGCAGAAAAAACGTAAACATTGAATATCGAGAGAAGATAGGATAAGGATGGAATGAATGGGGTTGTTGGTCTATAAATATGATGAGAAAAATAAAGGAAAAGAGCAAAAGGCTACCGGATATGAAAATTGATTGGCCAATCACAAACAGCAAAAGGCTACCGGATATGCACATTGTTTGGCCAATCACAAACAGCAAAAGGCTACAGGATATGCATATTCATTGGCCAATCACAAACAGCAAAAGGCTACAGGATATGCATATTAATTGGCCAATCGCACACATAACGAGCGTATTGTGCATGCAAGTGCTGAATAATTTCCTACTTATTTGAATCTATAATCTCAAGTTCTAGGGACACAAGCACATTGATGATGTCAGTCATGCATGTGTGGATGGTTGTTATCTCCAAATGCGGGTTTCAGAAAGTGGAACGGAGCCCTCCCAAGTCTCGAAATATCCAACTCCATTTCAGTAAGGGATCATGATTCATGGACCAATTTGTGAAGTTTTCTTATTCTCAAAGTTTTGTTCAGAGGGCTCTTTTGAGGATCATCACCGGGCAGACAGCTTCCAATTGCAGTGTTTGTCGAAAGATTCCCAGGGATGGCTTTTAAGATCTCTGTGAGGTTCTTTTTTTATCATTCTCGTTGCTCCAATAATCACTGGTAAATTTTGGTGCTCTTCAGCTTCCAGGATCTTTTCATTTCATTTTTTAGAGCTTAGTACTTGGGTCATTTCCTTGATTTCTGCATTGTTAAGGCCAAAATCGCAGGGGACTTTTTAATGGGATTTTGCCAGCCACAAAGCCACCAAGGCCACTCGAGGTGGGGGCTAAAAAGTGGGACTGACACCTCAATTTGCAATGCCTTCTTTTCTTTATTGTACTTCAGTACTATATCTGGTCGCAATGCTTTTTTTCTATGTTCATGCTTGATGGAATCATTAGATAATATGTGAGCATTACTTCCTTGTTTTCAGCGATTGCTTTTGGTTCATGTTTCCATGGGTTTTCTGGAACTGGGATATTGTGACTTTTGCAGAAGTGCCAGTGCATTACTCAACATACTTTGTTGTGCCTTTGTGTGTACAGCTGCTCTGACATGAGTTTTTTACATCCTGATCGAGGTGGCTCATACTTTCTGTTTCTACATTGTAGAACCTCCACTTGTCCGATTGACTCAGTCCCACCATTTTCTTAAAGCCATTGGTGTCGTGTCATTGGTCTTGGCTAATAATGATTCTTCTCCATCCCAGTTGATCTGACCTCTTCTTAGCCATTCCAAAGAGCCTTCTTTGTCTACGCCCAATCTGTCCAACTCTTTTTTTTTTATACCTTCCTGCTCTTTTATCGTTTTCCCAGTTGTCAGTGTATATCTGTTGATATTTCGTTTTATATTTTTCTTTCTTCTTTTTTTGCAATTGTTGGGGCTACACTCGTTTCGGTTTCTTGTGCGACATCTTCCATTTGCACATCTCTTTGGAATTTTGTTTTTTGCTAGGTGGAATTAGGGATACCTTCTCTGGTTTGTTGTCTTCATGTTTGCTTACAAATTGGATTCGGTAGTCTATTGCACATTTTACTTATTCGGCCAATCCTGAAGTTGTCATTCTGTGCACTTGGTTGAGCTCCATCAGGCCGCTACCAGCTTGTCTCGGCAGGTACGTTCTTGGGATGCATTGGTTTTTGTAAAACATTTTGTGGATGGTGAGGAGTTTTATTGTTTTGATATCCAGTTTATTGATTTCTGATTGTGGCCAGTTTATAATTCCGCAGCTGTACTGGAATACTGGCGTTGCGAGTTGGTTTATGGCTTTGATTTTGTTTCTTGTAGATAGGTATGTTTTCAAGATCAGCCTCGGTCTACACAGTTATTCTTTGGTAATTGTTTTCCACATTTGTTTGTGACATATTTGGTGGCCCTCTTCTACTCCGAGGTATTTGTACGATGCTTTGTTGGCTAGCTCCTGTATTGTTGTATTTGTGTCAATTTCTACGCTGTCCGTATTTGTTGGTCTAACTTGTATGAATGTGCACTTGGCGCACGTATCCAGGCCAAATCCCATTTGAATGTTGTCGGAGTACCGTTTCACTAATTTGAGTTGTTCTGCCAATTTTTTCGCCTTTTGGTGCAAAGAGTTTTAAATCATATATGTATTGTCAGTGTGTGTGTGTGTGTCTTTGTGTGCATGTGTGTTTATGGGGTATGTGTATGGGCTGGCAGGATGGCCTAGTTCTAATCGCCTGTAATGTGTTTAGCCTGGGTTCAGATCTCGACCCAGCTATAAACTGTCATCCTCTCCACATCTCACTCTCCTCTCCACCACTCCACACCTCTCTCCGCAGTGAGGGTGATTCATCAATTTGTGTCATGGAATTTGTTCAGTGTGCTGGCGATAACTCACCTCCACCGTGGGATGTTCGAACATCCACAAACTAATGCCAGCTGACGGGACACGGACGTGTACACCACCACGTGTATTCGTGGTGTATCACCGAGCATGTGTAACACCAGAGCGACGGTTTGTAGCTAAAGGCTTCACAGCTCAGAGTTGAGTGTGCAGACATACAGCTCTAGATCTCGCTTAGACCTCCATATGGACCAACAACAAGGTGCACACACACGTACAATTGTCACACACAGACGCACAAAACCGCGCGAAATTCTCGACCGCGAGTGATGAAGCCGTAAATGAAAAATTGACCCGCGCCACAAAAGCCCGAGGATTATGGCGGCCAGAGCTTATCAGCGACAGCGAGCGGGACGTTTTGAAATGTCTTGTCGCCACTTCCTCCGTCTCCACAGCGACCGAGGAGAACTGGAGGCGATTATTGTGAGATAAAAATAATGGCGAAACGCGACTCATCTGCGGCCCTGCCCGCCACGTGCTGTGTCTGTCGTGCGCTGAAAATGCAAAAGTTGCCGGGAAAGTTTGTTAAACTTGTGTGTGTCTGTGCTCTCATTATGCTCGTCGTCCCTCTGGCCCCCCTCTCCCCAAAATAAAATATTATCACAGAATTTCCAAAATAATCATTTATTCACGTGATGTTTATTCATTCTAACCAAGTAAGTGTTAAAATAAGTACAGGTCGACAGGTGCGCACACTCGCCTCCAAGGTGTCGTGTCGAGCTTGAGTTGGAATACCGACCCAGCTGTAAACTGCCATCCTGGTATTTCACGCGCAGGGTGATTCATAAATGTGTGTGTGCCGTTCCTAGATGGACGTTAGAGATCCCACGGTTTTATTCATGAAGATTCCAAATTAAACCATGTAAAATTCAAGATTCCTGCCATAATTACTGCTGCCAATGCACTTACCTCTCCACGTCTCACTGTCCTCTCCACCACTCACTCTCCTCTCCACATCTCACTCTCCTCTCCACATCTCACTCTCCTCTCCACCACTCACTTTCCTCTCCACCACTCACTCTCCTCTCCACCACTCGCTCTCCTCTCCACCACTCACTCTCCTCTCCACCACTCACTCTCCTCTCCACCACTCGCTCTCCTCTCCACATCTCACTCTCCTCTCCACCACTCACTCTCCTCTCCACCACTCACTTTCCTCTCCACCACTCACTCTCCTCTCCACCACTCGCTCTCATCTCCACACCTACCTCTCCTATCCACATCTCGCTCTCCTCGCCACCACTCACTCTCCTCACCACCACCACTCACTCTCCTCCCCACCACTCACTCTCCTCTCCACCACTCACTCTCCTCTCCACATCTCACTCTCCTCTCCACCACTCACTCTCCTCTCCACCACTCACTCTCCTTTCCACCACTCGCTCTCCTCTCCACCACTCTCCCTCCTCTCCACATCTCACTTTCTTCTCCACCACTTGCTGTCCTCTCAACCACTCACTCTCCTCTCCACCACTCACTCTCCTCTCCACCACTCACTCTCCTCTCCACCACTCACCCCTCCTCTCCACCACTCACTCTCCTCTCCACATCTCACTCTCCTCTCCACCACTCACTCTCCACCCCACCACTCACTCTCCTCTCCACATCTCACTCTCCTATCCACATCTCACTCTCCTATCCACATCTCACTATCCTCTCCACATCTCACTATCCTCTCCACATCTCACTCTCCTCTCCACATCTCACTCTCCTCTCCACATCTCACTCTCCTCTCCACATCGCTCTTCTCTCCACCACTCACTCTCCTCTCCTCATCTCTCTTCTCTCCACCACTCACTCTCCTCTCCACCACTCACTCTCCACCACTCACTTTCCTCTCCACCACTCACTCTCCTCTCCACCACTCACTCTCCTCTCCACACCTACATCTCCTATCCACATCTCACTCTCCTCTCCACCACTCACTCTCCTCTCCACATCTCACTCTCCACTCAACCACTCACTCTCCTCTCCACATCTCACTCTCCTCTCCACATCTCACTCTCCTCTCCATCACTCACTCTCCTCTCCACCACTCACTCTCCTCTCCACATCTCACTCTCCTCTCCACATCTCACTCTCCTCTCCACATCTCACTCTCCTCTCCACCACTCACTCTCCTCTCCACATCTCACTCTCCTCTCCACCACTCACTCTCCTCTCCACATCTCACTCTCCTCACCACCACTCACTCTCCTCTCCACATCTCACTCTCCTCTCCACATCTCACTCTCCTCTCTATCACTCACTCTCCTCTCCACCACTCACTCTCCTCTCCACATCTCACTCTCCTCTCCACATCTCACTCTCCTCTCCACATCTCACTCTCCTCTCCACATCTCACTCTCCTCTCCACCACTCACTCTCCTCTCCACATCTCACTCTCCTCTCCACATCTCACTCTCCTCTCCACATCTCACTCTCCTCTCCACCACTCACTCTCCTCTCCACATCTCTCTTCTCTCCACCACTCACTCTCCTCTCCACATCTCTCTTCTCTCCACCACTCACTCTCCTCTCCACATCTCACTCTCCTCTCCACATCTCACTCTCCTCTCCACATCTCACTCTCCTCTCCACATCTCTCTCTCCCCTCCACAACTCATTCTCCTTTCCACCACTCACTCTCCTCTCCACATCTCACTCTCCTCTCCACCACTCATTCTCCTCTCCACCATTCACTCTCCTCTCCACATCTCACTGTCCTCTCCACATCTCTCTTCTCTCCACATCTCTCTTCTCTCCACGACTCACTCTTCTCTCCACCACTCACTCTCCTCTCCACCACTCATTCTCCTCTCCACCACTCACTCTCCTCTCCACCACTCACTCTCCTCTCCACCACTCACTCTCCTCTCCACCACTCACTCTCCTCTCCACCACTCACTCTCCTCTCCACCACTCACTCTCCTCTCCACCACTCACTCTCCTCTCCACCACTCACTCTCCTCTGCACATCTCACTCTCCTCTCCACATCTCACTCTCCTCTGCATCACTCACTCTCCTCTCCACATCTTTCTTCTCTCCACATCTCTCTTCTCTCCACATCTCACTCTTCTCTCCACCACTCACTCTCCTCTCCACATCTCACTCTCCTCTCCACATCTCACTCTCCTCTCCACCACTCACTCTCCTCTCCACCACTCACTCTCCTCTGCACATCTCACTCTCCTCTCCACATGTCACTCTCCTCTCCATCACTCACTCTCCTCTCCATCCCTCACTCTCCTCTCCATATCTCACTCTCCTCTCCACATCTCACTCTCCTCTCCACCACTCACTCTCCTCTCCACCACTCACTCTAAATTTTTATTCTACTTGGTAGAAGTACATATTATGATACAAATTTGAACTGATTAGGTTTTTGCATTTTTAAAAAGTTTTTTTTTGTATACAGAATCGAGGCTCATGTAAGAACGAACACATTGAACATGAAAAGAGGCACAGACACATAAAACATGCAATGAAGGGAGCGGGAGACAAGAGGGGGGAGGGAGAGGGAAGCACTACAAGCACATCAACAGTAGAGAACGTCGTTGGAGTTGTGGAAGGGGAAGGGCTTGGTTGGAGGAGGGAGGGGTACACGGTATAAAGCAAATGAACACTTCTAGGAATTTCAGGAAGGAAGTTGGGGATTGAAAGAGGCGGATTTGGGGTGTTTTAATGGGGGTAGAAAAGATCAAGGTTTTGGGTGGGGGAAGATAAGAGATAGTGGTGAACAGCTGTTTTAAAGACCTGGAGGGAGGAATGGAATTGAAGAGAGTGGGGGAGTTTGTTGCCGAGGTGGGAGAAAAGAGGAATGAAGGAGTGAAGGTGAGCAGAGAGTCTTGATTTTGGCAGTTTCACCAGAAGAGGGTTGCTGGCAGATCTTGTGCATCCTGCAGGAATATTTTGGGGACAGAGCAGGGGGAGATCGGCGGTAGAGGAGTCAGTAGAAGACAGAAAGACCACCAACCTGGCTGCAGTGAGAGAGTGAAAGGCCCTCAGAATCAGCTTCATCACGGGAGATTCCAATGATTCTGAATGTTTTGGTTTCAACAGTGTGAAGCCGAGCTAGGTGTGAGGCAGGAGCACCAGCCCAGAGGGGAGAGCAGTATTACATTGAGCTGAGGATGAAAGCCTCGTATGTGGTGAGGAGCTCAGGTGTGCCAAGGAAGGACTTCGCACGACGGAGGATGCCCATTCGGCAACTGGCTTTGTCGGCCAGATTGGAAATGTGGTTTTCCCAAGAAAGATCATGGCAGATAGTGAGACCCAAAAGCTTGAGTGACAGAACTTCTTGGAGAGGATTGTTGAGAAAGTAGATGGGAGGGTTGTCCAGTCGATCTTTGCGGAGAGACATAGTCTAGTGTGAGATTTGTCAGGATTGAAAGACATGTTCCACTTGTTTGACCAGTCTGTGATTTTGTCCAGGTCTGCAGAGAGTGAAGAGGCTGCTGCTTGCCGATCTGAGGGTTGAGATATGGAGCGGAAGAGAGTGGAGTCATCAGCAAAGAGATAGAGAGGATTTTCCAGAGAGTCGGAGAGATCATTAATGAAGACCAGAAAAAGCACAGGGCCCAGAACACTGCCTTGGGGAACTCCAGCCTGGACAGGAAGAGGAGATGAGAGAATATTAATATTTTCCGTCTTAGTTCAAAGATATCATGTTGAACACCTTGCATCCGAAGCATAGGCAATAATTCGTTCGTCTGTAACCATCTTGTCAGGTCTAAAACCATAATGGCACTCCCAATTTTAAGTTCCACTCCTCGTCTCCATCAACAGATCAGATCAGAAAATAAATTTTCGCACAGTAAAATTTTTATGTTGATGCCAATTTCTCAAGCATTCATTCACCTGTTTAAATGTTAATGCATTGTAAGAAATCTTGATCTTGATCTTGACACCTCTTAGCTTCCACATCGTAAATGATCCAGATAGCCAACGTCGCCCGATCGAATTTGGCTACCTGTCAGGACAGCTGGAAAAATGACTCACCAGAGTCGGTCTGGCATTGTTGGCTATCTGGTAATAATAATTTATGCAGTTTGGGCTCTCCCAAAAATATTCCAAAGATAACCTCACAGTGTTGGATTTAACTGGATGTATATAAAAAAAATAACCACCTTTAGAGGCCATTTTTCCCTGCAAAGCGGGGGTTGGCCTTTTTCGGGCACTGTGGTTGTTGTTGTTTTTTTGGTCCCCTTTTTGAAAGCAATGTTTTACAGCCGGATGCCCTTCCTGACGCCAACCATTTTTGCTGCCTTTAACGACAAGCAGGGAATTACCAGTGAACTGGTACTCAATTAGCCAACCTCGGAAGGATGACAGGCTGAGTCAACCCCCCTGGCGTTGATTCAGCGATCGACCGGGATTCGAACCCAGGATCCAACCTCGGAAGGATGACAGGCTGAGTCAACCCCCCTGGCGTTGATTCAGCGATCGACCGGGATTCGAACCCAGGATCCTAGGATCCTAAGCCGGCACCCTAGCCACTAGCCCAACACCAGGGTTATATAGGCTTTGGATCCTTCCGGGATCAGATTTAACTGGATGACCGATGATAAACGTTTGCTCAATGATCTTTCTCCTACATCTATATTATAATAGGCTACGGTGATTCTGTCTGTCTGTCTGTCTGTCCGGGGTGTGGCTTACTCCGTTTAGAGAGTAGCTCCACCCATTCTTGGAGAGGCTTCATGTAAACAAATATCCACCATTTTATTAACTCGAATAGCTTTGAGCCCTGTTTAGTTAGGCCCGTGCTGTCTTTCTCTCTCTCACAGGTTTATTTCAACTCTAATTCGATATATCATTTCATTTTTAACAGTCGCTAACATCGTTTTAGACTCGGTTGAAAAAAACCGGGAATAGAATCCGATGAAAGTTTCCGTTTATAGAACGAAATGATTTCTCAAAGGCCTGTAAAATAAAGCCCATTCATTGAGTCACCCTCACTATTTTATCTCGAATTCACCATCTGATTTAATTTTTATCGATAGTTTTAGACTCGGTGTCAGAAATAATTGAGAACATTCACGCACACACAGGAAAATGCAGAGATATATTTTTTTAAATCGCACCGCGATGATACACGAAAATACACCGCCCAAAATAACAGTCAGGGAAAATGTCGACATATATTAAAAATTCGCTTTTTCTTTTCCGTTAAGATATATTACTTTTACTTTTGATGACAGTCGTCACAAAACGACATATATTTCTTCGTTCTTATTTCATTCAACATTATTATCCGGAAGTAAAAACGAAAATATGTTTCAGGAAATTACCGAGAGATATTTCTTTGTTTTTTAAAATTAGTTATGTGCGCATACACTTTAAATAGGTTTATTTGAAATCTTTAATTTTCACAATGTAATTTACTTTCCATTTGTCATTTGATGATTACGAGACACTTCCTCTTGAGGATCGTGACAATTCATGCATTGTGTGGAAACTTCCATTTCCAAAATGAATGAGATGGGAGACGGGAGAGGAGCGAGGAGCGAGGAGTTGCAGAGTGAGGAGTGAGGGGTTGGAGAGTGCGGGGAAAGGGGTTGGAGAGTGAGGAGTAAGGGGTTGGAGAGTGAGGAGCAAGGGGTTGGAGAGCGAGGAGCGAGGGGTTGGAGAGTGAGGAGCGAGGGGTTGGAGAGCGAGGAGTGAGGGGTTGGAGAGCGAGGTGCAAGGGGTGGAAGAGCGAGGAGCGAGGGGTTGGAGAGCGAGGAGCGAGGGGTTGGAGAGCAAGGAGTGAGGGGTTGGAGAGCGAGGAGCGAGGGGTTGGAGAGCGAGGAGCGAGGGGTTGGAGAGAGAGGCAAGAGGGGTTGGAGAGCGAGGTGCGAGGGGTTGAAGAGCGAGGAGTGAGGAGTTGGAGAGCAAGAGGAGGGGTTGGAGAGCGAAGAGCTAGGGGTTGGAGAGCGAGGAGCTAGGGGTTGGAGAGCGAGGAGCTAGGGGTTGGAGAGTGAGGAGCGAGGGGTTGGAGAGCGAGGGGTTGGAGAGCGAGGAGCGAGGGGTTGGAGAGCGAGGCGCGAGGGGTTGGAGAGCAAGGAGCGAGGGGTTGGAGAGCGAGGTGCGAGGAGTTGGAGAGTGAGGAGCGAGGGGTTGGAGAGGGGGGGCGAGGGGTCGGAGAGCAAGGAGCGAGGAGTTGGAGAGCGAGGGGTTGTAGAGTGAGGGCCGTTTGGAGCAGAGAGTGAGGAGCGATTGGAGAGGAGAGTGAGGAGTGATTGGAGAGGAGAGTGAGGAGCGATTGGAGGGGAGTGTGAGGGATTGGAGAGGAGTGTAGTGTGAGGGATTGGAGAGGAGTGTGAGGGATTGGAGAGGAGTGTGAGGAAGTATTGGAGAGGAGTGTGAGGAGGTATTGGAGGGGAGTGTGAGGAGGAGTGGGATTGGAGAGGCATGAGGGTGGAGAGGAGTGAGTGGTCACATATTATGTGAAATAAATACATTGTGTTCATTACACCATTTCTGGATCTGATGAATTTCCAGTAACCATTTTGTAAAATTTAATGTGCAGCATCTAAATCAAGATGTCCAAATGTCACACACGCCCATGCCCGTGGGATTCCCACGGGTGACCCCACTAGTTTCTGTATAATAGGGTTGTACCGTTTTCATAAATAAAAAAAACATTATAAACATGCTGTGCAGCAGTCTTGTGTCATGGAGGGTTGTGAGTGATTAGTGCTGTTTCGTTTCATCCACAAATCTTAAAATTACATATTGCATACAAAACATATATATATATATATATATATATATATATATATATATATATATATATATATATATATATATATATATATATACAGACTTGGCATTTAATATGGAATATTTTTTTTGTGGGGGTGAACTTACTTTTCAAGATGTCTTAGAACCAAAAGTTCATTGGAATTATGTTGAAATTATTCTAGATTTTGTTGATGTGACCTTTAAAAGAAACAAAAACCACATTTGACACTTCAAAACAAATAAATTGATCCTTGAAAGTGATGTAAACTGATATCGAACTCAATTCATGGACAGTACTGTGTTAAACCTCTGTACGCTTTCCAGAAGTATCTCTTTATTTTGCACATTAGCCAAAAATTTTTTTAAACAAAAACAAAAGTTAAATTACGACTGGGATTACGGACAGTAAAATTACGTCAGAGAGGGGAGGAGTGAGCCAGCCCCACTCGACCAACCATGAACAAGGGGTTTGGCTTGAGAGGGCGGAGAGAGAGCGTTTGGGGGAGGTTCGCAAACGTTGAGGGGCGGGGCCTATATAACCCGCCGGCGGGGCGTTCCCCAAGCAGTTGAGACAAGGAGGGAGGAGACAAGAGCTGGGTCGTCAGAGAGTTGCGCTTTTACTGAGTCCAAAGAAAGAGCTGGGTCGCCAGAGCAGATGTGCTTTTACTGAGACAAGCCGCTCCGACCCGTGACTCCGCGCACACGACAGGCTCGGTGGCATCAGCGGCCGTCGAGGTCCAGCCCGACGTCCCGTGCGTGATCAAGCTCCAGCCAGCTCCGTGCCCCCCTCCCCCCTCCAGCCACACACCTCCTTCCAGCAATCCACTCTGCAATTCCCCGCGTGAGTCAGTGTCTTTGTTTGTTCTGTCCTGGGTAGGTAATTAAGCTTGTATAAGGAATTCACTGTGTCACCTGCGTCTCATGTCCCTGTAAATAATCGTGACTGCTCCTTTTTGCTTGTGTGTAAATAATAATAAACCCCGTTACTCTTCTGTACGTCTTCTTCCTCTTTGCATTCGGTCGCTTTAGAGTTTTCCCGATTGAGTAGCTGTGGTGCGATACGGCCAACGTTGGGTGAATCGGGTTTAGTGGGGAACAACTGTTCGGCCGCGGTTACACCACCGCTGCGTCAAAATAACATCTAATCCGCGGACCGTAACAAATTGGTGTCGGGGAGTGAGATACGAGGCCCGAAGCACGCTTAACACGCTCAAAATTACAAGCTGTTGGAAATTTGTGTTTTAAAGCAAAACCCGAATTTTGAAATCGCGCCATGGCTGGTCAAGGCGACGGGATGCCGGTGGGAGTGATAGACGGGGTGGAATCGACCCAGGACCTCGGGGAAATGTATGTGGAGGAAAGGGAGGAGGAGAAAAATGGCAATGTGGTTGCGGAGGTTTCAGACGCGCAAAATGGCGCTCTCACGCACGAGGTTTCAGGCGCACAAAATGGCGCCTTTGCATACGCGGTTACAGCGGCACTAAATCTAGCCGCGCCCGTGACCGTAGCAGCGCCGCTGGGGGATTCGGACCTTTTTATGGTACAAATGGGGGCCCTTATGCGCAAGGACCGAGAAGTGAGGATGCACATAGAAACGGTTAAAGTGGCGTTAGAGGAAGAGACAGAAGGGGCGCACAGGGAGATGAAGGAAGTAAAGGAAAAATTAGAGGAGGTGGAAGAAGGGGTGAGTGAAATTAAGAAGAGACGAAGGGAAACTAAAAAGGAAATAAAGGAGGAGGTAATGGAATTGGTACAAGGTCTGTGCTCGAATCGTGATGATGTGCTCACTAACCAAATAAAGAGTTTGCAGGTGGCAGAGGAGGTGCGGAGACGAGGTGCCAAGGTGAGTGGCGATATATGTGGAAATGTACATGATGTGAGGGGAGCTTCAGTCGGCTTGGGGGTTGCTTTGGACCTGGGTGTTCGTGAGAGGCCGTTGGTGAAGTGTGCGACAGGTCTGGTGTGCGAAAGAGGAGGTGTGCGAGAATGTCCGACTCTGGGGTGTGTGAGGAAAAAGTGCGCGCCAAGGAGTGAGTGTGCTGTCGAGAGTGAGTCGGTCGTAGCGCGTGTGCGAGGGGGCACATGGAAGCGCGGTGTGGTGAGTGTTACGGAGGAAGTAACGAGAGAGTGTGCGCAAGATGATGCGCGAGAAAGGTGTGTAACGGACAGGTGCATGGGGAAAGAGTGCGCTGTCAAGAGTAAGGGAGAATGCACACCTGTGGTGAGTGTTACAGAGGGTGTAACGGGAGAGTGTGCGTGAGAAAGGTGTGTAACGGACAGGTGCATGGGGAAAGAGTGCGCTGTCAAGAGTAAGGGAGAATGCACACCTGTGGTGAGTGTTACAGAGGATGTAACGGGAGAGTGTGCGCAAGAGTGTGCGCGAGAAAGGTGTGTAACGGACGGGTGCATGCGGAAAGAGTGCGCTGTTGAGAGTAAGGGTGAGTGCGCTGTCAAGAGTGGAGGTGAAAGTAGTGAGAGTGACACGGAGCGTGAGTTGGTGGTGACAGGTGAGAGAGGATGTACACCTGGAATGGAAGGATGCACACCTGGAATGGTAGAGCGTGTGTGGGAATGCACACTCGAGTTGGTAGTGAGGCACGTGGTTGGGTGTGCGAGTGAGAGCACACCTGTGATTGTCACAGAGGAGGTGACCGAGAAGGGAGCGCGAAGAGGTGTGATGGTGAGGTGTGCGAGCAACGAGTGTGTGCAAAGGTGTGAGGTGGTCAGGTGTGTGACCAAGTCTGTGAGCGGAATGAGTGTACCTGGGTGTGTAAGAGAAGGTGCAATGACGAGGAGCATGGGAACGGCTGGATGTATGAGCAAGGAACGGGCTGCGGGGTGTAAGCATGCGGGTGAGGCATTGACGGTAACCGGGTTAGCGGTTAGAGCGACTTATAGCCGAATCGGGCCCTCGGTGCGCGTCGGGCAGCTTCGCGTGCCGCGAGGACCAGCGGGGATCCGAACCACGGCGGGTTCGAAAGGACCGCCGTACGTGATCCACGCTGGGCCGCGTTTGGAACGGCCGCGTCCGTGCTCCACTAGGCGGAACGGGCAGCCCGATAGGAAGGGTCGTCATGGCGACCCCTTTTGGTTGAGACGTTCCGGCAGGTCGAGGTCGGGCCATGGGATGGCTCCGTACCGAGGTGGTGCGTGGGATCTCGGCCCGGGTAAACCTCCTTCCCTGCACCGAATGCGGAACGTATCCAGCCGCTGGCACCAAACAACCCGCATTCATTGCTCGGCTTTACGAAGCCGAGCTTTAGAAGTGAATTGGCGCACCGAGAGGCATTAGTAAGTAGACGGGTGATGAGGTTAGTGTTTTGGACCCGAAATTAGAAAAAAAAAAAAATTTGATGATTGGCAAAGGATTGGCAGAGTGATGATTGGCAGAGGATTGGTAGAGTGATTGGCAAATTTTTGATTGGCTGAAATTTGGTGAGCAAAATTGGTAGTGGAACGTCCCCGATGTGGTGGGATGGCAACTCTGTCATCCCTCACGGGGGGGGGGGGGGGGGGGGGGGGGCAAAGGAGCACTAGATTATGGGGTTGATGGCAGTGAAAACTAACCTGGGTGGGTTAGGATATATCGTGTGTAGGGATCTAGAGAGATTGACATTAGGTAACGTTAAGGTTAGTTAGTGACAATGACACCTGTAGTGGGGACGCAGGTAGATTAGAGTGGATGATAATGACGTGGGAGCGCAATAGTTTAAAGGGGCGACTGGGAAGCGCAAGTTTCAGAGGGGAGTAGTTAGATGAGATGATGCCATGTGTTTGAGGATTGGAAGTGTATGGTGAACAGGTGTGATTGAACAGGTGTGATTGCACAGGTGTGCAACTGAACAGGTGGGTGGAGCAGTGTATGGATGAGTGATGGTGATGGGTATTGTGTTGACCAAATGGTCCAGGGAGAAGAAGGGTGCAGGTGGCACCAGGTGTGAGTGCACAGGTGTGCAACAACAGGTATGAGGAACAGGTGTATGGAATAAATGGTAGTGTGGAATATATGGAGTATTGGAATGGATGGTCGTGGAGTGAGTATGGTGGAAGTTGTGGAGTGGAGTGGATGGTGCGAAGGTGTGAATGGGGGAAGAGTGGACCCCCATCACGAATACCCGGGGCGGGTAGTGTAACGGTTAGGTAGAGGGTATAGGTAAATTGTGGTTGGATATTGGCATCTGTGGTGCGGGTGAGAGAATGGTATTTGGATGGGTGCGTTAGTGTTGTGGAAATGGCTGGGCGTGTAGCCTGTTAGTGTGTGTAGTTGGTTTGGGCACTCCACCACTGTGAGGATGTCGGCCAGGTGAGGCCGCAGGTGGGCTCTGGGAGCCGGTAGAGTTGTTGTGGATGGGGCCCGAGGATCCGGAGGACGGACCCGGGTAGCCCAGTGCCAGAGGGCACCGAGTGGGGTGACAGAGCCACGAGGGGCCTTCCCCAGTTAGTTAGGTTAGGGTGAGGAGCTAGGTAAGCTTGGGTGGCAACTACAGTGGAGGAGGTGTGCAGGTGGGTAGACCTGCTGGGAGAGCTACACGTCACAGCCCAGAAATTGTGCAAGGGCACCGGGAGATGAATCGGGGGAGTGAGACCCCAAATTGAGAAGCACCACAGTTTGGTCAATGGGAATTGGTTTTTAGAACCCATAGTGTAAGATGGCCAATGGATTGGCAGGGAAAGACCCCAGGTAGTGTAAAGTGTGTTAATGTCATTTAGAGGATAGTTAGGATTGGAGTCTCCTCGCACCATCTGCATCCACTCACCTGAGATGACGTACCTCCACACCATGCCATGTTTAATTATTTTTATGTGCAAATGTTTTGGATTGTGAGACGCATCATGACGTGGGTGTGACATTGTGCTTGATGTTCCATCTCTTCCTGCTTATGAGGATTGATGATGAATTGGTGATGGCAAATTTTTGGATAGTGGGATTGTGAAGACGAATTTGGTATAAGGGAAATATGGGAAGACGTGACGGTAGCGACGGATTGGTAATGTGTAGATTTTGTACATATGGGGTAAGGGCAAGGGTAGTGTAGGTGACAGGGGGGTGACGTACGGTAGGGACGAGCTTTCTCACTTCGCCCTCCGTACGCATTTCGCCTTGCATTGCCTTATTGATGTGTACCCTTGTGACCTTACCCCTCGCTCATTTGTCTTCCCCCTTTTGTCTCCCACATGACCTGTGCGCCATTGGGCGCCGAGGGGAGCGTGCGTGAGTCGGCCATTGTGTGCCCGGAACTCTCAGAACCAGCTGTCTGCATCGATGCACCACATGATGGACCACATGTCTGTGGCCGAGCACCACTTCTGGACCCCATGGGTTGGGGCATGGCCCCTCTGCTGGAACTGGCCATGAGGGCCCGAAATCTTGCTGGCGGACCTTGGCCACAGGGCACCGATGCCCCACAGGTGAACCACACGTAGTCCGCCTGGTGGGCCATAAATAAATAAAAGGGACACGTTGGGTGCAAGTTTTAATACAAATAGGCCGCCAGCAAAGGAAAATGACAACAACTGGAAGAAATAATAATAGCCAGCAGAGGGAGCCGAAGAGCAAGAGATCACCTGCAGGGTTCGGGGTTGTTTGGTTATTTTTATTATTGAACATTGATGAACAGTGATGACTGCACCGATTGGTGCTTGGCGGTGTATTGGTGCATTTTTGGGTGCTTTCATGGTGCGTCGATGCAGAGCAGACTGTCTCCCACCAGAAAGAACAATTACAGGTCCTGGGTTAGTCTTGTAAATAAAAGTAGCGTCAAGTGTAAATAATGCTCCCCACCGTCAATGTATAGTTTGAAGACCATTCCGCAATTCGGTTAACTGTGGGCGTAAGTCTGTTAGGCAGGGTGCAATGGAGCAGCGGGACACATTTATTTATGTTTTAAAACTGTCGCACTCAGGGTCAGGTTAAAAGTAGAGGGAACTACACCTACGTGTCACACTAAATTAAAGTTATAGGCCCGGGACGTGCCTAAGAGGAGGAGCGTGCAGTGTTGCGGATATGAGGATGGCATTTTTTTTTATTGTGTGTATTGGATTGTGGTAAACTGCTGTGTACCATTGGTTGGATATGGCCCCTCTTGCCTCCAGAGTTGTATAAAGGTAAAAAGGGCGTCTCGGTAATTAGTCCATAAAGCATACACGTCAGCCAATCATAGAATACCCCTGTTCGATAGCTTATATCTTATTATGTGTCTTAGGGTAAGGCTGTGTCTCCCATTAACTTAAATACTCCATTGTACCAAGTGAAATAAGAGTAGATCCCCTTTCATTTCATTTCAATGGCCAACTGCATTTTGGGCGGTTTGCTTCAACCACCATTGGCCACGAGGCAGGGTTGGGGAAGAAAGGCGGGTCCCCACCTCGTCAGAGAGGGGAGGAGTGAGCCAGCCCCACTCGACCAACCATGAACAAGGGGTTTGGCTTGAGAGGGCGGAGAGAGAGCGTTTGGGGGAGGTTCGCAAAGGTTGAGGGGGGGGGGGGGCTATATAACCCGCCGGCGGGGCGTTCCCCAAGCAGTTGAGACAAGGAGGGAGGAGACAAGAGCTGGGTCGTCACATAGTTGAGCTTTTACTGAGTCCAAAGAAAGAGCTGGGTCGTCAGAGAGTTGCGCTTTTACTGAGTCCAAAGAAAGAGCTGGGTCGCCAGAGCAGATGCGCTTTTACTGAGACAAGCAGCTCCGACCCGTGACTCCGCGCACACGACAGGCTCGGTGGCATCAGCGGCCGTCGAGGTCCAGCCCGACGTCCCGTGCGGGATCAAGCTCCAGCCAGCTCCGTGCCGTCCTCCCCCCTCCAGCCACACACCTCCTTCCAGCAATCCACTCTGCAATTCCCCGCGTGAGTCAGTGTCTTTGTTTGTTCTGTCCTGGGTAGGTAATTAAGCTTGTATAAGGAATTCACTGTGTCACCTGCGTCTCATGTCCCTGTAAATAATCGTGACTGCTCCTTTTTGCTTGTGTGTAAATAATAATAAACCCCGTTACTCTTCTGTACGTCTTCTTCCTCTTTGCATTCGGTTGCTTTAGAGTTTTCCCGATTGAGTAGCTGTGGTGCGATACGGCCAACGTTGGGTGAATCGGGTTTAGTGGGGAACAACTGTTCGGCCGCCGTTACACCACCGCTCGGTCAAAATAACATCTAATCCGCGGACCGTAACAATATATATATATATATATATATATATATATATATATATATATATATATATATATATATATATATATATATATATATATATATATACATACATACATACATATATAGGTTACCTGTTGTTTCAGTGATGGGACTTTGATCAAACTTGGAATAAGCTAAGCCAAGAGAGACGGTTCAAAACTCTTTCTAACCACTGACTGACTGATATTCATGTTCGAAACCTTACAGGTGTCGTAGAAAGCTGAAATTTGGCGTGCTGACAGGCATCGAAGCTGGTACACTGGAAAAATCACAGGACCAGCGGAAAGCATCCGTAAATGAAAATTTACATAAACAACTGTAAACACATACATTAAACTAGAACGACACTCTTCGACATCACCACGTTGACCAATATGCCTCCGCCCACATTATTACATCATTATAATACTTGTACCAAGTTTGATTTAAATCCATTCAGCTATTCTCAAGTTGTCACATTTTTACCTAACATGACCTCTGACTTTTGGCCTTTGACCTCGGGACCCCAAAATCTAATTGGTTAATCTTTACATTGTAGGAGCTATGCTCCAACGTAAATCGAAAGAATGGATGCGACAAAAAGCTGGAATTCGTCCGAGTTTCTTTATTGTGTCAAATCAACTCGGGTACTCTGAAAAGCCCGTTTATTGCGCAGCAATATATATACACATTATCCCGGAGCGTTTGCCGGGAAAGGCGAGAGGGGGCGTGTCCGGGCGTCCTGGACGAGGCCTGGCAAGTCGAGAGCGGGCATGCCCGGGCGTCCCGGACGAGGCCTGGCAAGTCGAGAGCGGGCGTGCCCAGGCGTCCCGGACGAGGCCTGGCAAGTCGAGAGCGGGCATGCCCGGGCGTCCTGGGTGAGCCCGGCATGGTGATCGCTCCGCGTCCTCGGTAGGTGCAAGGCGATTGTGTATACCCAGCGGTAGCCGCTACACACGTCCCCCCAGAATCGACTTGCACCGGCAGGGTCAATTTAAGGGGGGTCCTGATGACCCGGCCGAAGCGACCGCTGGCGGGTCGTGGGGGGGGGGGGGGGTCCGGTGTGGTGGTGGGCGGTCGAGTGGGGGGCACCGTGGACAGGGGGCGGCCTCGCCGTGGCGGAAGGGCCAACCATGGCGGTTGGTCGATGTCCACGTGCGCCAGCTTGAGGTGGTCCACCGCAATCCGGTCCGACCTGCCGCCGATGTCGATGACGAACGACTTGTCGTCCCGTCGCAGGACCCGGAAGGGCCCATCGTACGGCGGCCGGAGTGGTCCCCGATGTGCGTCATGATGCACAAAAACGTACTCCGCTGTGCGAAGCGTTGGGGGGATGTAGGACTGGGGGTCACCGTGGTGGGACGTTGGCACGGGGGCAAACTGTCGGGCGGTCTCCTGGAGGTCCGAGCGCTGGTGAGCTGCGGACCAGGGACTGGTAGCGTCGGGCACGAATTCGCCCGGGACGCGTAGCGCCTGGCCGTCGACAAGCTCGGCGGTGGACGCCCGGAGGTCCTCCTTGGGGGCCGTGCGGAGGCCCAAAAGGACCCACAGCAGCCGGTCGGCCCAACCGCCGTCCTGAAGGCCGGCTATGAGCGCGGCCTTCATGGAGCGGTGGAATCGCTCGCAGAACCCGTTGGCTTGGGGGTGGTAGGCCGTAGTATGGTGGAGCTTGACCCCCAGGTTGCGGGCAACTGCGCCCCACAGCTCGGAGGTGAACTGCGGTCCGCGGTCCGACGAGATGTCCGCCGGTGCGTCGAAGCGGGTGACCCAGGTGGCGATGAAAGCCTGCGCCATGTCGGCGGTTGTGGTGGAGACGAGGGGAACGGCCTCCGGCCACCTGGTGGTCCTGTCCTCCATGGTGAGCAGGTGTGTGAAACCCCGTGATGGGGGGAGGGGGCCCACCAGGTCCACGTTGACGTGGTCGAAACGTCGTTCGGGCACGGTGAAAGGTGCCAGCGGGGCTTGGGTGTGTCGGTGGACCTTGGCCTGTTGGCAGGCTGTGCAGGTGCAGGTCCAATCGCGGACGTCCCGTCGAAGGCCGTGCCAGACGAATCGCGCCGACACCAGCTTCTGGGAAGCTTTCCGGCCCAGGTGGGAAAGGCCGTGGAGGGAGGCGAAGATGCGGCGTTGCCAGGTAACGGGCACGATGGGGCGAGGCTGGCCTTGGGAGACGTCGCAGAGCAGGACAGTGTCCGCGAAGGGGATGTCGGCCAGGCGGAGGCCCGTGTCCACCGCCTGGAGGGCTTGCACCGTGGTGTCGGTGGTTTGGTCGGGCGCCATAAGCGCGAAGTCCATGCCGAGGTGGACCGCGTTCACGCTGGCCCGAGAAAGACAGTCGGCCATGGCGTTGTCTTTGCCGGCGACATGCCGGATGTCCGTGGTAAACTCCGACACGGCGGAGAGGTGGCGCTGTTGGCGGGCCGACCACGGCTCCATGACCTTGGCCATTGCGTAAACCAACGGCTTGTGGTCGACGAACGCCGTGAAGGGTCGGCCCTCCAGGAGGTGGCGGAAATGGCGAACGGCCAGGTGTAGACTGAGGAGCTCACGGTCAAACGTGCTATATTTGAGCTCGTTCGGCTGGAGTTGCCGGCTGAAAAAAGCGAGTGGCTGCCAAACCCCGTTCACCCATTGCTCATGTATGGCGCCCACCGCATAGTCAGAGGCATCCGTGGTGAGGGCGATGGAGCGTTGAGCACCGGGTGGGCGAGCAGTGTTGCGTCGGCGAGGGCCCGCTTTGAGCTTTTAAAGGCCGCGTCCATTGCTGCGGACTAGACGATGTCGTGCTTGGCCGGCTTGCCCCGGAGGGCTTCGTAGAGGGGCCGCATGAGTTGAGCAGCGCGGGGCATGAAGCGATGATAGAAATTCACCATTCCCAGGAATTCCTGCAGGGCCTTTATGGAGCGGGGATGCGGAAACGTGGTGATGGCCTCGACCTTGGTTGGCAGCGGCACGGCCCCGTTCTTGGTGATGTGGTGGCCCAAAAAACCAACAGCCGTCGTGTTGAAGTGGCATTTGGCCGGGTTAACAATGAGGCCGTGCTCGCTGAGGCGCCGAACAGTGTTCGGAGGTGGAGGAGGTGCTCGGCCCGGGACGTGCTGGCGACGAGGATGTCGTCCAGGTAAACGAAGAGGAACGGCAGGTCACGCAGCACGCCATCCATCAAGCGCTGGAATGCTCGAGCCGCGTTCTTGAGGCCAAACGGCATTTGCAGGAATTCGAATAAGCCGAACGGCGTGATGACGGCCGTTTTTGGGATGTCGGCCGCCCTGACAGGGGCGTCCTGCCAAACGGGCGGAGAAGTCTTGGATGTGCGGGATCGGATACCTGTCGGGGGTGGTAGCGTCGTTAAGGCGGCGGTAGTCACCACATGGGCGCCAGCCGCCCCCTGGTTTTTGGACGATGTGTAGTGGCGAAGCCAACGCGCTATCTGAGCACCGCACGATGCCGAGGTGTTCCAAAGCGTCGAACTCGGCTTTGGCCACGGCGAGCTTGGCTGGGTAGAGGCGGCGGGCTCTGGCGTAGACCGGCGGGCCCATGGTTGGTATGTGGTGCTCGATCCCATGTCGTACTGCGACGGCCGAAAACGTCGGCCGCGTGAGGGCCGGGAACTCCGTGAGCAGGCGAGCAAACTCGTTCGCCGCCGGGAGGGCGCATGCCAGCTCGGTCGGAGCGGAGCTGCTCAATGTGCATGCCAGGGAGCTGAAGGTCTCGGCGTTGATGAGGCGACGCCGTTGGACGTCCACAAGCAGTCCGTGTGCGCAGTGGAAGTCGGCGCCTAGCAGAGCCATGGGCACGCTTGCGGTTACAAAGGTCCAATTAAAGCGTTGGCCGCCGAAGCAGAGGGTGACGTTGCGTGGGCCAAAGGTGCGGATGGCCGATCCGTTGGCCGCAACCAAGGAGGGGGCGCAAACCGCGGACTGCCTGTCCTGATCGGAGGCGGGTATGACGCTCAGTTGGGCGCCGGTGTCACACAGGAAGCGCCGTCCGGACGCTTTGTCTGTGATGAAAAGTAAGTTGCCCGTGTGGCCGGCGCTCATGGCTGGTAATGAACGCCGGCCCGGCCGTTTCCCGGCTTGCCGAAGGTGCACGGGGGTCGGCATGTCCGGGCCTTCTGTCTGAACCTGGCATGATAATAACACCACGCCTGGTCAGGTGGAGGCTCCGGTCGTCGTGCTGGAGGTGGTCGGCGCGGCGTAGCGGCCGTCAATTGCGTCGGCAGTTTGGTCGTCGACCGTGCCGGGTGCTCGGGCGCCATGGGCGTTGCTTCGGACGGCGGTGAGCTCCAGGTCGCTGCTCCAATGCGTTGGCCTGCCGCGGAGATCTTGTCGGCTTCCCTAGCGAGGGTGCGGGCATCCGTGATCGTCGTGCTTGCCAGGGCGAGGCGTACCGGGCTAGGCAGCTGACGGAGGAACAGCTCCCGGAACAGGAATGCCGGAGAGTGCTCGCCGAGCAGCGAAAGCATGTAGTCCATTCGCTCGGACGGGTGCGTGTCGCCGAGCTCGGTCAGGTCGAGCAGGCGCCGTGCGCGTTCCGCTGATGAGAGGGCGAAAGCGTCGAGGAGGAGCTTTTTAATCGCGTCGTATTTGTCAGCGGCTGGCGGGCGCTCGAGGAGGCTCAGGGCGCGGGCCGCGGTGGCTGAGCCGAGTGCTGCTACCACATGGTGGAAGCGGGTGTCGTCAGCCGTGATGCCCCGCAGGGCAAACAGGGAGTCCGCCTGGGCGAACCAAACCGCCGCGTGAGCCTCCCAGAAGGTAGGCAGTTTGAGGGCAACTGCCGTGTCCATGTCGGGTCACCAATGTAGGAGCTATGCTCCAACGTAAATCGAAAGAATGGACGCGACAAAAAGCTGGAATTCGTCCGAGTTTCTTTATTGTGTCAAATCAACTCGGGTACTCTGAAAAGCCCGTTTATCGGGCAGCAATATATAAATACACATTATCCCGGAGCATTTGCCCGGGAAAGGTGAGATGGGGCGTGTCTGGGCATCCTGGACGAGGCCTGGCAAGTCGAGAGCGGGCATGCCCGGGCGTCCCGGACGAGGCCTGGCAAGTCGAGAGCGGGCATGCCCGGGCGTGCCCGGGCGTCCCGGACGAGGCCTGGCAAGTCGAGAGCGGGCATGCCCGGGCGTCCTGGGCGAGCCCGGCATGGTGATCGCTCCGCGTCCTCGGTAGGTGCAAGGCGATTGTGTATACCCAGCGGTAGCCGCTACAACATCATTATTTATATCTGTACCAAGTTTGAATTAGATCCCTTTAGCCATTCTCAATTTATAGACTTTTTACAGACTTTAAGGGCTACTTTGAAATAGAAGAGGAGAAACTGGCAAAACCTTCACCTCGTACTGAAACAAGGAAACCTCTTCACAGGACCACTGTGCAGGAGTGGGTAACTAGGCCACGTGGAAAAATACATTTTCCTACCCCCATTGGGTGTTTTTAAGAGACACCATCTCTGTGGACTGGTGTTGGTTTAACGGTTAAGGTGGCTGCCGACAACCCGACCATGCGGCAGTTAGCACTAGGTTACATGTGACCAGTGGCAGTCCCAAAAGACTGACCTGGTTGGTTAGGGTAGGGATAATGGGGGAAGATAGAATAATGGGTTCTTATGGGGGATTGCTTGACATGGTGGTGAATTGATAACTTGAAGCCTTGGAGGTAACAGAGACAGAGGAAAGCAACATTTCATAGAACTATGGACAAGCAAAATACAAAAGGAAAGTAGTAGTGGAGGTGAGCAGTAATCCTGCTTTTTTGGAGTTTCACAAGGAGGTTGTTGCTGGAAGAATCCATGCAACCTGGAGAGAAGGTGGAGGGTCACAGGGCTGAAGAGCAGAAAGAGTCAGAGTGGTGGAAAGGCAATTAAAAAAACCAGAGAGGCCAGTGACTTGTCTGCGATATGAGAACAACAGGCCTTGTGCTTCGGCCCTCATCATGCGAGATGCCAATAATATTGAGAGCTGTAGAGTTCATTTAATCCAAATTTATAATCTTCCGATTGACTTGAAATTTAAACCTAATTTGCATATTGGGTCACTGAAGCCTATTGTTTAAGGTCAAAAGGACAAGGCCAAATAAAGTGATCAATGTTCATCCGACTGACTTGATACGTCAACAGAATTGGCATATTGGGTCACTGAAGTGGTTCACAAATCAAAAGCTATAACCTATTGGATTTGAGGTCCAAAAGCAAGGTCGCAGCGACTGGTTTCACAAGTACCGGTGAATTACCACTTGTCTTTACATGTTATTAAGTAAATAAAGTGTGAAATTAAGTCAATAAACTGATAAAATGAATGAATGCGGTGTTGATAAAGCACAGCGATGATGGGCCAATTGGCCTCCTACTGCATCCAAATTCCTTGAAAATGAACTTTACATAAATGCAAAAATTGATGGTGATATGAGTTTGTACATACTGCAGATGTAGCAGTGAATACAATGTGAACGATTACAATAAATAAACAATTATTGTATGAGAATTGTGCACTCATGAGATGTTTCTACAGTTTATTACCTCCGCCACTGAAGGTGGATGGAGGTTATGTTTTCACTCCTGTCTGTTTGTTACTTGCGAAAATCGAAGATTTTTCAAGTATATTGGTTGGTCTTGTGCGTTATTCTGTCTGTCTGTCTGTCTGTTTGTTTATCTGTCTGTATGTCAGTCGCCTGCAGGTCACAATTTTCAACCGATCTTCACGAAACTTCACCAAAAGGTAGAGTTGGTCATAAGCAAGAAGCCTGTTGTTTTTGGGATCAAAAGGCCAAAGGTCACCAAATTTGTCATCTATCTATAATTCCAGTAATCTCTGTGTGTCTGTGTGTCTGTGTGTTTGTCTGTGACCGCTGTTTCTCGACAACCACGGGTCCGATATACTTGAAACTTGCCAGGTATATTGCTGGGGACCCGAGGATGTGCCTTTTCAAGGTTTGAAATTAATCGGACAAGTACTTACCGAGCTATGGCGATTTAGCCGTTCGCCGTTCGCTTTGGCGTTGCGAATGGACCAAACCATTCATGTAAATAGAGGGGGGGGGGGGGGGGGGTTCTGTGGTCGTTCGCTTTGGCTTTGCGAATGGACCAAACCATTCATGTAAATAGAGGGGGGGGTTCTGTGGTCGTTCGCTTTGGCTTTGCGAATGGACCAAACCATTCATGTAAATAGAGGGGGGGGTTCTGTGGTCGTTGCGAATGGACCAAACCATTCACATCGAATCATCGAATCACATCGAATGGACCAAACCGTTCGCTTTGGACCAAACCATTGCATGTAAATAGAGGGGGGGGTTCTGTGGTCGTTGCGAATGGACCAAACCATTCATGTAAATAGAGGGGGGGGGGGGGGGGTTCTGTGGTCGTTACTGCCACGTGGTTTCAAAGTTTTTTTTTGTTGTTGTTGTTTGCACGCATGTTTTTTTGCACCCACGTACGGGCACGCCCTAGGATGTTTACACACACACACCCCTACACAATTTTTTTTTTTTTTTTTTTTTTGGCAAGGAACGGGCACCCACGTACGGGCACGTCCTAGCTTATATATAGTACGGGCATGCCCTAGTATTTCTAAAATGCTCAATTTTCATCCGATTGACTTGAAATTTGAATAGCATTTGCAAGGGTGGTCATTGAATTCAACCACCAATTATATTTTAGGTCAACATAGGCCAAAAGGTCAACATGGGCTGAATTTCTAAAAATCCTCAATTTTTATTAGATTGACGAAATTTTAAGAGGACTTGCCTAACTGGTCACTCAATTCAAACACCAAGTATTTTTTGAGATCAGCACAGACCAAAAGGTCAACATAGGCCAAATTTCTAAAATCCTAAATTTTCATCCAATTAACTTGAAATTTGAAGAGGATATGCATATCTGGTCACTGAATTCAACCACCAACTATTTTTGAGGTCAACATAGGCCAAAAGGTCAACATAGGCCAAATTTCTAAAATCCTTAATTTTCATCCGATTGATTTGAAATTTTAAGAGGATTTGCATATTTGGACACTGAATTCAACCACCAAGTATTTTTGAGGTCAACAGAGGCCAAAAGATCAACATAGGCCAAATTTATAAAATCCTCAATTTTCAACTGATTGACTTGAACACGAGTAAGTCAACAACTTATTTTAGGGATTTCGCAAGTATCATGCTATGCATGACATTTTTCTTGTTTGTTTGTCTGTTTGTGAACAAGATATCTCAAAATGTTGTGGACGATTCAGATGAAATTTGGTGAAGAGGTTGGGTATGTGACAAGGAAGAAATGATTAGATTTTGGTGAAGATCTGGAACTGGATCTGGGAATTTTTTGAGTGATTCTTCACTGTTGGGAAATAGGACATAAAACAATATATAGTACGATATCGCAAAAAGTTGTGGACGGATTCGGACCAAACTTCGTGGACAGGTTGGTTGTGTGTCAAGGACGAATTGATTCGATTTTGGTGACGATCCTAATCCGGATCTTGATATGAGATTTTTTTTTAGTTTTAAGTGATTTGTTAACCATTGAGTGATATGGCCAAAACGATATGTAGCGTGATATTTCAAAATGTTATGGGCGAATTAAGACAAAACTAGGTGGATGAGTTGGGTAAGTGACAATAACAAGCCGATTCGATTTTGGTTCAGGTCCGATTCCAGATCTGACCTATCTGTGGGTCACAAAACGTAAACTGTTTAGCCTGGCGGAGGTATGCGCTCGACCGAGTGCCGTTCTCGTTCGGTTCTAGTTCAGATATTGTTTCTATGATAAGAAAATATTTTATATTTTGAGATGTAAAACGACGACTGTTTTTGAGACGTGCATGATCGCGAAGGAATTTATTTTCAGATAAGGAATCTTGGGCGACCCAATAATCAGTTCAGTAAGAGCTACAGTGATGTGCATTGTGAGTATTTCTCGAAAGGATGGTGGCGAATGATCTTTTTTATTCCCCCTGCCCCAATTTGGCTTAATTCCTCATCCTCAAGTGCAGACACCACTTCAAATCTCAAACAGTAATGGTTGAGCCCGTACTCTTGACAGAGCGCCAGGGTGCTCATGACTTGTTCATGAGCACTTCAAGCCGAGAATTAATCCTGAATAGGTCATCGCTCCATTGCAGGGTGCGGTAATTTTCTGCTGAGAATCCGTAGTGACGGAACCCCTGCCATGAGCGCCACGCAACGAGCCTTTATCCATTGGACCACTCGACTACTCGCAAAACGGTGCAATTTCACAATTTCTTGAAGAATCATTTTTGTGACGATTATGCAAACGTGCCAAATTCTTCCATTTTGTAAAATTTTATATTTACAGTATAATCGCAATTGATGTTGACTGATTTAACTTTGCAGCTGATAGCATGCTCGGAGGGTAGTTTGTGTGCTTCGAAGGCAAATGTCTGCCATTCGTTGGAGTTTAGCTGGCTATCCCACCTGTCAGCATTTGCTTTTGCACGGGAAAGACCCCATATTGCCTTTTGAAAATATTATGGTGCTCTTTATGTTCAACCAGGGCAGTATATTCTTGCTACATGAAATGTGAGGCAGCAGGGTCAGGTGTTAGAGACATACGTATCAGTTAAGATATACACAGTAATTGCAAATGTCATTTCAAATCTGACTATTTTACAATAATTAGAGATAGAGAGAAGAAGAAGACCACTCCTTTTTACACCTTAAGATGCATAGGGCTGCTGAAGCAGTTTCTTAGCTATTGGGCACACTCTGACGCAGAACACTCGAATTCATCCCAGTAATTTTGTCCTCATTCTTCCAACCTCAGAAGGATGACAGGCTGAGTCAACCAACCTGGTGTTGATTCAACGGCTTGGTCAGGGGCTTGAACTCAGGACCCTGAGATCTTAAGTCAGTAACCTTAACCATTAAGCGAACACTAGGCAATTACAGATAACTTTAGTGCAAATATGTTATTATTTTATAAAAAAAATTTTAAGAGTAGCCTGCACAGTATGAACATGATCTTCAGGAATCCTCCCTTTGCAGCTGTTACTCAGATAAATGAAGATCAAATTATCTAAACTAGCAACGGTACCCGCCCTATGGGCGGGGCTTCAATTGGGAAGCCCAAATGAAAAAGCAAAATTTCAGAAGTTGAGGGGTTTTTATTTTATTTTAAACGATTCATATAAACATCCGTTGAAACATATCACATGCAAATCATCAAAATCTAAACAGCACATGTCGCCCATTTAAAAAAAGATTGAATTCTGCAAAACGGAAGCGGCCGCTACACGTCTTTCTCAGTCGCACGTTTATGTGTGAAGAGTGCGCGCCGAATCTGTAACACGGAAGCGGCCGCTGCACGTCTTTCTCAGTCGCACGTTTATGTGTGAAGAGTGCGCGCGGAATCCAACACGGAAGCGGCCGCAACACCTTTTTCTCAGTCGCTTTGCACACGCTGCCGTGTTACTTCGGAGCCGCACGTTTATATAGGAAGAGTTAGTCCGGAGTCGGTCTACTCTCTCCTGGTACGTAGAATAAACTATTTGTAGAATTTCAACAAAAGTCACATCAATGTTCATGTCGGTAAATATTATTCCATCGTGTTTGGAAAAACTGGAAAATTGGAAAACTTGGAAAAATTGGAAAAACAACATAGCCTATTTTACTTCCAGGGGTCCCAGGAATACCCACCCAAAATATCGTTGCGATCGGTTCAGCCGTTTTTGCGGTACCTTCGGCTTCGAACGGACGGACGGACATTTGGTGATTTATAGTAAGATAAACAAATAATGTAATTTCTTATACAATTACTTATCTTCTCAACAATATAACATATGGCAAATTATATTATCCTGCAGTCGCATTAGTTGGTGGATGTTAAGGATTCCACGGTTTCCCTCGTGAAGAGTAGACGACCCATCGCCGGCACCCTGAACAAATCCCAAATTCCTGCTCGACCCTACAGGGGGCAGCAAAGCAGTAAAGACACACCCTCAGCCAATGATGCTATGCCGCAGCCTTGTGCTGCGTACAAAAGAAGAAGAAGATCCGCATTTATAATATAAGCTTGTAGATTGTTATACTGTACAGCATTTCTTTATACCAGTTCATGACGTGTGTCTGTGCGGATATAGTTTGCATTGGGTAAGTGAATGGGCGTGGATGTTTTATGGCAGCGGAAAGCCGCCATGTTGGAAATGAAGTGCAAGTCTCTGGAATAAATGTCCTGTTTAGTTCACTTAATTAACGAAGTTGTTGGAGTCGATTTTTACCACCATAACACCACTCCCCCTCCCCACTCCCCACCCCAACCTCCAATCGTTTCCATGCCAAATGCTCATACACACAACCCTTCCTTTCCTTCTATATCTTCCACACTTTTTGCCTTCTCTCCCCACTCCTGCACATACTGTACCTACCCTCTTTTGTATATTTTATCAACCCTCAGGAGAGCCAGGAAACAATATCTCTCTGCTCTCAAAACTGAACTCTCAAACCTGTCTCCCTCCTCCAAATCCTGGTGGCATCTGGTCAAATCTGTTTGTGGTGTTTGTTCCCCTTCCACCCCGTCCCTTACCTCAAACAGATACACAGCTAACACCGCACGTGAAAAAGCCGAATGCCTCAACTCAATGTTTGCCTCAAAATCTTGTGTCCCGAACCGATCTCTCTCTGTACCCACCTTTCCCAGTAGAACCAGGCTGCTCCAGGACTCTGTGTACTTCTCTCCTGACAAGGTGGAGAAGTCTCTGTCAATCCTCGACTCTGATTCTGCAACTGGACCAGACGGCATCAGCCCACGGGTCCTAAAACCCTGCTCTGCTGCTCTATCTCACCCTCTCTCTGTTCTTTTCACCCTCTCTTTTGCTCAAGGTCATCTGCCATCTGCTTGGAAATCAGCAAACATTACCGCTTTACACAAAAAGGTGCAAAAACAGATCCTTGCAACTACAAACCAATCAGCCTGCTCCCAATAATCAGCAAGGTCATGGAATCAATCATCACTACTGACATCAAATCCTTCCTTTTCTCCAATGGCTTGATCTCGGATCATCAATTTGTATTCAGACCAAGTCATTCTACTTTGGACATGCTGCTTCTGTTGTCTCAACAATGGATGGAGGTTCTCAATTCCAAACAGGAAATCAGAGCTGTCTCCCTTGACATATCACGTGCCTTCGATACGGTCTGGCACCCAGCTCTGCTCACCAAACTCTCCTCTTATGGTATCCATGGAAATCTCCACGCATGGCTTGCGAACTTCCTCCCTGGTCGTAGTCAACGTGTGGCCCTCAATTGTTTTCTCTCATCTCCCCTTCCTGTTCAGGTTGGAGTTTCCCAAGGTAGTGTTCTGGGCCCTGTGCTTTTTCTGGTCTTCATCAATGATCTCTCCGACTCTCTGGAAATTCATCTCTATCTCTTTGCTGATGACTCCACTCTCTGTCGCTCCATACCTCATCCCTCAGATCGGCAGTCTTCAGCCTCCTCACTCTCTGCAGACCTGGACAAAATCACAGACTGGTCAAACAAGTGGAACATGTCTTTTAATCCTGGCAAATCTCACACTCTTACTATGTCTCTCCGGAAAGACCGACTGGACAAACCTCCAATCTACTTTCTCAACAATCGTCTTCAGGAAGTTCTGTCACTCAAGCTTTTGGGTCTCACTATCTGTCATGATCTTTCCTGGGAAAACCACATTTCCAAGCTGGCCTCCAAAGCCAGTCGCCGACTGGGCATCCTCCGTCGTGCGAAGTCCTTCCTTGGCAAACCTGAGCTCCTTACCACATATAAAGCTTTGATCCACAGCTCAATGGAATACTGTTCTCCCCTCTGGGCCGGTGCTCCTGCCTCACACCGAGCTCGGCTTCACGCTGTTGAAGCCAAAGTTTTCAGAATCATTGGAATCTCCCGCGATGAAGCTAACTCCGAGGGCCTTTCACTCACTCACCGCAGGCAGGTTGATGGTCTTTGTCTTCTACCGACTCCTCTCCGGCCTTGCTCCCCCAGCTCTCTCTGTGCTCTGTCCCCCAAATATTCCTACAGGTCGCACAAGATCTGCCAGCAACCCTCTTATGGTTAAACTGCCAAAATCAAGACTCTCTATTCACCTTCACTCTTTCATTCCTCTTTTCTCCCGCCCCTGGAACAAACTCCCTCACTCTCTTCAATCCCACTCCTCCCTCCAGGTCTTTAAAACGGCTGTTCACCACCATCTCCTTTCTACCCCCATCCAAAACCTTGATCTTTTCTACCCCCGTTAATTCACCCCAGATCCACTTTTTTGATATACCCATTTCTTTTCTGGAAGTCCTAGCAGTGTCCACATGTTGTTGTTTTTACCTCCCCTCCCCCCAACTTCCCATGCCTCCTCCCCCCAAGCCCTCTCCCTCCCACAGATTTCCCGATGTCCCTGCTCTCCATCTTGTTCTCCCGCTCCCTTTATCATATGTTTTATGTGTCAGTTTGTCTTTTTGTGATCAATGATAGCTCTTACACGAGCCTCGATCATTTATACAATTAAAAAATAATAATAATAACCCCACTCCTTATCCTTTTCTCAATCTTAATTGTCTACATTTCTCCCCAACCCCACGAATAGACATTTCCCTTCCACAGTGTCATTGTTTCAACTACTATTGTACATTTTGCATTCCATTCCATTCGGATTTGACTTCTAGAATCAGTCCGTGTGCACTTCCTTTCTGTGAGATTGCAATGGAGTGAAAAGTAGGGTTTAGCAACACGAATAGGATTTCGAACACGAATAGGAACATTAATTGGAAAACAAACCTGTAATTTAGCACTATTTTGGTTCTGAATCCGTTGAGACGTTGTGCTTGTGCAGAGAGGAGTGAGATTTTTTAAATTTTACTGTCTGCCTGTCTGGTAGTAAAACAAAATTGAAAATCATTCCAAACGGGAAACGTACTGTTTTTAAGGATGTCATAAAGGACACAAACACCAGGCATGAATAAGTACTGTAACGTGTTAAATAGGGTGGTGCAAAAGACGCTGCATCAATGGCGGTAATCTTCTATAAAAAAATATTTCTACAACCTTTAAATCTGTATTTTATTTAAATTTCATTACTTACTTGAACACAGTAGAACACAAATCGCCTTTTTAGCTCTTTCAAAGCCCTTTAATTTTACAAATACTTGGACAATTTTATACAGCATTTTGCGCCCAATCAAATTTGCCGCTCGTAGACCCCGCCCATGTCCTTGTTTCTCAACAATTTGTGGGGTGATGTGTTCCATGAACTCTCTTGTTACATTGTTGTCGGCACTGTGTACTGTGTTGTCGTCATTGTTGTCGGTGTTGTGTATAATTCTGTTTAGTATATGTTCCCTCAGAACTGAACAACACAACATTTCACAATCTTTTAGAAACCAAAATGATAACAATAACTAACTATCTAAGTAAAAGTAATTGACTCAATGAGTGACAAAGTTGGGATAATCTAATGCCCAGAAAGAGCCTATATCAAAATGGACTCTATTCAATGGAATACTGTTCTCCCCTATGGGCCGGTGCTCCTGCCTCACACCTGGCTCGGCTTCACGCTGTTGAATCCAAAGCTCTCAGAATCATTGGAATCTCCCGCGATGAAGCTATCTCTGAGGGCCTTTCACTCACTCACCACAGGCAGGTAGGTGGTCTTTCTGTCTTCTACCGACTCCTCTCCGGCCTTGCTCCCCAGCTCTCTCTGCGCTCTGTCCCCCAAATATTCCTACAGGTCGCACAAGATCTGCCAGCAACCCTCTGATGGTTAAACTGCCGAAATCTCGGCTCTCTGCTCAACTTCACTCTTTCATTCCTCTTTTCTCCCACCTCTGGAACAAACTCTCACACTCCCTTCAATCCCACTCCTCCCTCCAGGTCTTTAAAACAGCTGTTCACCACCATCTCTTATCTTCCCCCATCCAAAACCTTGATCTTTTCTACCCCCACTAATTCACCCCAGATCCACCTTGTTTGAAATTCCAACTTCTTTCCTGGAAGTCCTGGCAGTGTCCATATGTTTTTATACCTCTCCCACCCCCCCACCCTCCCTTCCCATGCCTCCCCCCCAAAGCCCTCTCCCTCTCTCAGATCTCTCGATGTCTCCATGTCTCTCGGTCCCTGCTCTCAAATGTTGTGTTTGTGTCCTTCCCCCTCTCTCCCCATCTTGTCTACCGCTCCCGATGTTATTTGTTTTATGTGTCTGTTTGTCTTTCTGTGTGATTAATGTTCGCTCTTTCACGAGCCTCGATCTTGTATACAAAAAAAAAAAAAAAAAAAAAATGACGGCTGAATCGACGAGTAGTCACTACTAGCAGAGCCAAAACGTGGTGATTGTGCTCGAGTCCGTTGACACGGTGACAAGACTGTAGTTTGTAATGAGTAGCAATGTTACTTTTGTTATTACACCTCTTCTTCTTTTCTTATACAGCACAAGGCTGATCATTGGCTGAGGGCACAGCACCCCTGATGCAGTGCTCCCTGCAGGTTAAGGCAGGAATTTGTAATCCGTTCCTGGTGCCGGTGATAGCTCACCTACTCTTCGCGAAGGATAATGTGGGACTTTTAACGTCCACCAACTAATGCCAGCAGATGGGATGCCCAGTTTAATGTCTATCTGAGGGTCGGCACACGCCTTGATGAATCACCCTGCCTGTGAAACACCAGGACGGCAGTTTATGGCTGGGTCAGGATTCAAACCCAGGCTGAAGAGCTTAGGCCTTAGAGGCTAGTGCGAATAACTCTAGGCCATGCTCTCATCCCTGCGATTGTACTGACTTCAATATAAATGTTCTTATAATAAATATACCTATCAATTTTTACGAACAGACAAATTAATCAGATACACACTTTTAAACAAGATTTGGGATTATTTTACGAAAAGCTTTCACCATGAAAATAGACACAAGTGTGTGGAGCATTTTATAGCACACCATCAATCAAAGGGGATATTATAAAGCAGCTGCCCTCCTTGCTTTCATCATGTAATTGTTGACTCATTTTCCTCCATTATGAGACTCCGGTGGCAAGCGATTATGTGATAATCACAATTTATTATTAAAATGTATTGTTTGTATCTCAGCTATGATTGAATCAGCCGCACAATCTGAGGGCAGTTCAAGGTTGATGTTGATGCGCATTTTCAATTTGTACAATGATATTGTCTTCCCTGAGCAGGTTGTACAGGAAGTGACATTAACACTGGTCTAAGCATTCTGGGTAAAGCCAAGATGGTGGCCAACATAGTTAAGTGAGCTGTGGAACACATGTGTATCATTAAGTTCCCGTACATGGTTTTGGCTGAATGGTTAGGGTGGCGGGCTTGGGATCCAAAGGTCCTGAGTTCGAATTCCGTTGAATTAATGCCAGGTGGGGTTGACTCAGCCTGTCATCTTTCCGAGGTCGGAAAAATGAGTACCAGACAAAATGAGTACCAGACAAAATGAGTACCAGATAACTGGTTATAGAGAGGCATTCCATCAGCGGCAGACTCGCCCAGATGCAACATGAACCACCACCATTTAGTTCCTTGTGAAGGAGGACATCAAATGATCTGATATTCATATGAAGCTCTCCACACAATTCGTTGATACGTGCCTTTCATTAAGTTGATGATGTTAAATGGTTCCTCACGTTCAAAAACTAGTGAGCCATGAATTGATGAGTGAGCATTCTCACATGCACCCAACTGCTCTCACCAAAAAAAATCCTTAAATATTTGCAAACTTAATATTAAAATTTATCCATTTCATTTTGACATTGCATTTAAATAATTTAATTTAGTTGGAAATTACCAGACTAAGTGTATGTAAAGCGTTGATCATCTATCAATTATAAATTTGCTTTTGTGTGTGATGAAACACATTCAGCAAGTTTTGACGAAACTTACACATTTTATGTCGTCATAATAAAAGAATAAAAGAAAAATATCTATTTTTACACACTTTTAGTTAACTTTGAGTTAACTTCATCTGAACGTTGTTTGCCCAGTTTCAGATATTTGAGTCGTTCTTTTTCTAGGTTTCATACGTCCGAGAGAGCTGAAATTGGGTCCACGGTACTATTTTCTGGTGCATTTTCATCGATCCAAATTTTATTTATAAAAAAAAAAAAAAGGTTTAAAAAATAAAGGGTTTGGCCTGAAACCTGTTTTTTCGTTTACTTGTTGCATCGACACAACTATTTTCAATGAATATTTATTAAAATGAAATTCTGTTACACAAACAACGGTGTTTTGAAATAACAAAAAAAAAAAATATACATATATATAAACAACAAATATATAAACAACAACAACAACAACAACAACAACAACAAAATATATATATATATATATACATTTATATATATTTATACATTTATATATACATACATATACAGCACGTATCAAAAAAAAGGTAATCCAAATTCAAGGGGTTAATATGCAAAGGTTATTTAGTTTGACAATTTACATGTGGTTTACCAATTATGAGGAGATCCTCAGCTTTCCATTGATGCCTTTCATGCATCATTGCTGTCACACATGACCGAGTACATGTTCATTGAAAATGACAAGTTAAAATCGCATTTTTACAAGTTTGGCTAATTGGTGCAGGACAGTTTTAAATGTACGCATTACTTGTCGACTGCCAAGTTGATAATGTAAAATTGTTAAGCTGGTCTGGTAATCGTCGGTTGCATCATCCTTTGTTTAAGATGGGTATTTAAGATGGGCCTACAGTGTATGGGTTTAGAGACAGTCTGAGTCATTGAAAAGATGGCTCAACTTATGACTGAATAGCGGACCTTCGTGGTTACAACCTTTCACCAAACTGGAAGTTTGCAGCGAACTCGTGATGCGTTCAGGGAACATTTCCCAGAACAGGAGCCTCCAGCAGCCAAAACCATCTGGGCAAATGTTAGAAAATACCAAGAGCATGGCACTAGCCTCAACCGCAACAAGGAGAATTCTGGTAGGAGGCGCACTGGGCGATCGGAAATGAACATTGCAGCAGTAAGGCAGCAAGTTTTGGAGCATCCTTGGGACACTAGCGCAAGACAAAATGGGACGGGATTGCCTCCAGCAACATTCAACCGAATCACAAGACTGGACCTCCACCAACATCCATATCAGATTCACATCCGGCATCAACTTACGCCGGGGGATTTTTCCAGGAGGCTGGTGCTTGCCGGATGGTTGATAGCACGTTGTGAAGCAGATGTAAATTTCCTGCAGTATCTCGTTATCGGCGACGAAGCTGCTTTCACCATGGACGGCAAGGTCAATACCCATAATGTTCTTGAATATGCACCGACAGGACAACCCCCGGAATTTAATTTTGACACCAACATAAGTCGACAAAAGTGGACTGTTTGGTTGGGACTTTGTGGAAGTGGTCAGGTGATCGGACCATTTTTCTTTCAAAGGAATGTCAATGGTAACAGGTATCTGCAGATGATCAATGATGAAGTTTTACCGCAGCTGGAGGAGAACTTTGAGCGACAGGTTCGTGGTGTCTTCAGATTTCTCTGGTGGGCCCAAGACGGCGCCCCAGCACATTGTCTTATCGCTGTCCGAGATCGACTGAGGGAACTCTTTGGAGACCGATTCATCACCCTCAACCATGCAGTGGAATGGCCGCCAAGATCACCTGACCTCACACCATGTGATTATTTCCTTTGGGGACATTTAAAGAACAAGGTGTTCGTAACTCCTCCCCGTGATCTTGACGAATTGCAGGGCCGTATTCGACATGATGTGGATGCTTTGCGCAATGACCCGGCTGTGGTGAGACGAGCAGTTCAGGGCATGCTCCGCCGCTGTGAGCTTTGTGTTGAAAGGGGTGGTGGACATGTTGAAGGTGTGGGTGCATAAAGGCCAATCATTCCTGAGAAAAGTTCACATCTGACGTTCATTTTGCACCAATTATCCTGACTTGCATCGATTAGCCAAACTTGTAAAAATGCGATTTGAACTTGTCATTTTCAATGAACATGTACTCGGTCATGTGTGACAGCAATGATGCATGGAAGGTATCAATGGAAAGCTGAGGATCTCCTCTTAATTAGTAAACCACATGTAAATTGTCAAAATAAATAACCTTTGCATATTAACCCCTTGAATTCAGATTACCTTTTTTTGATACGCTCTGTATATATATACACACACACGCACACACGCACACAGACACACACACACACACACACACACACACACACACACACACACACACACACACACACACACACACACTGTCCCCCGCCATGTGTGTGCATCATGCTCTTTTTTATTTGTTGTACAATTCCATAACCTTGGGCCAAAATGTCCTGTACCTCGTTATTGTAACATGTGGTAGCTGAACGTCACAATATAGAACAAGAAAAAGAGCAGAGATTGCAAACGCTCACCAGGATGTATTTTCAGTGGTTTTTAAGGCTTTTGTGTTGAAACAAATATGGCGGCCGAACCACGTGACCGATGACGTCATCATTGTTTTTTTTCTACACCAATTTATGCCGACATGGCGCTCAAGAAATTGCATCTTGATTTGATGAAGTTTTGTACTTGTCGAATGATGACGTCATAATGGAGGCCTTGGGCCTAGAAAGTTAAAAATTGGGCACAGTCTATTCCAGGGCAAGACAAATATGTGTGTAAAGTTTGGCGATTCTATGTGCAACGGTGTAGACGTAGTACTGCGCACAAACAGACAGACAGACAAACAAACAGACAGACAAACCAACCAACCAACATACTTAACAAACGGACTGAAATGCAATATCCTCTCCTCTGGCGAGGGTAATTACAATTCTTAATCAAATTGATGTTAAAACAAGAAATAACGGTGCTCTGGTCGATTGAGAATCATACGGCAAGTGCCATCCTTCGGCAGAGAGAGGGGCAGAGCTTGGTCTTATGCCTCTGCCCTTCTGAGTGGTGTTTGAAGGTGAATTGTTTTTGTGAAGAATCGAACCAATTGCATTTAAGTACTCATATTCCGTATGCAGAATGGAAATGTATATTAGGGATCCACATCCTCAAACAATTTGGTCCATCATTGCTGTGGTGCATTCCTGGGTTAATTTTTGCTACAGTTCTACACATGAATCTTCTTGATGGTTTACCAAAGTCTCAATAACCCAATCTTGGTTCGGGTGACCCAACTTGTAATTTATAGGCATGAGTGTGGTTACATTTCAATAGGTTGATTACATTTCTACAACCAGTCTGATGCCTTACCGTCATTGTGAGATATGTGTTCAGGTATCACCTTCCTACCTTGAGATGTCATGTATATCAAATCCTGCGCTTTGGAAAACATCTTTTTTGCGTCTCGATTGACATTTAAATATTTTAATGGCTACGTCATCAGAAATAGCCAATGCTCCAAGCGATGAAACTGAACAGGGAAGAATAAACGAACACATCAAGATATTTTGTTTTGTGAAAATTTACAACTGTTGGAGCTCGTGGAAATTCAATCTTTAGAGAGGTGGAAAATATATACGTTACGTGTCTTTCATCAAGTTGATGTGGTTAATTTTAGACTTAAAGGCTCACTAAATGATATTGTTATTGTCTTGCTTGTGCACAGTTTATGGGACTATTTCCATCAGAAAAAAAGTTCCATCCTCAACGGAGCAATCACCATCTGTATCTGTGCAGCTGTCAACTCGAAGGTTACTGGCAAAGATGGAATGGCCTTCGTTTTCAAAGAAAACAATTTTGACACACGTTGGTTGGTTGGCTTGACCAAAAAAAACCAGATTGTAATACTTCTTTTGCAGTCTTGAGTGAAGATAATCATTGCAATTCAAGCTTCTTTCTCCAGTTTGATCCTAGATGAAGTCAGGAAAACAGTTGTGAGTTTAGATGTATGTATCACCTCAAATGTTCAATGACCTTTTTTTTCTGTAACCGACTCATTGCTAAACTTTTCAAAGTAAAAATCGTTGCCTTTGTCAGCTGACATGCTGGTCTTTTTTGCTCCTTCTGCAACGTCTGAGTAAGTGAGAGCTTTAGCTTCTTTTGTGGTATCTTGCTTCTGAAGCAACCATACGTTAAGAAGATTTTAACCATTTTATCTGCAGTTGTTTCCAACAGAGGCTCAGCAGTCAATACCTCATATGAAAGCAATTATTCTTTTCACTTATTTTTCAAACTTGTCTCGATAAATAATCTGTCCCTTTTGCAAATGATGCACTCCACGGTATGACGCTCGTGCGTTTCTCAGTAATCCGATTGAGTGATTAGATGTAGAAACTGCACTGTCTACTGCTGTGGAAATATCTCTGGTGTGCTGCGGAGCACATGATAGTTTAGGTTTGAGCATAAAAAACCTCAACAATTTCATGCAAATTAGTGGGCACCTTATGGGATCCTTTTTTCCTTCCTTTGGATTGATTTAAGGCTCATGGAGGAGTTTGTACATAGATAACATTCAGAACTAGAAAGAGCAATCAGAGATTGCAGACCTCGCCAGGACATGTTTTCAGTGGTTTTTAAGGATTTTGTGTTAAAACAAATAAGGTAGCCAAACCACGTGACCGATGACGTCATTTTTTTTTAATCCACCAATTTATCCCAAGATGATGCTCAAGAAATTTCATCTTGATCGATGAAGTTTTGTCCTTGTCGAATTATGACGTCATAATGGAGGCACTCATGACATCATCATTAACATATGTTAATCCCCATGGAGAGTTCTTTACAATGAGCCATGCCTCAAATTGATTTTATTGCAGAATAGAATGATATTTATTCTGTGCGGACAAACAAACAAACAGACAGACAAATGAAAAATCACTCATAGAGCAACACTTGGCAAAAGAGAACAAAGTAAAATGGCACTCGGTAGAGCATCCTTTTGACTTCACAAATAAATGGTGGTTGAATTATGTGACCTGATATGCAAATCTTCTTCAAATTAAGTTAATTGGATGAAAATTGTCAAGTTTAGAAATTTGGCCTATGTTGACCTCAAAAATAGTTGGTGGTTGGTTTCACGTAGCTGATATGCAAATCCTATTCAGATTTCAAGTCAATCGGAAGAAAATTGAGGATTTTATATATGTGGGAAAAGTGGTTGACCTCAGGCCTATGTTGACCTTTTGGCCTATTTTGATCTCAAAAATAGTTAGTGATTGAATTCAGTTAGCGGATATGAAAATCCGATTCGAATTTAAAGTCAATCGGATGAAAATTGAGGATTTTAGACATCTGGCCAATATTGACCTTTTGGCCGATGCTGATCTAAAAAATAGTATGTGGTGGAATTCAGTTCGCTGATATGAAAATCCTATTCAAATTTGGAGTCAATCAGATGAAAATTGAGGATTTTCGGAATTTGAAAAAAAGTGGTTGACCTTTGGCGTATGTTCACCTTGTG
Source organism: Myxine glutinosa (assembly GCF_964187855.1). Taxonomy (NCBI): domain Eukaryota; kingdom Metazoa; phylum Chordata; class Myxini; order Myxiniformes; family Myxinidae; genus Myxine; species Myxine glutinosa. Next base: position 221,276,022 of record NC_136261.1, on the reverse strand, counting down.
ACCCATGTTGATCTCAAAAATAGTTGGTGGTTGAATTCACTTCGCTGATATGTTAATCCTATTCAAATTTGAAGTCAATCGGATGAAAATTGAGGATTTTCGAAATTTGAAAAACAGTGGTTGACCTTTGGCCTATGTTGACCTTTTCGCCCATTGTGATCTGCAAAATAGTGGGTGGTTGAATTTAGTTCGCTGATCTATAAATCCTATTCAAATTTCAAGTCAATCGGGTGAAAATTGAGGATTATAGAAATTTGAAAAAGGTGGTTGACCTTTGGCCTATGTTGACCTTTTGGCCTATGTTGATCTCCAAAATAGTGGGTGGTTGAATTCAGTTAGTTGATTTGAAAATACTATTCAAATTTCAAGTCAATCGGATGAAAATTTCAGGATTTTAGAAATTAGAAAAAAGTGGTTGACCTTTGGCCTATGTTGACCTTTTCACCTCAAATATATAGTATTTTGTCGGACCACGAACTCTACCATTTGGTGAAGTTTCGTGAAGATCGGTTTAAAATTGTGACCTGTAGGGAAGTATAAGTGAGTGGATAGACAAACAAAAAACACACACAAACACACAAACCAGAGGGATCAACATACTGGTCAAAAACAATTTTTTTTGCCAAGTAACAAACAGACAAATGAAAAATCACTCATAGAGCGACACTTGGCAAAACAGAACAAAGTAGAATGGCACTCAGTTGAACATCCTTTTGACCTCAAAAATAATTAGTGGTTGAATTCAGTGACGCGATATGCAAATCGTCTTCAAAGTTTAAGTTAATCTGATGAAAATTGACACTTTTAGAAATTGGCCTATGTTGACTTTTTGGCTTATGTTGACCTCAAAAATGGTTGATGGTTGGTTTCAGTAAGCTGATATGCAAATCCGATTCAAATTTCAAGTCAATCGGATGAAAATTGAGGATTTTAGAAATTCTAAAAAAGTAGTTGACCTTTGGCCTATGTTGACCTTTTGGTCTACGCTAATCTCAAAAATAGTTGGTGGTTGAATTCAGTTTACCGATATGTTAATCCTATTCAAATTTTAAGTCAATCGGATGAAAATTGAGGATTTTAGAAATTTGAAAAAAGTGGTTGACCTTTGGCCTATGTTGACCTTTTGACCTTAAAAATATATAGGATTTTGTCGGACCACGAACTCCACCATTTGGTGAAGTTTCCTGAAGATCGGTTGAAAATTGTGACCTGTAGGCAAGTATAAGTGAGCAGACAGACAAACACACAAACACAAACAAACACAAACAAACACACACAAAGAAACACACAAACCGGAGTGATCAACATACTTGTGCCTTAAAAATATTTTTTGGCCAAGTAACAAACAGGCTCAAATGCAATACCCTCTCCTCCGGCGAGGGTAACTCGGGCATTATGGACTAAAGAGTTCACAGAACACCTTATCCCTCGCAGTCTGGAAAAGAAAGACATGGGAAGGGTCTTTACACCCCTTGCTTTGTGTTTCCGAGCACGATCTATGTTAGCTTTGTTCGTGAACTTTGAATAACAGGCTCGGTGGCAACCATACGAAGCCCATCGGTCAACTGTTCTAAGAGAAACTGAAGGTTTTTGGAAGTGCAAACAAGACGATTTGTGTGCTGCAGTGCTCAAATATACAATTTTAAAGTAAAATATTTCAAAATATAAATATTAAAATAAATATTAAATATTTTTGAATATTAAAATATTTTAAACAATTTAATTCAATAAAAATAAAAATAAAATATTTTAAAGCTGTAGAAAAAACAAAAATAGTAGAAAAAACAAACAAAAAAAGTGTTATTTGTGCCTGTTGTTTGTGTCCTTCATGATGTCCCTGAAAACAGTAAGTTTCCCGTGTGGAATGATTTCGATTTTGTTTGCCAGACAGACAGATGAAGAAACTCCTTTACCGCATTGTGCGCATGCACGCTTGGGACGAGATTCCATATAATTTTCCAAATCCAGAGCCAAAGTCTTGCTAAACTGCAGGTTTGTGTTCCGATTCATGTTCTTCAGTGTCCAAAATATATAATTCAATTTAAATGAAGTAGTTCCTCGATCATATAAATAGCCTGATAGACAGACAGAGCGAACCAATTATTGCTTAACCTGGCCTTGCGCTACACGTGCGGTGTAAACATCAGTGTACTTTTTACATGAGTTACAAGGACATCAAAAGACAATGGACAAACACAAACGGTATGTTCGATTTAAACCTGGGTTCTCTGCAATCATGAGCCAAGGGTTCAGATGGCCAAACCCAAATTTCCCGGTTCTTTCACTTACAGCTTTGGAAACGTTTCAAAATGCAATAATATTTAAGATGAGAATAAAAACGTGGGTGGATGATCACTTTTTCATTTGACTCAGCAGAATCACGTTAATATCCAAGAGATTTTTCCACGATTTCAGGATTCCACGATTCAGGACCATCGCTACACTGAGAAACGTTTTGTAGGCATTTTTTGTTGATGAAAATGAAATATCTTGGCTTTGCTTTTGTGAGCAACCCATATATAAGGAACATTTGGCCATTAACAATGAACAGCCATAGATGTAACGAACACGTGTTTTGATTGGCCTTTACATCCAACAGAAGCAATTCCCATTACCCCAAAGATCTGGCAATTCTAGGGCAAATTAAAATTAATAAAATTAAATTCTAGAAAATTAAATTCGACGGAATTGCAAACTTTGGATTAAAATTGTGATATTATATAATTACCCATGAGTTACAATAAATTTTATCTTATTTCCAATGCAATCTTGGCTAAAAGTTGTCATAAAGCCACCAAAAAGTTGCCTCTTATTTGCACAAAAGAAACCAGCATCACATTCATGTCAACGAGATGATGGAAGGGGTGCCCCGTTTTGAAGCATCGTGATTTTGCAGGCCTCTTCTCCAGATTTAATAGACTCAACAAATCACAAAGTAACAGCAACACTTATCTCCTTCAAAGACTAGAACCTTCAAGGTGTGATTCTTCTTTTCCTTCAAACTCATTTTCAAAAAATGAATAGAAAATGCCATGAAGTGTTTGCCTGTTTGGAATATTTCCTCGGAGAAAAAAAAGCTTGAAGCTCAGCATTTAAAAAGGATAGAGCACAAACCACCACATGTTGGCAATCATTGTGCAGGCTTCATGAGCTGAATGGTGTCTCCTTTTAGGTGAAGTTCCTTATATGAGACATATAAGGATATGTCTGTACATTGCATTTACATATGTATATATGTATACGTGGTATATGTATATATATATATATATATATATATATACATATATATACATATATATATATATATATATATATATATATATAAAATATATACAGTGCATTCAGAAAGTATTCAGACCCCTTCACTTTTTTTACATTTTGTTATGATGCAGGCTAATCCCGAAATCATTTAAATTCATTTTTTCCCTCATCAATCTGCACTCAATACCCCACCCATAATGACAATGAGAAAACAGGATTTTAGAACGTTTTGAAAATTTATTAAAAAGAAAAAACTGAAATATCACATTGACATAAGTATTCAGACCCTTTGCTATGACACTTGAAATTTAGCTCAGGTGCCTCCCATTTCCCTTGATAATCTTTGAGATGTTTCTACACCTTGATTGGAGTCCACCTGTGGTAAATTCAATTGATTTGACATGATTTGGAAAGTCACACACCTGTCTATATAAGGTCTCACATCTGACAATGCATATCAGAGCAAAAACCAAGCCATGAGGTCGAAGGAACTGCCTGCAGAGCTCAGAGACAGGATTGTGTCGAGGCACAGATTTGGGGAAGCCTACAAAAAAAATCTCTGCTGCATTGAAGGTTCCCAAGAGCACAGTGGCCTCCATAATTCTTAAATGGCAGAAGTTTGGAACAACCAGGACTCTTCCTAGACCTGGCCACCCGGCCAAACTGAGCAATCGGGGGAGAAGGGCCTTGGTAATAGAGGTGACCAAGAACCCGATGGTCACTCTGGCTGAGCTCCAGAGATCCTATGTGGAGATGGGAGAAACTTCCAGAAGGACAACCATCACTGCAACACTCCACCGACCTGGGCTTTATGGCAGAGTGGCCAGACGGAAGCCAAACAGTTCAATCTCGGTTTCATCAGACCACAGAATCTTGTTTCTCACAGTCTGAGAGTCCTTTAGGTGTTTTTTTGCAAACTCCAAGCGGGCTTTCATGTGTCTTTCACTGAGGAGAGGCTATATATATATGGAGGAGCGGTTGCACCAGGAGGAGGTCGTGGGGATGGTACAGCACGGGAAGCATGGCTTGGGGTGGATGAAGCATGAGCGATGGAAAAAGGCATGTGGGAAAGAGAGGAGGAAGATGGTTGAGAGGGTGGTGAGAAGAAAGCAGGAGGAGGGAAGATATGTGAAAACAGTCGGACAGGCACAGCAAGGTGCTTGGACTAGGTGGGAAGGTGTGCGGGTGAGGACATTGAAGTGGCAAGAGATTTGGAGGATGGAGCCAATATTGTTGAGTTTCCTGTTGCGGGCAACGTATGATGTGCTTCCATCACCAGTAAACTTGAGATTGTGGGGATTGTTGCAGGAGGAGAGATGTTCTTTGTGTGGAGGTTTGGGAACGGTGCAGCATGCACTGAGTGCCTGCTCAGTAGCATTGGCAGCAGGAAGAAACAAGTGGCGGCATGATCAGGTGCTGGCAGTGATAGTGCAGATGGTGCAACAAGAGGTGCTGAGATCGAGAGAGAGAAGAGTGGAGAAGGAGACCGATGGGGGAGAGGTGTTGTTTGTCAAAGAGGGCCAAGTGGTGGAAAGAGAAGGAGGTGGAAAGCAAGAGGGCTTTTGGATGCTTGTGATTGGCAGGTGGTGGCAGACCTAAAGCTACAATTGGTATTCTCAGAGGAGATCTGTGTGACAAGGTTGCGGCCTGACATTGTCATCTGCTCAGGTGCAACAAGACAGGTCATCTTAGGGGAATTGTCTGTACCTTGGGAAGAGAACACAGAGGAGGTGCCCGAGAGGAAGCGATGAAAGTACAGTGAACTGGAGGCAGAGTGTCGGGAGAAAGTTTCTTGTCAGCCATTTGAGGTGGGGTGTAGAGGGTATATTGGCAATTCCTTTCCTGCATTTCCTGCTCGGCTTGGAGTGTGTGGGACAGAAAAAAGGAGGATGTGTGACAAAGTGGCCCAGGATGCCTTGAAAGGCTCAGTTTGGATATGGAGGGAAGTTTATGGAGGCACGTTGAACGGTGTAGGTTGAGGTTGTGGGTGGTGGTTAATTTCAGTCTAAAGGGGTAGTGACTGAGCACGGAAGAGAAATGGAGATGTGTGAATGGTGTGTGTGTTTGTGTGTGTGTGTGTGTGTGTATGTGTGTATGTGTGTTTGTGTTGCAGGAGTGGGTGTGGTTTTGCATGAATGTGTTTTTGTTTGAGTGGTGCATGTTGTAAGGGTAGGTGGTCGGTTTTTTGGGGGGTTTTTTCGGTGTGTGAGTGAGTGGATGAGGGGCTGTGGATTCTGGGAGTGGAGGCAGTTTTGTTGTTGTGGTCTTTGTTCTCACTCGCTGGGGGTGGGGTATATACACATCCAGGTGTAGCTGCTGCATGTGGAGGGGTATGTGCCCCTGCTGGCCCACCTCAGCTGACCGTATCGAGGTTGAAGGGTCGACATGGGATGATGCTCAGGAGATCGACTCAGAACCCGATCAGTGAGGCACACTTGTGACCAGGGGTGTTTTGAAATTAAATTATATATATGTATATATATATATATATATATATATATATATATATATATATACAAACTTGGCATTTAATATGGAATTTTTTTTTTGTGGGGGTGAACTTACTTTTCAAGATGTCTTAGAACCAAAAGTTCATTGGAATTATGTTGAAATTATTCTAGATTTTGTTAATGTGACCTTTAAAAGAAACAAAAACCACATTTGACATTTCGAAACAAATAAATTGATCCTTGAAAGTGATGTAAACTGACATCGAACTCAATTCATGGACAGTACTGTGTTAAACTTCTGTACGTTTTCCAGAAGTATCTCTTTATTTTGCACATTAGCCCAAAATTTTTTTAACAAAAACAAAAGTTAAATTACGACTGGGATTACGGACAGTAAAAGTACAGTTCAGTACTTCGTGTAACCCCCACGAGCATTCAGGAGAGCACGTACACATTGAGGCATGCTGTTCACGAGATTTGCCAAGGTTTGGACAGGAATCGCTTGCCATGCATTGACAATAGCCTGCTGCAATTCACGCGCAGAGGTCGGCTGCTGGTCCAAGTGGTCGATTTGATGCGTTAATTCTGCCCACAAGTTCTCTATCGGATTCATTTACCGGGGACATGGCAGGCCACTCCATATGCTCTACACCCACGGTCAGCAAGAAGGTGTTGGATCATGCGAGCACGATGAGGCCGTGCATTGTCATCTTGGAAGACAAAGTTTCCTCGAAAGGCTGCACGAGCAAATGGAAGCAATGTTTCTTCGAGAATGGCCCTGTACTTGAACTGGTTCAGGTTTCCATTCAGAACAACCAGGTCAGTTTTGCCCCCTGCATGAAAAGCAGCCCAAACGGTCACCCCACCACCTCCAGCTTGGACTCTTGGCACTATACAATCTTTGTTGTAGGCTTCACGCACTTGTCTGCACACTCGGACGCGGCCATCTTGACGATAGACCAGAAATCTAGACTCGTCACTGAAGATCAGGTGATTCCAGTGTCCTGGCTGCCATTGATGGTGCTCTCTGGCCCACTGCAATTGGCGCTGGCGGTGTTGTCTGGTCAGGCGTGGCTTTCTCAGGGGACGCCTGGCACGATAGCCTGCTTGAACCAGTCGTTGGTTGACTGGCCTTCTGGATACAGGCACATTTGTCAGTTGCTGCCACTCAGCCCTAAGCCGATTAGCTGACTTGGTTCGGCCATTGCGGAGTAACCGGTGCAGCTGGCGATCATCCCTCCTTGTGGTTCTGTGGGGACGTCCTGGCCTTGGTATTGGAGTAGGGACACCCCTCTGAGCATTTCGTTTCAGGATCTATGACACCTGACCTTGAGTGATGCCATACTGCCGAGCAATAGCACGCTGTTTCATGCCGTAATTTCGTAAAGCCACCACTCCATGACAAACAGCATTGTCGAGTTGACGGACCATCTCCAGAGGAAGCAGCAATAACTTTTGGAGACGTGCAGCAGTTGTTTTCCACTAATACAGAACGCAACAACCCTTGTATACCCGACTGTGAAGCCAATCATCAAATGCACCTGTCCGTACATTTTGCCACGCCACCTGTGATATAATCCTGTTGTTGACTTCTTGCTGCGACTGACAATCAGTTACATGGTTCTTTTAACAAATAAATCACCAAAGTGTAAAAGAAACTCACCAGATTGATATACTGAGTTAAGAAAGTAAACCCAAGTCAAGAAAAAAAAAAAATTCCATATTAAATGCCAAGTCTGTATATATATATATATATATATATATATATATATATATATATATATATATATATATATATATATATATATATATATATATATATATATATATCTCAGTCATTTAATGTGACTTCATACCATCAGTGGGGAACCGCCAGTAAGGTGTCCCATACAGCGACTGCTGCACCTTACTGGGAGCGATAAGCACCGCCTGCCACATGGTAACATTATCTCTGGTATCCACTCACTATATGGAGTCGACCTGTATGCGGTTGGGAGTTACTTATTAGTATCTGTAATTTGGTTCTCCAACCTGATGAACCAACGTCATGATGTCATCGCCATGTATGTCAGCATTGCCTGATAAGCTCCAGAGGAGCCATCTAGCAGTGCGTCATTATGGATTTTAAATTCAGATACTGTCATAAGTGTATGCAAACTCACAGTTTCTGACTTGGTTTCACCCTTGTTGGGGCTTCATCAGGGCAACGCAGTGAGCCTGCGGACATACGTGAACTGTGGGAACCCCACCCCTTCCATCTCCCCCCCCCCCGACCCCCTCCCTATCCCCTCCACTTAAATTATTTGGCCCGACACACTTCGCTTGATTGTGTGAGATTAGCGAGGAGTCGTCCCCACACTCCAAACTGCTACTTTCGTTGTTTTCCCCTACCTCTTTTTCTTCTTCTTCTTCTTCTTCTTCTTCATCACGGAATGAATGATGGTGCCATGTCCTGTATGTATAGGTGAGACTGTATAATAATATGTGCTCGGGGTAGGTCTGCTCTTTTGTGCCTTTTGACTTTGATTGCTTTTGCTGTAAATTCATACCCTTTCACCTTTGATTTTGCTTTGTGAATAAAGGCATGTGAATCCACACTTGATAATTGCATGCTTGTTGCTTGTGTGCAAATAAATAATTGTTACATTTTTCAAATCTGCCTCGTTCTTGTCATTTCTTGCATTGATCCTACATCGTGTGTACATAATAGATAGACGGGAGTTTTACCCCAACGTGTCCCTTCGGTAGTGGTTAGCATGCATTCACCCATGGTTCGCTCGGCCGTAGTAGTAGTTGGAAGACGGGTGAACACTGAGGGTGCGGACCTTAGTTGAGGTCATTCGGTCACCAAAAGGTAAAATATCATAAAAGGAGAGACGACCCTAATCGATCGAATTATCACACACGTCGTCCTCAGATGCTTAACAACCCGTCAGGCCATGGAGTTATCCGAGGCCTGGTGGCCTTACGGTTGGTCGTGGCGGTGGTATATATATATATATATATATATATATATATATATATATATATATATATTGTTACGGATCTCGGAGACGGCACACCCTTACCGGGGGTGGGGGGGGGGGGGGGAGGAGGGGGGGTTTAATCCCTCCGTCTTTTAAGCTGGCCGCCCGAGTCCTGGGACTATCTCGCCACTTCCCGTCAGCACTGAATAGGGTAGTAGGCCAATTATTCCGATGACCTAAGTACCAGCGCCTTCCGGTAAGCGAGGAAATGAGCCCCACCCGAGCCGCGACTGTAATGGACACGCCGAGCGAAGCGAGCCACGACTCAGGCCGTTAACAAAAGAGTAAACCCGATTATGAAGCGTTGGCCAAATCGTGCCACAGGTATTCAATCGAAAGAAAAGACTAAAGCGATCGGGGAATAATGAAACCAAAGGTAAGAAATAACAGACATTTATTAATTATTTACACAACCAAAGAAACCGAAGAAGAAACGAAAGCAATTTACAGTGAAGAGGAAGAAGCAGATACACAGGGCAAGCCTTAAACAATCTTAATTATGGCACCCCGGACAACAAAAAGGACAGACCACGGACTTACACAACAAAGGGAATTGCAGGCAGGAATCACTGGAGGAGGGAGAAGGGTCCGTGCGGGACAGCAGGGCTGGCAGGTTCGGCAGGGTACAGCAAGGAGGTCCGCTCCAGCCCCACGCTGGAAGCGAGCAGCCGGCGACTCCACCTATTCGGTTTCACAGTGATTCACACGGCAGGGCTTTTCTGAAGCAGCTCGTCTCTCATGCCTTCTCACCGGCTCTCGTACCTTGTTCGTCCCACTCACTCACTCTCTTCGGACCCTCTCACTCCAACTCCCTCACTCAACTCTCTTCAGACCCTCTCACTCCAACTTCCTCACTCAACTCCAACTCTCCACCGACTCTCTCGAAGCAGTCCCTTCCAGTCGCTTTTATTACTCGTCGCCGTATCAAGCCGCGGGCTGCGAGGGCACGCCTACCGGTTCGCTCACCGCGGTGCTGGTTGGTGGTTAGGGCTGGCTGACTCCACCTCCGATGACGACGACGTGCCATGCCCATGATCTGGCGGCTCCTCACCCCTTCTTCTCCGAGATGGAACACATGGGCAATGGCGTCTGGGGCGAGCGCTGAGGCGACTGCGGCTGGCAGAAGCGCGTCCCACAATTGGGAGAGGGAGAGAAAATGGACCGAATGGGGCCTATCTTATTTGATTAATGCAACGTAAAGTCAAACTATTGGAAACACAGCCTTACCTGAAACACATAATAATGAAATAACTATGAAGAGGGCCTATGGTTCGCTACGTGCCGTTCATGGACTAACTAGGGGACGACCTTTGATCTTACCAATGAAATTGAGGTATTTACAAAGATAATTATTTACAAAGGGTATATTTACAACAATTTACACAGTGCAGGGTTCTCAAAACCCCAACACAGCACCCTCATTCCTCCAGGCACGTCCCGGGCCGAAAAAACTTTAACTTAATGTGACACTCAGATGTAGTTACCCTCTACTATTAACCTTACCCTGAGTGCGACAGTTTTAAAACACAGTTAAGTATGTCCCCCTGCTACGTTGCATCCTACCTAACAGATTCACACCCACAGGATAACCGAATTACGGAATTATTTTCAAACTACACATTTACAGTGGGGAGCATTATTTACAAGACACTATTTTGTATTTACACTGCAAACCCAGGACCTGTCATTTTGCGAAGCACAAAGAATCCTGCGGGAGGGAGGAAAAGCATGCACTGCACTGCACCACCCTCTCATGCCCGGGGATGCAGAATTGATATTGCAATGCATCCCCGAGCATGCAAGCACCAAAAAGCACCAAAGCACCAATAACAAGCACCATCAAGCACCATCCAGTGCACAGTCATACATTTCAATAAAAACAACAAAAACTGTTGCCCGGTTCTTCTTGCTGCTCCCTCTGCTGGCCGATGTTTCTTCCAGGTGTTGTCCTTCTTGTGGCTTGCTGCCTATTTGCACATAATAAAAAGGCACAAAACGTGTCCATTTTTATTTAGAGCCCACAGGGGCCAACTATGGGTGGTCCACCTGTAGGGCAAAAGGGGCCACCTCACCATGGTCCGCAAGCCAACTCTTCTCTGGCCATCATGGCCGGTCCCAGCAGAGGGGCCAGGCCCCAACACATGGGGTCCATAAGGGTGTGGTGCTTGGCCACAAATGTGTGGTCCATATTGTGGTGCTAGGCCGCAAGTCGTGTGGTCCATAAAGTGGTGAATCGGTCCAGGCAGCTGGCAGCGGGAATGCGGGCACAGAACTGCGGCTCCCGCACGCTTTCCCCTCAGTGCCCAGAGAGCACAGTCCATGGGTGGGGAGGAAGACAAAGCAGAGTCAGCAATGGGTAAGGGCACAAGGGTACACATTAAAACAAGGCAATACAGAGTGAGGTGCGCATGGGGAGCGAGCGGAGAGAGCCCGTCCCTATCGTACGTCACCCCACCTGTCACCTACCCTACCCTTGTCCCTTACCCCATATTTACAACAATTTACAATTCGTCTCTACGTCCTGTCTTCCCAATATCTCCTTATACCAAATTCGTCCCCAATCCCTCTTAACTAAATTTGCCACCAATCAATTCATCATCAATCCCTCCTAAGGAGGAAGAGATGGAACAACAACACAATGTCACACCCACATCATGATGCATCTTACATCCCAAAACATTTGCACAAAAAGAACCATGGCATGGTGTGGAGCACTGTCATCACCTCAGGTGAGTGGATGTAGATGGTGCGAGGAGATTTCAATCCTAACTATCCTCTAAATGACATTAACGTTCTTTGCACTACCCGGGGTCTTTCCCTGCCAAACCATTTGCCACTTTACTCGATGCCGTTCTAAAAACCGAACTCCCATTGACCAAACTGTGGTGCTCATCAATTTGGGGTCTCACTCCCCCGATTCAACTCCCTATGCCTTTGCACAATTTCAGGACTGGGTCGTGTGGCGCTCCCAGCAGGTCCGCTCACCTGCACACCTCCGCCACTGCAGTTGCCTCCGAGCTTACCTGCTCCTTACCCTAACCTATCTACCTGGGGAAGGCCCTCTGGCGCTCTCCCCACTCGGTGCCCTCTCTGGCACTGGGCTACCCGGGTCCGTCCTCCGGATCCTCGGGCCCCACTGAACACCTCTACTGGCTCCCAGAGCACACCTGCGGCCTCACCTTGCTAACATCCTCACAGTGGCGGAGTGCCCATTTAACCATTCACACTAACAGGCCACACGCCCAGCCATTTCCACTTCACTAATGCACCCATCCAAACACCATTCTACCACACGCGCCACAGATGCCAATATCCACCACAATTTACCTATACCCTCTACCTACTCTTAAACTACCCTCCCTGGGTACTCGTGAGAGGGGTCCATCTTCCCCATCCACTCCTTTCGCACAAACCACTCCACTCCACATTTTCCACCATACTCACTCCACACCATCCATTCCATACTCCATTTACTCCAGACCAGTTATTCCATTCAACCATTCTCCATCACACCTGTTCACGTGCGCACCTGTTCCATCACACCTGGTGCTCCCTGCACCCTCCTTCCTCTGGGACCATTGACTCCATACTATGCACAATCACACCCTTTCACAATACTCTGCTCAATACGCTCTCTCTACACACACACACACACACACACACACACACACACACACACACACACACACACACACACACACACACACACACACCTCCCACGAGCAATTCCTCATTTCATAACCAGCACTACCGTGCATTTTCATTCCAAATCCTCATTTCATCAATGTCACCACAAACACAACTGCATCATCTAAACTACCTGGTGCCCTTCTAACTTAGTGCATCCCCAGTCATCCCTTACACTATTGCACATACCACGTCCTTAACAACCATCTAACCCCTCTACGTCCCCTCTTACCTGCATGATGTCGCTACTTACTCTTCAGTTACCTATTGTCATTTCTCCAGATCCCTAACAATTATTATCCAAACCCTCCCTGGCTTGGTTTGCACCGCCATAACCCCATAAACTATAGCTCATGTGCCCGGGTATTGATGGGAGGGATGGCAGAGTTACCATCCCTTTACCCATATACCAATATACCATTCGCCAATCAAAGGCATCAAATTTCAACCAGATTCGCACATCCAATTTTGCCAATCACATCTGCCAATCCATTTACCCATCAAATTTTGCCAATAAAATTTCACTGCTGCTATCACCATCACATCTCCACTCACTTGAGCCTCTCGGTGTGTCGTTACATCATTAAAACTCGGCTTCGCAAAGCCGAGCAATGAATTCGGGTGGTTTGGTCACCTGCAGGTTGGGTCCGTCCGGCATTCGGTTAAGGGGAGGAGGTTTGGTTGGGCCAAGGTTTAAAGCACCATCCCAGCGTGGGGCCTTTCGCCCCCAAGCGCAATGGGCCAACCTTGCCCAGGTGGAACGCCGCCACCACAAGGGGGCGCCATTCCGATCCCTCCTACCTTCCCTCGAACCGGACCGGTCGCCTTGCCCGGCAAAGCCCGGACTCGACCGTGCGGGGTGGGGCCCGGCCCGGATCGTGCACAACGCTCACAAGAGAAGCGACGCTGCACCGATCCCCGCCGGCTCCTGCAATACCCACAGCCCGGCACGGACCGAGAGCTCGTGTCGGCTAAACATCGGTCTAACCGCTATCCCATTTAACGTCGATGCTCCCCGGACATGCTCACCCCACGCGTTCCTTTTTACATTCACCAACCCTGGCGGCTCAGCGCCTCTCATGCATTCCACACACTCCGTCCATTCCACCACAGCACTCCCTGTTACACACCACACTTCTCGCGCACCTTCTTGCGCACACTCGTCGTTCGCACACTTCCTTAACACACCTCCTCGCGCACCGTCTTGCGCACTCTCCCTCGGTACGTACTCCGTACCACTCATGGGGGTGCACTCTTGCATCCACCCACTCACGCGCTCCGATGTGCTCTCCCGCACCCGCGCCACCACCAACTCACTCTCCGTGTCACACTCCGTACACTCTGTTTCACACATACCCTCCGACGTGCATTCACTCTCGCACCCGGTATCACTCCCATACTCTGTCACACACTCACTCTCCGACGCGCACGTTTTCCTCACATGCGTGCCATTTTCTCTCACACAGCGCACCACGGACCGCCCACAAATGCCCGCGGTACGCTGGGATACCAAGCGCGCGAAAATTCTTTTTCGCCAAACATCCTCCCACAAAACCTCTTAGCACCATATACAACCTTACTCACCTTTGGGATCCTCCTCTCCATGCGCACCTGCAAATCTTTATAAGGATTAGCAAGTGAGGAGAATAGAACCATGTTCCACACCTTGAGTTCAAGAGATAACAAGATTTAATGATGAACCAATATCACAGCGCTGTGGAGGGTGTAAGAGTCATACCATTCACAATTGAACAGCATGGCCACATACACTCCTAGAAAATTGGCAACCCAGAGTTTCTTTATATACACAAAATTATACAAAAAATCTCCGCTGAAAAATGAGCACGGACAAAGGAAAACTGGCTCGACATCTCCCACCAAGACCCTATCTTCTTTGGCATGAGCAAAGGGAAAGATGCGGGAGAAAGAGCACAAGAGCACCGTGACATTCTCAAAACTTATCTTCCATGCTGGCTTTTGGTCAAGGACAGACAGACGCGTTTTCACGAGGGGGTCTAACAGAGCAAGCAGTTTCACTATCTTTCTACATTCCTTGGCACAGTTGGAAAATATAGCATAGTTAAAAAGCAAGAGGGAACATAGTAAGCTTAATCCTTTTCACAAAGCAACCATTATTAAATGCAAACCACAATTACATAAGGCACAATAAAAGGCATGATCTCGACATTCCCCCATTTGGTCTCTACGAGACTACGTATCACAGAGACCAGGCCACATCGGCTTTATTTGCAAAGCAAAAGAGAATAGTGTTATATGTGGCCACATCGGGCTTTATTGAGTGTTGTATGTGTGTCCTCCCAAGGGCATGCCACGCACATAAAGTACCCCGCATGCACGCTTGAAAGGTGTGTCATGTTGTGCGTGTTTGGAACATGAAGGTCCAGAACATGAAGATCTATTAACTTTTCAGATCCGCAACGAAGGCGCCTGGTCCGGCCAAGGATGTTGCCCGGGGGGGTCTAACAGCCCACCCTTGGAGCAGCGTAGGTGCGGCTGAAATCCCCCCCAATTGAAGGGCTCCCCGTCCTCGCACAGACCCGGTCCTTGCCGATCTTCGAAGTTAATCGACGTCCATGTTGTTGTTCTGAGGAATACATAATGTAATTAATATCTTGTGTCACGTGTTCCTGGTCAGAGTACAGAGCATTATAATTCAAAGTAAAGAGAGAGACTTCCTTTTGTGTCAAAGACGTTCATGGACGCATAATCAGCTTGTGGAACCAGAGTATCAGTGTCAGGTCCTTTGGCAGTCAGACCCAGCATTGCAGTCAGATCCATAGTCGGATCAAGCGGAGATGTGCAGCTGTGTGCTTATAATACATAAGAAGCATTAGCCAATTCCCGCAGGGGATTTACAACAAAATCATCACAATAAATCAAATAAATCAACAGTCTTCTGATGCGCCGGTCACATCGGCATCGCCCAGGGGCTCGTTCAGGTCGACGGCCTCGGCGGTCAAGATCATGGTCTTCCGACGGCGGTTTCTTCATCGTCCATCCTGAAAAATACTTTCTTACACACACCATGATCAAATTCCTAGCCCCCCGTCCCACCAATTGGCATTTAGTTATCTCATCTCTCAGATGGTTGGCTTATTCATAGCCGCATTTCCTGTGTCGTGTCTGGAAATTCAAATGCTATATTTTTTCACCAATTTCCGAAAATACCTTCCTTTTAATCATCTTCCCTACATCTAATAATACATGATTTACCAACCATTTCCCCCCCAACCATAATCGGTCAATGGAAATAATCGGTATTCTCCCCTTCAAAATTTCACTGTTATCCTATCAATACCTGGACATTTTTTCCCTTTTTCCTAGATACGCGAATTTCACACCAGTATATACCCACTGGAAAAATTATCTGAAAAATAACGAAATCGTCTCCAAGTTCTCTAGCTAATCTCCGTCCGCAATCACCAACTCTACCCTCCTGTGCATTTTGCCTTAGGTTTTAGAACCTAGAGGCTACCAAAACAACAACAACTAGCCTCCCAAAGCCATTTCCCTGCAAGAGCGGGGGTTAGCCTTGCAGTCCCCATGACAATCTTCTTCATTTTGCTTTATCACCTCCCTTTGAGCAATAATTCAATTGATGTGATTCCCACGTACCTGGTGGAGTTCTGTTCACCTGGTCTGCAGAGCCGTGATCCAATCTTCACCAGCCCCCAATCACCTCCTCGATTGGGGTCATTCTGCATGTAGCAATCTAACGCAACGTTATTAAACGAAATTCACAACTTTACATTCATTGGTCCCCCCAGTGCAAGCCAACCCCTTGTATCACCTTCTTATCACAAAAACAACAGTCCATAACTAACCACTTTCCTTTATTTCCTGTCTTTTCCATTAACTTTTTACAACCTTTTCCTCTACTTCCTCAACAATTCCCAACAAAGTCACCTGTCATTGACAAATAATCCATCTGATTCGACTTTCCAATCCAATCATCTTTGCACTTTCCACGACCTTCTTCACACTTCCTCCCGAACCTTTCCTTCAGATTCAACCCACATGAGTTTATGAATACAATTTCCCCTTCCAGGCACGTCTGTCTAGCCACTCACAAAGTGTCCACAAGACAACGTCACCATATTTCACACCTCGGACCAGCCTGGGGTCCATCGAGAGATGCATCCTCAGGTTAAAATCACCTCAGCTCTTGAGAGCTCAATTTTGTTCCATGGCCTATTCTGACCCATCTTGGCCCACCACCACCTCTACCTTCTGCCAAGCAAGAGGCAGGAGCATCATTACTCCCTCTTCCCTCTGCCCACCATAACTGGCAGACAGACAATGGCGAGCCACAAGCCCCAATGTTCTTAAACAGACAGATTCAACAACATCCAATAAGTGAATTCATTTTCCCAGAACTCATTCCCCTTTCCAACCAACATTTACACCTAAGCTTTAGGAACATGCCTTGTTCCAGGTGTGTGCGCATCCACATCCTTAAATTGGCCGACCCCCATTTGTATCCCGGCTGCCCCACCACCTGGAGCATGGTTACCCCCCAAAATGACATTGCACGAACCCTTTCAATACCTGTCTAAACCTACTACCATTTAACGACGCTGCCCCATACACTGTTATGGCCCCATCTGGATTTTTCAATCTTTATTTCAATTTAAATTCAACCCGATTTCCTCCAATTCCTCCCTACAGCATCACATGCACGTGTTACAGTGAATATATTTCCCCTGCCCCCTCCCCTTACTCAGGAGACATCATTTTGATAAAATCATTTGAAAAATAGCCAATGGCAATCCATTCTGTTCAGATTGCGTACTCCTAACAGAATACTGGATCCCAACCTCCAACCAAGCCACTGTTTCTCCGAAACAGCTCCAATTGTTTTCTTTTTCCCCCGCACACAAGTCAGTCCAAGCCAGCAACTGTACACAAAGATATCCCAGCACGCCGTGACCTTCACACCCCCACCAAGCTAGCATTCCCAAAAACAAACCCATGTTGTCTTTTTTTCCAGTCATACAAACCAAAGTACACTTTTGTTTGCACATGTACTTTAACCACGATTATATGAGACTCAACACCAGGACTGCTCCATGGAGCAAGGCACCAGAGACAACTCCCCTCTCCACCTGGACTTACCCCAGGTAGAATTTGGCTACCTACAGAGAAAGTACTTGCACAACACATTTACAAACCAATTCGTCCCCTCGTTGTATTAGGGGACATCTCGAATGTTCCACCACAATTCACAGCAGGTGACCACCCACCTGCCCTTGAAGTCCTTCTCAGTCATCTTTCCCACGAAAATGTAATCGATTTGTCTGACGCACCACGTCTGTTCAGCAAATTTTTGAGACACCCAAGCATGTCATAACACATGGGCTGTCCAATTCTGAAATCTCACGAAACCTTTTCTGAGGGTCAAATGTAACAGACAGACAGACCGGCAAATAGGCAGGGGCAAACCCCGAGGCCCCAGACACCATCACCACACACATACCCCGCATCACATAGGAGTATCAACATTTGTCATAGGAGTATCAGCTTAAAATATCCACCCGCTCTGATCCTCCAGAGCTGAGGAAACCAGCCAACCTGAGCCGGACAGCAAATGCCATATGTCTTCGTCTCAAATCGAGGGCAAAATTTTCACAATGGCAAACAATTAATATATTGTCCACATTCATCTTGGTCACCCCAACCCATCCTGGCTCTCCCCAAGAGCTCCGTGTCCGGACAGACAGACAGATAAACAGACCGGGTGAAACCATAACCATCCATCCTTCCGATTGGACTCAGCACACATGCCGCCCGCTCACCAGTCATGTACACTCAGCACCCATAAATGGCACACGCCAGCATCACATGTCATTCTTACCTTTATTCAACGCATTCCGCAATCCCAAGTCAAATTCCCAAAACAAATTAAAACAGACGTCATCTTAAAAAATACAACTTGCCTCTGCAAGAGGGGTCTCACTAAAATCCGAAATGGAGCGAAATGGACCTCAAAATAACCAATAACTTCCCCACAGCCTTCCTAGGGAGGCGTGCTCTATCATGCAGCACCCTTTACCTGGTGCACACCTTCCGCACATTCCTCCCGCTCCCAGGCTTCGTTACACACCTGACCACCGCACACACTCGTCGTTCGCACACTCCATTCCAGGTGTGCATTCCTTCTCACCTGCCACAACCAACTCGTACTCCGTGCCACTCTCAGCACCTTCCCTGTGTCTTTGCACCAATGCATCTCCAGGATGCATTACGCAACCCATCCACACATCATTCGCACGGTGTGAGCCACATCATATACCGACAGTTGAAACCTCGACCGTTTTCATCCCTCGGATGAGCGTTCGACCCACATTATCTTCTCCAATACTTTCCCCCATCCGCCTGTGGGGCAGCTTGTCTCGCATTATCTGCCCTGAGACCCATATGCATTTTCATAACTAAATCATACCACCATCGCTTGCCTGGAAAGCCGTTGTCCGGCGCATTGATCAACACAAATGTGCCGATGCATCGTCCAGCTGCCATTCCGCATCACATTCGTACCTCGGTCTTGCAACTGCCATTCTCTATTTCATCCGCTGTAGACAACCTCATTCACCTCATTCAGAGAGACCTCATCCACACTATACATCATTCATTGTATGGACAATGGACAAGAACAAGACTTCCTGTTGGCACCGGAAATTCATTATTGTCTTGAAATCCTACATTCAACCACGCCAATCGCCTCATTTAATATACTTCGCGTTACTATCAACGTTAATTCAGCATTCCTCTTATAATTCCATTATCAAACAATGTATTCCTCATGATATTGCATGGCAGGAGTCACAGGCGACCACTATACCGACATGGCGCATAGCACACCGCATGAAGCACCTTGCTGGCAAGGCATGAACGACTCACGTGTAGGAAAGTTGAAGTGGCCCACAATGCATTTGGGCACACATCCTCCAAGCAACCTCATAGCAGGGTTCTCCCCCGTACTCACGCATCTTCCTGTTCCATAATGCGCCTTTCTCTCCAGACGGCTCTCCCACACTGGTCCGTCTCAATCCCAACTGCACCTGTTCACAGGATTTTTGGGTCTCTCCCAATCTTCTGCTTATCTCGCCGGCCTCCATGCTAGCCGGGCTGCATCCCCATGCGGCAACTCCGCATGTTATTCTTTCCCTCATCTTCAGTTTTTCATAAAGGTGCAACCACCCGATGCGGCTGGTTGCATCATTTTCTTACCTGGTTCATTTTAATCCTTTATTCGCCTGACTCGGCCACCCGAATCCGTCGAATACACGCACTCCGTCTCCAGAACTCAAATCATTCTAGTTTACTTCAGATTGAGGATTACTCCGACATACCTTAATCTCCCTTAAGATATTTAATTAACGTGCACGGAACATTTTCCCGTCCATGCGCCCAGGCGGTCGCTCCCAGCGCACGGCAGCACGACCCCCATTTGCAAGAAGCAGCTCGTGATGCGTACAAGGCGCAAGGAAGCGCCCCGAGGCCATCCACCGAAAAATCCTGCCTTTTAATTTACCGCGCCGATATTTCCTTAATCCGGTCCTCCCGCGGCGCTAACTCGCGGTCAATGCTTGTATAGCGCTTCTAACTTGTCTAACTTATCCTGGCCATCCTCCTTGGGTCTTCGTTAGCCCGCAGCCAATACTTTCTCTGGTTACTATCAACCCCATCAACTCCATCTTGTCTCTAGACTGCCCTGCCTGGGAAGTTCTTGGCTTTACCAAGAAGTCCCCCCTTTTTGCTAACTGACCCCCATTTCTTGGTTCATCAATAGACAACTTGTTACCCGAGCCAAATAGGCCTGTACTTACACACCAGATTCCAATTTTGTTCGTGATCCAAGCACGGAACGACGAAATGGGAAACAGACAGCCTGGGTGAGTAAACGGAGCTCAATTTGGAAAGACTCCTCAGTATGAAAGCTCACGTTAATCGAATCAGTGCTGGCCAGCCTCTCCGCTGTCTCCACAGGGTCTGCCTCCCAAATATCGCTCAGAGTCGGATCCCACTTCTGACACCAAACTGAGGAGAATAGAACCATGTTCCACACCTTGAGTTCAAGAGATAACAAGATTTAATGATGAACCAATATCACAGCGCTGTGGAGGGTGTAAGAGTCATACCATTCACAATTGAACAGCATGGCCACATACACTCCTAGAAAATTGGCAACCCAGAGTTTCTTTATATACACAAAATTATACAAAAAATCTCCGCTGAAAAATGAGCACGGACAAAGGAAAACTGGCTCGACATCTCCCACCGAGACCCTATCTTCTTTGGCATGAGCAAAGGGAAAGATGCGGGAGAAAGAGCACAAGAGCACCGTGACATTCTCAAAACTTATCTTCCATGCTGGCTTTTGGTCAAGGACAGACAGACGCGTTTTCACGAGGGGGTCTAACAGAGCAAGCAGTTTCACTATCTTTCTACATTCCTTGGCACAGTTGGAAAATATAGCATAGTTAAAAAGCAAGAGGGAACATAGTAAGCTTAATCCTTTTCACAAAGCAACCATTATTAAATGCAAACCACAATTACATAAGGCACAATAAAAGGCATGATCTCGACACAAGTACGGCATCAGGATGTGAATTAAGACTTTGTACATTATCCACCTCTCCCTTCAATTCCTGGGCTACCTCCATCGTCTTTTCAATTTCGATTTCGACTATTTGTTCGGTTTCTTTGCCAATTTGAATTAATTCTTTTCCTTTATCTTCTGTTCCCTCGACGACCACTGGCTGTAATAAAATTTTCTCTCCTACCTCGGCGGTCGCCGGCTTCCCCATACCCCGGGTCGCGATTTCTACCCCCGTCCAGTTACCTGCGCTCTGCTCCACCTCGCTCAACCCGTGCTTCTCAACCCGCGTTACCCCATCGCGTACCCCTGCGACCTCTTCGCTCAACCTGCGGTTAACCTCCCTCTCAGCTTTCCTTACCTCATATGTGGCCTTGTCCCTCGCTAACCCCTCATTTACTTCCCCGATTTGGTCACCCACATCCTCCAGTTGGCCCCCCAATTTACCTTCTAGCCCTTCCAACTTGTTGTCTAACCCCTCAAATTTATTGTCTAACCACTCAAATTTATTGTCTAACCCCTCAAAATTATTGTCTAACCCCTCAATTTGGCTTCCTAGGCCCCCAATTTGGTTTTCCAATTGCTCCCCCATTCTGTTTTCCATTCGTTCCAATTGTTCTCCCATCCCCATTTGCACGGAGGCCTGCAGCTGCGCAATGAGGGCTTGCATGTCTATCCCTCCCACTTGCGCCGCGGGCGCGGCCCCCCTTGCTAAGTGTGAGGTGCTGCCATTTTGTGCCCCTCTAACCTCGTGCAAGGCGCAGCCATCTTGTGCGCCTGCAACCCCTCTACCGCATCCTCATTGCTTTCCTCCTCCAATTCCTCCCTGGGGTCCTGGATTGCCTCTAACCCCCTATTCTCCCCTACCGGCACCCGATCACCTTGATCATCCATGGCACGACTTTAATTTGGGATATTAAACAAAAATTTCGGCCGCTCCAAATTTTGACCAATTTTTTTTTTTTTAGATGATAAAACTTTGGTACGGGTCCAATCCCACTCCTGACACCAATTGTTACGGCCAATAGCACAATTGGTGTCCAAAATTTGGTGTAAATAAATTTAGTCCCAGGTTCCAGATCCCACTCCTGACACCAATTGTTACGGATCTCGGAGATGGCACTCCCCTTACCGAGGGGGGGGGGGGCGGGGGGGTTAATCCCCCCATCTTTTAAGCTGGCCATCCGAGTCCTGGAACTATCTCACCACTTCGGGTCAGCGCTGAATAGGGTAGTAGGCCAATTATTCCTATGACCTAAGTACCAGCACCTTCCGGTAAGCGAGGAAATGAGCCTCGCCCGAGCCGCGACTGTAATGGACACGCCGAGCGAAGCGAGCCACGACTCAGGCCGTTAACAAGAGACTAAACCCGATTATGAAGCGTTGGCCAAATCGTGCCACAGGTATTCAATCGAAAGAAAAGACTAAAGCGATCGGGGAACAATGAAACCAAAGGTAAGAAATAACAGACATTTATTAATTATTTACACAACCAAAGAAACCGAAGAAGAAACGAAAGCAATTTACAGTGAAGATGAAGAAGCAGATACACAGGGCAAGCCTTCAACAGTCTTAATTATGGAACCCCGGACAACAAAAAGGACAGACCACGGACTTACACGACAAAGGGAATTGCAGGCAGGAATCACTGGAGGAGGGAGAAGGGTCCGTGCGGGACAGCAGGGCTGGCAGGTTCGGCAGGGTACAGCAAGGAGGTCCGCTCCAGCTCCACGCTGGAAGCGAGCAGCCGGCGACTCCACCTATTCGGTTTCACACGGCAGGGCTTTTCTGAAGCAGCTCGTCTCTCATGCCTTCTCACCTGCTCTCGTACCTTGTTCATCCCACTCACTCAACTCTCATCGGACCCTCTCACTCCAACTCCCTCACTCAACTCGCTTCGGACCCTCTCAATCCAACTCCCTCCCTCAACTCCAACTCTCCACCGACTCTCTACCGACTCTCCACCGACTCTCTCGAAGCAGTCCCTTCCAGTCGCTTTTATTACTCGTCGCCGTATCAAGCCGCGGGCTTTGAGGGCACGCTTACCGGTTCGCTCACCACGGTGCTGGTTGGTGGTTAGGGCTGGCTGACTCCACCTCTGATGACGACGACGTGCCACGCCCGTGATCTGGCGGCTCCTCCCCCCTTCTTCTCCGAGATGGAGCACATGGGCAATGACGTCTGGGGCGAGCGCTGAGGCGACTGCGGCTGGCAGAGGTGCGTACCACAATTGGGAGAGGGAGAGCAAATGGACCGAATGGGGCCTATCTTATTTGATTAATGCAACGTAGAGTCAAACTATTGGAAACACAGCCTTACCTAAAACACATAATAATGAAATAACTATGAAGAGGGCCTATGGTTCGCTACATGCCGTTCATGGACTAACTAGGGGACGACCTTTGATCTTACCAATGAAATGGAGGTATTTACAAAGATAATTATTTACAAAGGGTATATTTACGACAATTGTTACAGATCTAGGTTTCGGCACTCCCCTTACCGAGGGGGGTTTAATCCCCTTGTCTTTGAAGCTGGCCGTCCGAGTCCTGGAACTATCTCGCCACTTCCGGTCAGCGCTGAATAGGGTAGTAGGCCAATTATTCCTATGACCTAAGTACCAGCGCCTTCCAGTAAGCAAGGAAATGAGCCCCGCCCGAGCCGTGACTTTAATGGACACGCCGAGCGAAGCGAGCCATTACTTAGGCCGTTAACAAAAGACTAAACCCGATTATGAAGCGTTGGCCAAATCGTGCCACAGGTATTCAATTGAAAGAAATCACGAAAGCGATCGGACGAGAAAGAAGAAACCAAAGGTAAGAAATAACAGACATTTATTAATTATTTACACAACCAAAGAAACCGAAGAAGAAACGAAAGCAATTTACAGTGAAGAGGAAGAAGCA
The DNA here is from genome assembly GCF_964187855.1 of Myxine glutinosa. Classification (NCBI taxonomy): domain Eukaryota; kingdom Metazoa; phylum Chordata; class Myxini; order Myxiniformes; family Myxinidae; genus Myxine; species Myxine glutinosa. The sequence continues at coordinate 221,252,072 of NC_136261.1, read as the reverse complement.
GATACACAGGGCAAGCCTTAAACAGTCTTAATTATGGAACCCCGGACAACAAAAAGGACAGACCACGGACTTACACGACAAAGGGAATTGCAGGCAGGAATCACTGGAGGAGGGAGAAGTGTCCGTGCGGGACAGCAGGGCTGGCAGGTTCGGCAGGGTACAGCAAGGAGGTCCGCTCCAGCTCCACGCTGGAAGCGAGCAGCCGGCGACTCCACGTATTCAGTTTCACACGGCAGGGCTTTTCTGAAGCAGGTCGTCTCTCATGCCTTCCCACCGGCTCTCGTACCTTGTTCGTCCCACTCACTCAACTCTCTTCGGACCCTCTCACTCCAACTCCCTCACTCAACTCCAACTCTCCACCGACTCAACTCCAACTCTCCACCGACTCTCTCGAAGCAGTGCCTTCCAGTCGCTTTGATTACTCGTCACCGTATCAAGCCGCGGGCTGCGAGGGCACGCATACCGGTTCGCTCACCGCGGTGATGGTTGGTGGTTAGGGCTGGCTGACTCCACCTCCTATGACGACGACATGCCACGCCCATGATCTGGCGGCTCCTCCCCCCTTCTTGTCCGAGATGGAGCACATGGGCAATGGCGTCTGTGGCGAGCGCTGAGGCGATTGCGGCTGGCAGAGGCGCGTACCACAATTGGGAGAGGGAGAGCAAATGGACCGTGAATGGGGCCTATCTTATTTGATTAATGCAATGTAGAGTCACTATTGGAAACTATTGGAAACACAGCCTTACCTGAAACACATAATAATGAAATATTATGGTTCGCTACGTGCCATTCATGGACTAACTTGGGGACAACCTTTGATCTTACCAATGAAATGGAGGTATTTACCAAGAGAATTATTTACAAAGGGTATATTTACAAAAATTTACACAGTGCAGGGTTCTCAAAACCCCAACAATATATATATATATATATATATATATATATATATATATATATATATATATATATATACATACATACATATGTATATATATATATATATATATATATATATATATATATATATATATATATATATTGTCGTGCAACCGCCGAAATTATTATCTGGCGGTCGCGGATGCCGATCATGAAGGCTTTAACTCCGAGGCGGAAACTCAATGGCGGATTCCAAAATCTAAAACACCTAAGCACGCGGAATGGAGGGAAGCGGCGAAAGTCCCCGCAGCCTTAACTATCAAATCAATCAGGAAACTGCGTTCAGGTATTTGTACAAAAAGTAATATAAGCGTTTATTCAATGAAGGTAGGGACAGGAAAAGCAGGCGCCGGTAAATCTAATATCCTAATCAGGATGTCCCCACTCATACTTCAGAAACAAACGAGGGGCTGCGAACTAAAGAAAAGAAACACATTCGTTGTGTAAAATGTAATCGCAGATGCGGCCTTATCTCGTCTTGTCATCTTGTCCGTCCAATCTCTGCTGCACACCACGAGGTCCCTTGCTCCAGCGCTCAAGCGCCCCAGCACCGCGAAGGCCCGGGCCAGCGCCCACTCCAGGCTCCTCGTCGACCCCCACGAGGTCCGTGCACCAAAGGTCCAACGCAGGGCTGCACGAAGCAAGCGAACTCCACTCGGGCTCGGACTCACAAGCCAACTCTCAAGCCAACCAGGGCCAGGACTCTCTCAACTTGGGATCGCACCGGGACTGTACTCAACTCAACGCCAACTCCTCTGGCCTGCACTGCGCACGAACTCAGGATCAGATCTGAACTCTCCACTAAGGCGTCCGGCGCTGTTAATATCCCTGGCCGGTGACGTCAGCATTGGCGCACTGCTCTGCCAATCAGAGCCTCCACCGAATCGCCGGCTCGCTCAGGTCACACCCACTGCGCCACTCCAACTCTCATCCCCTACTCCGTGGCCCTTGTGTTGTAGCACGTGCTATGCTAGGTGGATAGGCCTCGCAGAGGTGCAAATGGTGGCGGCCATTATCGGCGGTGTTCTAGCCCGATTTCTTCCTAGGTCATGTCAGAGGGGAAGGGCGTCATTAATGTTGTACTAAAGGTCCTAACTAGTGTCTATGTGGTCTGCAGTGCCATAAGGGACAAAGGTTTGACTACCAGGTGAGACATACAAGGGCTCTACTCATTAACCCCTACACTACCTATCACCCGAATCTCCTGGTAGATCCACAGTTATACACCTTAACCGACAAAACGCCTACACATGACTTATTACAGGTAGATTCCCTATCGCGACAGTCGAAGCATGTTACCTACTCAGATCTACTCTGCTCTACATATATCACGACCGAAATTCGTAACACAGCCCCCCCCCCCCCCCCTGGAACCGTAACTCCTACAAGGTTCACTGCAGGCGCTACCATTCCAGCCTTAACACTTACTGTCACACACTTAATTAACCTATGAAATAAATCAGGAAGGGCTGTGTGAAGTGAGTCGGACTACCTACCTACACCTCCTTAACATGTTCGACCCCTTAACCATCATGCAATCATGCATTTACATTTTCTTCTTTGTTCCTGCGGAGGGAGGAAACAAGCAACACACAAAAATCTACCTTATCCACAAAACTTAACCTTACTCAAAAATTCAAAAACTCCATAAAACATTTTTACATACCCCGGTATACAGACCGCGTCCCCCGGTGGATGCCACAAGACACAACCTTACCTGCGGGGCCATCCCCAAAGCACCCCCTAAATTTCCACGGGCCCTGTCCAGGTGTTACAGGTGAGTGACATGGCTCGGTGGATTTCGCTCACATTCATACAACACAAACCCCTTAACCACTCATTCTCATTCCAAAAATCATCAAGGCCTCTCAAAAGTTAACAAGCACTTATTTCACCCCCCCCCCCTGCAGGACCATGGCATCGATGTCATATACAGTCACGTGAAAAAGTAAGTACACCCCATGTAAAGTTTTGACTTTTTCAACATATTTCAAAATACAGCTATTTGATCTTCATTTCAACAATATTGATAGATAAAGGTGATATAATATAACAAATATCATGAAACATTTACATTTTGTAGTCCATTGTATAATTTAAATAAACATAAATGCAAATTTCGCATGTGGAAAAAGTAAGTACACTAACCTCACCATCCATAACGCGCACCACGGACCTTTTACGAGCGCCCGGGTGCCGCCTCGATCCCAACCGCGCGAAAAACCCTCTCGCGCCAAACACTCTCCCGAAAAATCTCTTCGCCCCATATACGACCTGGCTCACCTTGGAGATTCTTCTTCTTCGCTTCTCCACCACCTGCAAATCTTTATTGGGGTTAAGCACGGCATCACAATGCGAATACAGACTTTGCATGCATTTCATCTCTTCACCCCGCGAGTGCTTTTCTACGTCTGCAGTCTCCTGAATTCCAATTTCCACGATTATTAATTCTTTAATTTCTTTCTCCACGACGACCGCTGGCTCTAATAAAATTTTCTTTTCTACCTCAGCGGTCGCCGGCTTCCCCATACCCCGGGTCGCGATTTCTACCCCGGTCCACATGTCTGCGCCTTGCTCTGGCTCACTAAACCTGCGCTCCTCGAGTCACGTTACCTCATCGCATACCCGTGTGCCCTTCCCGCTCGACCTGCGGTTGACCTCCCTCTCCAATTCTTTTGCCTCATACGTGGCTTTGTCCCTCGCCAACCCCTTGTTTATTTCTCGGGCTTGGCCATTCACGTCCTCCAATTCGGCCCCTAATTTGCCCTCTAATCCGACCAATTTATTTTCTAATCCCCTAATTTGATTCTCTAGGCCCCCAATTTGGCTTCCCATGCCATTCCGCAATTCCACAATTTGGCTTCCCAATTGCTCACCCTGAGCTTTCATCTCATCTTTTTGGGAGTCTATTTTTGCCATCAACTGAATTAAATACAATTCAATGTTGCACGCGGGTCGCACAGCGGCCTCGGGTGCCGCGACCACGTGCGAGGCGCCGCCATTTTGTCAGCCTGCAACCCCCGCTACTGCATCCTCATTGCTCTCCTCTTCCATTTCTCCCACCTCTTCCCTGGGGTCCTGGGTTGCCTCTAACCCTTCTTCTACCCCCTCATTCTCCCCCACCGGCATCCGATCACCTTGACCATCCATGGCACGATATAAATTTGTTTGTTAATAATAAATTTCGGCTGCTCGTAATTTGACCAAATTTTTTTTTTGAATATATAAAAATTTGATTCGGGTCCAATCCCACTCCCCGACACCAATTGTTGCGGATCTTGGGTTCAGCGCTCCCTTAACCGAGGGGGGGGGGGTGGGTTAATCCCCTCGTCTATTAAGCTGGCCGTCCGAGTCCTGGAGCTATGACGTCACTTCCGGTCAGCGCTGAATAGGGTGGTAGGCGAATTGCTCCTATTACGTAATTACCAGCGCCTTCCGGTAAGCGAGGAAATGAGCCCCGCCTGAGCCGCGGCTGTAATGGACACGCCGAGCAAAGCGAGCCACGACTCAGGCCGTTAACAAAGACGAGACCCGATTATAGCGGTTCCTAATCGTGCCACAGGTATTCAATCAGGGAAAAGACTAAAGCGACCGGATGAGAGGAAAACCCAAAGAATAAGAGGGAACAGGTGTAATTTATTATTTATATACAAAACCAAAACCAAAGGAGAAACGAAAGGGAAGAATGTACAGGAAGAGGAAGAAGCAGTAACACAGGGCAAACCTTATACAGTCTTATATTATCACACGCCCAGGACAGAACAAACACATTTACATGAGAGGATGGGATGGCAGGAAGGAAGAGAAGGGTCCAGGCCGATGGTAGGCGTCGAGGTTCGGGCAGGTGGTTCAGCGTTGAGGTCCGGCTCCAGGGTCACACTCCACTCTGGTCCACGTTTCAGTTCGCGGCGAAACCCGGCAGGCAGCGCGGTTAATATTGTCGCGGTAGCGGACCGACCCTCTCTCTCTCTTCGACTTGCCTCTCGTGGCTCGACCCTGTCACTCTCCTTTGGTCCGACTTCCAACTCCCAAGCAACTGTCGAAGTAGTCCCACGCGGCTGCTTATATTGGCCGATCGCATATTAAGCCGCCTGGTTTTTGGAAACGCCCACCAGTGAGCTTGTCTCAGCCCTGATTGGTCGCGAGCGCTCACCGGTCCGCCCCTTGATGGTGCATTGAGGGGCCACGCCTTTGTTCCTGGCGCTCCTCTCCCTTCTTCTCCAACTCGGCCGTGTGGCTTATGGAGGCTTGCGGTATAGAAGACCACTCGCACTGATGTTGAAAGGAACTTTGGGGCCTACTCTTATTTAATTAATACAACGCAGATTCAACTGTTGGAAACAGATCCTTAACTGAAACATAGACTAATGAAATAACTAGAGGTTTCTAAGGTGTCCTACATGTTGTACATGGCCTAACTAGGGTGCAACCTTTACAAAGGGGGATATTTACAAGAATTATCATTCTACAGAGTGAAGGTTCTAAAAACCGTAACAATATATATATATATATATATATATATATATATAGTGTTGCGGATATGAGGATTGTGTTTTTTTTATTGTGTTGTATTGTATAGTAAATTGTTGTAAATATCACCCTCTGTAAAATGTAATGATTCCTTGTAAATACCTCCATAGTGTGAAGGTCAAAGGGCGTCTCGGTAGTTATTCCATAAACACCACATTGCAGGACACGATAAAACCCTTGTTCAGTAGCTTATATCTTATTATGTGTCTTAGGGTAAGGCTGTGTCTCCCATTAATTTAAATACTCCATTGCACCAAGTGAAATAAGAGTAGATCCCCTTTCATTTCATTTCAATGGCCAACTGCATTTTGGGCGGTTTTCTTCAACCACCATTGGCCACGAGGCAGGGTTGGGAAAGAAGGGCGTGTCTCCACCTCGTCATAGAGGGGAGGAGTGAGCCAGCCCCGAACAACCAACCGAGCATGAGGGGTTTGGTTTGAGAGGGCGGCGGAAGAGCGTTTGGGGGAGGTTCGCAAAGGTTGAGGGGCGGGGCCTATATAACCCGCCGCGGGGTGTCCCCCAAGGTGATGGGCTGGAGAGAAGTGAGAGAAAGGCTGAGCTGAGCTGCGTGGAGAGGTACACGAAAAGGAAGGGTCCAAGAGAAAGCCGAGGAGCTTTTACGAAGTAAGCTACACGAGAGATACAGCAGAGGAGTGCAGCCCCGTTTCAACCAGCCGCATGAAGCCCTGACGGTGTGCGCTGTAAAGCGGATTAAAAGGAGCCGCCGGCCCCCCCGCTTCCCGCCCGGAGTGGACCCGCTCGCTGTGCCCTGTGATCCCACCTGCTCATCCTTTCCAGCCATTCCTGCCTGCAAGTTCCCCATTTTGCCTACGTAAGTTTGTTTTGTTTGTTCTGTCCTGGGTAGTAAACTAAGTCAGTATAAGCTAGTAATTTGCACTGTGTCACCTGCGTCTCATGTCCCCTGTAAATAAACGTGACTGCTTTCTTTTTGCTTATGTGTGTAAATAATAATAAACCCAGTTACTCTTCTGTACGTCTTCTTCCTCTTTGCATTCGGACGCTTTAGAGTTTTCCAGATTGAGTAGCTGTGGCGCGATACGGCCAACGTTTGGGTAAATCGGGTGAATCGGGGAAGAACAGTTCTGCCGCGGTTATACCTCCTCTCGGTAAAAATAACATCCTAATCCACGGACCGCAACAAATTGGTGTCAGGAGTGGGATACGAGGCCCGAAGCGCGCTTAACGCGCTCAAAATTACGAGCTGCTGGAAATTTGTGTTGTTTTAAAGCAAAACCCGAATTTTGAAATCGCGCCATGGCTGGTCAAGGCGATCGGATGCAGGTGGGTGAGCTAGAAGAGGGGTTAGGAGTAACCCAGGATCAAATGGAGGGGAGCCATGAGGAGGTGGTTGAGGGGGTTTCAGGCGCGCAAAATGGTGTCCTCGCGCACGAGGTATCAGGCGCACAAGATGGCGTCCTCGCGCACATGGTTATTGTGGCACCAAATTTAGCCGCGCCCGTGGTCGCGGCAGCCGAGCCAGAGATGCCAGGGTACATGCGAGCCTTCATGGCCCATTTCATGGCAGAAGTACAGAAAAAGAACGACAGTATGGACAGGCTAGAAGCAAAAATGGGGGCAATGAGGGACGAATTGGGGGGCAAAATGGGCGAAATGGGGGGCGAAATGGGGGGCAAATGGGAGAAATGGGGGAACGGCTAGAAGCTAAATTTGAGGGGCTAGACAATAATTTAAAGGGATTAGACAAGAAATTTGAGGGGTTAGACAATGGGATAGAAGGGGTGAAACATGGGTTAACGGGGGTGGAAAATAGAATGGCTGCCCAGGAGAATCAGATAGAGGGGGTGAAAAATGGGTTAATGGGGTTAGAAAATAGGATGGAAGGCAAATTGCGGGAAATAGGGGAGCAATCCGCCCGAGAAATTAAACAAATGGGAGAGCAGATAGAGGAGGTGAAAATCGGGGTAGAAACCAAACTGGATGCTCAGAGGGATGAATTGGGACAGATGAGGGTGGCATCTACAAAAGAGAGGGAGGAGATGAAAGAGGAGATACGACGAGGTGTAAGTGAGGAGGTCTCGGGGGTACGCGAGGAGGTAAAGCGAGGTGAAAAGCGTATGGAGAAAGAGGTGAGGAATAATACGGCCTGGTTACAGGGGGGCATAGAGGGTCTGACGAAGGGAGTAGAACAGCTGACAGTGGGCCAAAAGGAACTAGTGGACCAAGTGGAAAAGAACACGGCAATAATCGGGGGGTTAAAAGCGACACAAAAAGACATTAAAAACGAATTAATAGCGACACAGAAGGAATGTCAGATGGTACATGAGGGGTTGACGAAGAAGTTGGAAGAGGTGACAGAAGTAATGGAGACGAAGGACCGAGAAGTGAGGACGCACATAGAAACGGTTAAAGTGGCGTTAGAGGAAGAGATAGAGGGGGCGCACAGGGAGATGAAGGAAGTAAAATAAAAATTAGAGGAGGTGGAAGAAGGGGTGAGTGAAATTAAGAAGAGACGAAGGGAAACTAAAAAGGAAATAAAGGAGGAGGTAATGGAATTGGTACAAGGTCTGTGCTCGAATCGTGATGATGTGCTCACTAACCAAATAAAGAGTTTGCAGGTGGCAGCGGAGGTGCGGAGACGAGGTGTCAAGGTGAGTGGCGATATATTCGGAAATGTATATGATGTGAGGGGAGCTTCAGTCGGCTTGGGGGTTGATTTAGACCCGGGTGTTCGTGAGGGACCAATAGTGAGGTGTATGACTGGTCCGGAGTGTGTGGAAAGAGGAGGTGTACAAGGAGGTCTGGCTATGGGGAATGAGGGGGGTGCTGGTGAGCAAGAATGTGCGGGTATGGAGTGGGTAGCGGGTTGCGGACGGGCGACCCAGGCATCGACACCAAGAGGGGTGGTGTTTGGGGGGACGGGGGACGCGCGGGAGCCCCCCGGGGATAGCGTACTGTGGGAGCCCGAACGGTTTGGTCCCGCGTTGATCCCGCAAGGAGTGACGCGCGGGGTCCGACCTTCGGGCGCCCATAAGGTCCCACTCGCGCCGTATGACGGCAAAAGCGATTTGAGGGCGTACCTGGTGCAGTTTGAGTACGTGTGTAAAGGCAACGGTTGGAATCCGGACGAAGATGGAGTACACCTGGTAGGGGCGCTGCGCGTTGCGTGCCGGAGGTGCTGACAGCTTTACCACCGGGTGCTCTCACCTTGTCAGCTCTCCGTGCGGCTTTAATTAACCGTTTCGGTATCGAGCAGCAAAGCGAGCTTGTTAAAGCTCAACTTGTGCAGCGTAAACGCAAGCCCCAGGAGACCATCGGGGAACTTGCTCACGATATTCGCCGCGCGGTAGGGATTGCACACGCGGACATGGCAGCGAGTTCACAGGAAAGCCTGGCGCTGGATCACTTTATTCAGGCCCTTCCGGATCTGGAGCTCCGACAACAGCTCGCCATGTGGCGCCCGCAGACCATGAGTCAGGCGGCCGACGCTGCAGCCCGTTGGGAAGCAGCGAGGCCCCTGGCCCGGGGAGGCGAGCGCCACTCAGTGGCGGTGCATCAGGTAGGGCCCGTGATGGGAGTCCCCCCCCCGGGGGGCCGGCCCCCGACGGGGGCCCTGACCTGGAGAGCATGGTTCAGAGGCTGGTGGATCGGCGTCTAGCGGGACCTGGACCATGGCAGGCGGCTCCAGTGATGGCACCCGGTAGTCCCCGACAGAGTACCCCAATTCGGACATACAGGGGGGGAAATTTGGAATACCGGAGGCAAGCACCTTACCAGGTGAGGTGCTATAATTGTGGTAGAATGGGTCACCGTGCATGGGAGTGTCGAGCTCCGCGCCGGGACGTTCCCCGTCAGCCGATGCCCTCAACTCCGCCCAGTATCGATCGGCCACCCGACCACAGACACCCCCCCGCCAGGGCCAGGGAAACTAGAACGTGCCGGGCATGCAGGGCGGTGTTCGGCAGTAGGGGATGGAAAGAAGCCCTCGCTGACGCGACAGGTCATTCATTGTGGCAAAATTGGAACAGGTAGTTTGACAATTCGGTGCAAAATTGCCGGCGTGGGGGTAGACGCCGTGGTGGACACGGGGGCCAGCGCCACGATCATCAGCCCCGTGGTCCTTAATTCGAGTGCAGACGGCTGGGGTAAAATCCAGCGTCTGGAAAATCATAGCTTGCAGCTGGCTATCGGGGCAACGGCTCCGATCATAGGGCGTGGTTTTGTGACCCTCAAGTTGGGATCGGTAAAGCAAGAGATAGAGGTTTGGGTGGCGGAGGTGTGCGACCCGTGCTTAATAGGGTTGGATTTGTTGACTGCCGGCGGTTGTAAAATCGACTTGGGCCGGGGGATCCTGCAATGGGGGGTGGAAGAGCTACCATTGGAGGGGGTGAGCACGACCGAGAGGGTGGAGCTGGAGGCTCCTGAGGCCGTGACCATCCCTCCGGGGGCCGAGGCCATAGTGCCGGCCCGATGGTCAGCCCGCCCGACATGGCAGGAATCCTGCGGCCTGGTCGAACCGGTGGCAGCGCGATCCATACCTGGTTTAATCGTGGGCCGCACCCTTGTAAAAACGGACGGGCTGGTAGTGGCCGTCCGAGTAATTAATATTAGCACAGAACCACGCACTATAGGAAGGGGCACGAAGATAGCTGGCTGCACCCCAGTTAGAGAAGTTGCGTCAGTGAGGGGCGAGAACGTCCAGCCGAGCCGGCCCCAGGGGGAGCCTTCAATAAGTAATAGGAATTGGCCCGATCCCATTTGCGAGATGGTAAATCGTAGTAGTGTAGAGTTGGGAGGTACCCAGAGGGAGGCCTTACACAAACTGGTTGGGTCCCATTTGGACCTCTTCTCCTTGTCCACCGAGGATATTGGACGTACGGGCCTGGTGAAACATCAGATCCACACCGGTGAGGCCCGGCCTATTCGTCAGGCCACCCGACGGCTCCCTTGGAGCAAGAGGGCGGAAGCTGACGAGCAGGTTGAAAAAATGCTCGACGCAGGCGTGATCGAGTCCTCGGGAAGTCCTTGGATGTCACCTGTTGTGCTGGTCAAAAAGAAGGATGGGACCACGCGGTTCTGCGTGGACTATCGCCAGCTAAACAACGTGACACTCAAGGACTCATATCCCCTGCCAAGGATTGATGACACCCTCGATGCCGTTGCGGGCTCAAATTGGTTCACAACTTTGGACCTCAAGAGTGGGTATTGGCAGGTGGAGATGGATCGGACAGGGAAGGAGAAAACGGCATTTTCCACAGGTAAGGGGCTGTATCAGTTCACTGTGATGCCGTTTGGTTTGTGTAACGCCCCCGCCACCTTTGAGAGATTAATGGAGCATGTGCTAGGCGGCATGCCATGGCAATCATGCCTGGTATACCTGGATGACGTCCTGGTACATGCCAAGACCTTCCCCCAGGCGTTAGCTAATTTGGACCAGGTGTTCGGGTGCCTCAGGCAGGCAGGGTTAAAGCTGAACCCGAGTAAGTGCACTTTGTTTGCAAGAGAGGTGGCCTATCTAGGTCACGTGATCGGCTGCGAGGGGGTAAAAACGGACCCAGACAAAATTAAAGCGGTAGAGGAGTGGCCCGCACCACGTACCATCAAAGAGGTGCGGGGATTTTTAGGACTCTGCTCCTACTACCGGCGCTTTGTGGCAAAATTTGCGGAGTTGGCCCGTCCCCTCCACCGGCTTACGGAGAAGGGGACGCGATTTAATTGGACGCGGGAGTGCCACGAGGCCTTCCAAAAATTGAAGGGGTGTCTAACATCCGCACCCCTTCTAGCTTACCCCACTAGCAACGGGGCATTTACCCTGGACACGGATGCGAGCCAGGAAGGATTGGGCGCAGTTTTGTCTCAGACACAGGAGGGCGTAGAGAGAGTGATTGGTTACTATAGTCGGGCCTTAAGTAGGCCCGAGCGAAATTATTGTGTCACTCGCAAAGAGTTATTGGCTATGCTGGCTGCCATGAACCATTTCCACCCGTACCTGTACGGGCGGAAATTTTCGGTTCGAACTGACCATTCCTCCCTGCAATGGCTCCTTCGGTTCAAGGAACCGGAGGGCCAAATTGCAAGGTGGTTGGAAAAGTTGCAGCAGTACGATTTCAATGTGACCCATAGGGCCGGGAAGGCCCATGGTAATGCGGACGCACTCTCTCGGCGTCCTTGTCTGGGGGAAAACTGCAAATTTTGTGCGAGACACGAGGAGAGGGAACAATTGGGCGATTCTGCCCCGATTCTCGTCGTCCGGGCAACCCGGGTGAGAGGGCCAATTTTGCCACTAACCGTGGACGAGGAATTTGGAGATTTGGCTTGGAGCACGGCCCAGCAGGAGGATCCTGTCCTGGGGCCGGTGTTCAATTGGGTCAAATTGGGGCAAAGACCAAAGGGGGAAGAGGTCACCCCCCTCGGGGCGCAAACAAAGGCGTATTGGGCTCAGTGGCAGACCCTGGAGTTGAAAGGCAACATCTTATATCGCAAGTGGGTGGAGGTTCCCTCTGATAGAACTTCCTGGCTGGTAATAGTCCCAGACAAATTCAAGAACGTCATCTTACAACAGGTGCATGGTACCCGCTCCGGCGGCCATTTGGGCAGGACAAAGGCAATATCTCGGGTCCGCCGGAGGTTCTATTGGGTGAATATGGGGCGTGACATACAGGACTGGTGTCGGAGATGCGACGCCTGTTCTGCCAAAAAGGGACCAGCACGGAGGATGAGGGCCCCCCTTCAATTACATCAGGTGGGGGCCCCCCTTGAGCGGGTGGCTATGGATATTCTAGGACCGCTGCCCCGCACCCACCAAGGTAATAGGTATATCCTCGTTGTGATGGACTATTTCACCCAGTGGCCGGAGGCCTACGCCCTCCCCAACCAAGAAGCCGGGGTTGTGGCGCAGGCCTTCGTAGAAGGATTTGTATGTCGGCACGGGATTCCACAGGAGCTGCACACCGATCAGGGTCGAAATTTTGAAAGTCAATTGCTAAAAGATGTGTGCAGACTCCTGTCAATTCGGAAAACCAGAACCACGCCCTTACGGCCACAATCTGACGGGATGGTGGAAAGGTTCAATCGAACATTGATCCAACAACTAGCATTGTTCACCACCACCCGTCAGGATGACTGGGATGAACATCTCCCGTACCTGTTGGTGGCCTACCGAACTAGCCAGCACGGGGCCACCGCGTGCAGTCCAGCGTTGCTTATGTATGGGCGGGAGTTACGGGCTCCCGCCGACTTGCTATGCGGTCCCGTGCCAGACACCACGGACACACCGCCGAGGGAGGGTTACGCACGTCACCTGGAGGAAGGCATGGAGCGGGTCCATGCCTTCGCCCGCCGCCAGCTCCATCTGGCAGGGGCCAAGATGAAGCGCAGGTACGACGACCGGAGCCAGGGGAGTCAATACGCTCCGGGGATGAAGATTTGGTTCTTTAATCCCCAGAGGCAGAAGGGAAGGTGCCCAAAACTCACCTCCCCCTGGCAAGGCCCAGGAGTCGTCCTGTCGCAAATCTGTGACATGGTCATTAAGATCAAAATGGGGCCACGGACCCCCCCTCGGATCGTTCATGGCGACCGGATAAGACCTTATGCCGGCGAGCAGGCGCCCTCATGGATCGCCTCGGCTCTAGATGCCGAGGCAGGACCCAGTACCTCTTGCGACGGGGGCTCGTAGCGTCAGAGGACTGGGGGGATGGTAGTGGAACGTCCCCGATGTGGTGGGATGGCAACTCTGTCATCCCTCACAAACTGGGGGGCAAAGGAGCACTAGTCTTATGGGGTTGATGGCAGTGAAAACTAGCCCGGGTGGGTTAGGATATATCGTGTGTAGGGCCCTAGAGATTGACATTAGGTAACGTTAAGGTTAGGTAGTGACAATGATACCTGTAGTGGGGACGCAGGTAGATTAGTGTGGATGATAATGACGAGGGAGCGCAATAGTTTAAAGGGACGACTGGGAAGCGCAAGTTTCAGAGGGGAGTAGTTAGATGAGATGATGCCGTGTGGTTGAGGATTGGAAGTGTAGGGTGAACAGGTGTGATTGAACAGGTGTGATTGCACAGGTGTGCAACTGGACAGGTGGATGGAGCAGTGTATGAGTGAGAGTGATAATGATGAGTATTGTGCTGACCAAATGGTCCAGGGAGAAGGAGGGTGCAGGTGGCACCAGGTGTGATTGCACAGGTGTGCAACAACAGGTGTATGTGGTTGTGTGGAATAAATGGTATGGAGTATGTGGAGTATTGGAATGGATGGTCGTGGAGTGAGTAGGAGGGAAACTGTGGAGTGGAGTGGATGGTGCGAAGGTGTGAATGGGGGAAGAGTGGACCCCCATCACGAATACCCGAGGAGGGTAGTGTAAGTGTTAGGTAGAGGGTATAGGTAAATTGTGGTTGGATATTCGCATCTGTGGTGCGGGTGGAAGAATGATGTTTGGATGGGTGCATTAGTGTTGTGGAAATGGCTGGGCGTGTAGCCTGTTAGTGTGTGTAGTTGGTTTGGGCACTCCACCACTGTGAGGATGTCGGCCAGGTGAGGCTGCAGGTGGGCTCTGGGAGCCGGTAGTAGTTGTTGTGGATGGGGCCCGAGGATCCGGAGGACGGACCCGGGTAGCCCAGTGCCAGAGGGCACTGAGTGGGGTGACAGAGCCAGGAGGGGCCTTCCCCAGTTAGTTAGGTTAGGGTGAGGAGCTAGGTAAGCTCGGGTGGCAACTGCAGTGGTGGAGGTGTGCAGGTGGGTAGACCTGCTGGGAGAGCTACACGCCCCAGCCCAGAAATTGTGCAAGGGCACCGGGAGATGAATCGGGGGAGTGAGACCCCAAATTGAGAAGCACCACAGTTTGGTCAATGGGAATTGGTTTTTAGAACCCATAGTGTAAGTTGGCCAATGGATTGGCAGGGAGAGACCCCGGGTAGTGTAAAGTGTGTTAATGTCATTTAGAAAGTAGTTAGGATTGAAGTCTCCTCGCACCATCTGCATCCACTCACCTGAGGTGACAGGTACTCCACACCATGCCATGTTTAATTATTTTTTTGATGCAAATGTTTTGGATTGTGAGACGCATCATGACGTGGGTGTGACATTGTGCTTTGTGTTCCATCTCTTCCTCCTTATGAGGATTGATGATGAATTGGTGATGGCAAATTTTGGATAGTGGGATTGTGAAGACGAATTTGGTATAAGGGAAATATGGGAAGACGTGACGGTAGCGACGGATTGGTAATGTGTAGATTTTGTGCATATGGGGTAAGGGCAAGGGTAGTGTAGGTGACAGGGGGGGTGACGTACGGTCGGGACGAGTTTTCTCACTTCGCCCTCCGTACGCATTTCGCCTCGCATTGCCTTGTTTGATGTGTACCCTTGTGACCTTACCCCTCGCTCATTTGTCTTCCCCCTTTTGTCTCCCACATGACCTGTGCGCCATTGGGCGCCGAGGGGAGCGTGCATGAGGCCTCCATTGTGCGCCCGGAATTCCCAGAACCAGCTGTCTGCATCGATGCACCACATTATGGACCACATGTCTGTGGCCGAGCACCACTTCTGGATCCCATGGGTTGGGGCATGGCCCCTCTGCTGGAACCGGCCATGCGGGCCCGAAATCTTGCTGGTGGACCTTGGCCACAGGGCACCGATGCCCCACGGGTGAACCACACGTAGTCGGCCTGGTGGGCCATAAATAAATAAAAGGGACACGTTGGGTGCAAGTTTTAATACAAATAGGCCGCCAGCAAAGGAAAATGACAACAACTGGAAGAAATAATAATAGCCAGCAGAGGGAGCCGAAGAGCAAGAGATCACCTGCAGGGTTAGCGGTTGTTGGTTTATTTTGGTTATTCATGAACACTGATGAACTGTGGTGACTGCACCGATTGGAGCTTGAGGGTGTGTTGGTGCGTTTTGAGTGCTTTCATGGTGCGTCGATGCAGAGCAGACTGTCTCCCCCCCAGAAAGAACAATCACAGGTCCTGGGTTAGTTTTGTAAATAAAAGTGGTGTCAACTGTAAATAATTCTCCCCACCGTCAGTGTGTAGTTTGAAAACCATTCCGCAATTCGGTTAACTGTGGACGTAAGTCTGTTAGGCAGGGTGCAATGGAGCAGCGGGACACATTTATTTATGTTTTAAAACTGTCGTACTCAGGGTCAGGTTAAAAGTAGAGGGAACTACACCTACGTGTCACACTAAATTAAAGTTGTAGGCCCGGTTCGTGCCTAAGAGGAGGAGGGTGCAGTGTTGCGGATATGAGGATTGTGTTTTTTTTATTGTGTTGTATTGTATAGTAAATTGTTGTAAATATCACCCTCTGTAAAATGTAATGATTCCTTGTAAATACCTCCGTAGTGTGAAGGTCAAAGGTTGTCTCGGTAGTTATTCCATAAACACCACATTGCAGGACACGATAAAACCCTTGTTCAGTAGCTTATATCTTATTATGTGTCTTAGGGTAAGGCTGTGTCTCCCATTAATTTAAATACTCCATTGCACCAAGTGAAATAAGAGTAGATCCCCTTTCATTTCATTTCAATGGCCAACTGCATTTTGGGCGGTTTTCTTCAACCACCATTGGCCACGAGGCAGGGTTGGGAAAGAAGGGCGTGTCTCCACCTCGTCATAGAGGGGAGGAGTGAGCCAGCCCCGAACAACCAACCGAGCACGAGGGGTTTGGTTTGAGAGGGCGGAGGAAGAGCGTTTGGGGGAGGTCCGCAAAGGTTGAGGGGCGGGGCCTATATAACCCGCCGCGGGGTGTCCCCCAAGGAGATGGGCTGGAGAGAAGTGAGAGAAAGGCTGAGCTGAGCTGCGTGGAGCGGTACACGAAAAGGAAGGGTCCAAGAGAACGCCGAGGAGCTTTTACGAAGCAAGCTACACGAGAGATACAGCAGAGGAGTGCAGCCCCGTTTCAACCAGCCGCGTGAAGCCCTGACGGTGTGCGCTGTAAAGCGGAATACAAGGAGCCGCCGGCCCCCCCGCTTCCCGCCCGGAGTGGACCCGCTCGCTGTGCCCTGTGATCCCACCTGCTCATCCTTTCCAGCCATTCCTGCCTGCAAGTTCCCAATTTTGCCTACGTGAGTTTGTTTTGTTTGTTCTGTCCTGGGTAGTAAACTAAGTCAGTATAAGCTAGTAATTTGCACTGTGTCACCTGCGTCTCATGTCCCCTGTAAATAAACGTGACTGCTTTCTTTTTGCTTATGTGTGTAAATAATAATAAACCCAGTTACTCTTCTGTACGTCTTCTTCCTCTTTGCATTCGGTCGCTTTAGAGTTTTCCAGATTGAGTAGCTGTGGCGCGATACGGCCAACGTTTGGGTAAATCGGGTGAATCGGGGAAGAACAGTTCGGCCGCGGTTATACCTCCGCTCGGTAAAAATAACATCCTAATCCGCGGACCGCAACAATATATATATATATATATATATATATATATATATAAAAAAAAATATATATATATATATATATATATATATGTATGTATGTATGTATGTATGTATATATATATATTGATATACAA
Organism: Myxine glutinosa; assembly: GCF_964187855.1. Classification (NCBI taxonomy): domain Eukaryota; kingdom Metazoa; phylum Chordata; class Myxini; order Myxiniformes; family Myxinidae; genus Myxine; species Myxine glutinosa. The sequence continues at coordinate 221,235,122 of NC_136261.1, read as the reverse complement.
TATAATATATATATATACAAGGGGATTAATCCCCTTGTCTTTACTGGGCCTCGCGGAACCGGGGCTTGCAACGTCCCTTCCGGACAGCACCAAATAGGGTTTCAGGACCAAATTCTCGCTCGTACCTAAGTACTCGCGCTGCCCTGGAAGCGAGGAAACAAGCCTCGCACGAACCACGTGAGGTTGGAGTACGCCGAGCGGTTTGCGTACACGTGATCCGCGCAGTTATAATTAATGGATCCCAATTTAAGCGATCTTATTCGTGCCACGCTTAGTCAATGATGAAACCACAAAGACGATCGAATCAAGAAGAAAGAACAGATTGGTTTAATTATTATTACATGTATATACCGCTCAAGGACGAAGAGACACAGAGCAAGCTCAGACAGTCTTAATTACCTCAGAGACAACGGGCCCGTCACGCACTCACACGGGGTATTGCAGATGGGCAGGTGTTCCCCCAGCGCGTCCAAGGATGGTCCTCGTCCAGCTCTCCATGGTCCCCGGCATGTCCGCGAAGATGGAGGTAGGTGAAGGCAGGGACTCGCAGCGTGTCCCTCGAACCACAGAGATAATATCGGGGCGAACGGTAGAGAGGACTTTTACGGCAAAGGGCGGGACAGCTTTTACGGCAAAGGGCGGTTACTCAGCCTCGTTCACTCGCTTGGCTGAAAATGCGCAAGTTCGTTATAAACGCGCCTGGCTGCGCCCGCGTATATCTGGCGACCAACTCTTCTTCCTCAATGCCTTGGTGTTGGTTAGCGCGCACGTTCTCATGCGATGGTCAAGTTCATCAAGCAGTACAATGTGAGTTCTCTTATCAAGTCCCCTCTCTGCAAGTCCTGTGACGCAAGTCCTCCGCTTCAGTCCTGTTTGCCGCAAGTCCTCTGCTTCAGTCCTTTACAACGCTGCAGTCCTCTTCCCTCTCTGCAAGTCCTCTCGAGGGCTTTGCGCAGCGGGTTATATCGGCCCGGCCCGCGAACCTTCTGGAACTCACCAGACTCTTCTCACCATGCCCTCTGACGCCACCACCTCTGAGCTCTGATTGGCGGCTCATGCTTACCGCCATCACCTCTGCCGCTCCGACCTCAACGCCACCCCCACCTTCTTAGGCCTACCTCGTGTTAACTCGACTAATGAACAACCAATGGGTAGCAAAATGGATTGCGCCTACAGAGGTAGAATGGTTTGCAGAAGTAGGGCCTATTCTACTGTCTTTACACAACGCAGAATTAACACTGGAAAGGGCCTACTCTCACACATACTAAGAAATAACTATACAACAAATGAGGCTACATGTTGCTTGTGTGACTATCTATGGGGGGCAACCTTTAACCTTTATTGAGCTCACTGTACAAACCTCAAAACCGTAGCAATATATATATATATATATATATATATATACATACATATACATATATCTACTATCTCCTATGTAAGAGAGATGTCTGTCTGTCTGTGTGTGTGTGTGTGTGTGTGTGTGTGTGTGTGTGTGTGTGTGTGTGTGTGTGTGTGTGTGTGTGTGTGTGTGTGTCTGTCTGTCTGTGTGTCACCATTTCTCTCAGAGATGGCTGAACGGATCTTCGTCAAACTTTCAGAGGTTCATCAATGAGTGCCTGGGAGTGTTTTCAGCAATAATAATAATAATAATAATGAAAAAAAAAAAACAATCGTGTTTTTTGGAGTTAAAAAGAAGGAGAAAAAAATCGCTCAATAGTGCCGAAGCCTTTTTAAATGAATGACAGTTATGTACAAGTACACATTCGCATAAATAAATACAAAACAACCGCCAGACTTGTGAATACAAATATATCAAACAATTCCGGAAGTGTACGAAGTTGGTAGTACGGCTTCTTCTTCTTCCTGATCGGCATCACACTTAACTGAGAAACGTGATGAACGCCACATTCACCCACCAGCATATATGAACCCCCTTCCTCTCCTGCCTCCCCCACCCTCCCCATGTTTGACAGACGGAGGGTCTGTCAAAGCCACCCCCCCCCCCAAAAGATATATATGTAATAAATGTTCCCCTCCATCTCCCCTCCCCTCCCCCTGCCACTCCCCCCATTCCCTTCCTCACCCCTCCCTCTCCTGCCTTTCCCCCTTAACCCTCCCCCCCAACAACGCCTGTTACTACTGCTCGTACATATATGTTCTGACCTTCAGTGTACTTAATCAATGGGTGTGTAGTACGTAATGCACCATCCATGGACGGATCTCTGGACTGGGTATGGAGGTGTTTAAACCCAATCATTAACGCACTAGAGATCTGTCCATTGACGGATGCAGTGCTTGATGTAATGTTCACCAATTGGGTAAACGCACACAAAAGTTTGAGCCTTTAATATACAATACTATTCCTGACTGCCTTTTACAAATAAACTATTTGGCTGTTTGTGTTGAAATAAACATTATGTTTGCATGGCAGGCCACATGTGCTTGTTAAAATTGACGGGGCACACATATGTGCCACCACAGCAGCTGCAGAATACCCTGTATTAACGAGTGTCTCCCGGATTCATGTTTGTAGTAGCCATGGTAGTAGCTGTCAGGCGGACAGATCCCTCAGTTGTCGTCGTAAGTTTGGAATGTTCAGAGAAAGGTGACTTGATGGCCAGAGTGATGCTGTACCTTTCACAACAAAATCCTCTCTTCCCTCAATCCTTATCCTGACACGGTGAGGTTTACAGAAAGCTCCACGTTGGTGGCCTGTGTAGACGTCGGCCATAATAGGCTCCTAGTGGACATGTTGTTCACTCTTTCCACACACCATGATAAAACATTTCAGAACAGCCTTTTCCAGTCTTGTGAATGGCTCAGCTGTATTTTTGCTGCGTTTCCTCAGGGATTTACCCCGAACCTTCGATATTAACCATGGGGTCTGGCAGTGTGCATCTATTATTCAACATATTGCAACGAGTCTAGGCCACAAGAGATCACTAACGTTTGGTGGTCTCACCCCAGGATGTAACCCAATGATCTGATTGGTTGGTTTTGAATGAAACGCACGAATGGTCACATGACCTCTGTGCACCAACCAACGGTTCTCGACACTGGCTTGAAAAAGGGAAACGACAGACTCACAAATCGTGAAACACCCTGCAACCCCTGCCTACAGAAAACACACTTTTTGGAATGCCGGCCGCATTTTCCAGCCAATCTTCATTTAACTTTGATTGCATTCCCATGTTGGGAGTTTCGTGTCACTTGCTCAGGCCGTTGCAGAGAATACTAATTTGAAAGGGTACTAGAATGGCACTCATAGAGTACATGGTCTCACCTCGCATACTCATAAACAAAAATACCATTATTAACTGAACACGCCACTAGTACTAGTATGGCCTACTGCTATTGTTTCCCACCAGTAGAAGTACCTGGCGTTGCCACACAATACAGGGTTGCTTTGTGCCGGGAATATGGAGAGATGGGGGAGCGAGAGGAGAGGGCGTGAGATACAGTGGGTTAGGGGTGGAAAGGGGGGGGGGGGAGGAGAGACGCGGGGAGGGAGGGGGAGAGGAGATGGTGGTATTTTGTGCCCATGACCTCACACCAGGTACCCTGAGGAATGAGGATGTATACAAAATTTGATGGAGATTGGCCAAGTCATTACCTCCGCCACCAAAGGTGGACGGGGGTTATGTTTTCACCGCTGTCTGTCCGTTTGCCCGTTTGTTTGTTTGTTTGTGAACAAGATATCTCAAAAAGTTGTCGACGGATTCGGACGAAATTTGCCAGAGATGTAACGTATGTGACACGGACGAAATGATTAGATTTTGGTGAAGATCCAGATTCGGATCCGGCTACGAGAATTTTTAAAGTGATTCTTCACCATTGGGAAATAGGGACAAAAACTATACATAGCAGGATATCTCAAAAAGTTGAGGACGGATTCGGACGAAACTTTGTGGACCGAGTTGTGTGCATGACAAGGAAAAATAGATTCGATTTTGGTGAAGATCTGAATATGGATTCGGATATGAGAATTATATAATTTTATTTAAGTGATTCTTCACCATTGGGAGACAGGGCCAAAAACGATAAATAGCGGGATATCTCAAAAAGTTATGGATGGATTTGGACGAAACTTGTTGGACAGGTTGTGTGTGTGACAAGGAAGAATCGATTAGATTTTGATGAAGATCGGATCCGGATCCAGCAAGTAGAATTTTAAAGTGATTCTTCACCATTGAGTGATATGGCCAACCAGGCTGAGGTATGCTCTCTACTGAGTGCTGTTCTAGTTTTTGATTAAATTCATACAGTCATACAGTATATACATACATCATATATACATGCATATGACATGTATACATACATACAGTCATACAGTCATACATACATATTACATACATACATACATACATCATATATACATGTATACATGCATACATACATACATACAAACATACATACATAGTCTTACATACAAACATACATACATAGTCTTACATACATACAAACATACAGTCACGTGAAAAAGTAAGTACACCCCATGTAAAGTTTTGACTTTTTCAACATATTTCAACATATAGCTATTTGATCTTCATTTCAACAATATTGATAGATAAAGGCGATATAATATAACAAATATCATGAAGCATTTACAATTTGTAGTCCATTGTACAATTTAAATAAACATAAATGCAAATTTCGCATATGGAAAAAGTAAGTACACCCCTACATTTATCACTACTTCAAATACCTAAAATTAGAATCAGGTGCACCAGCTCAGGTGCAAATGATTAGAACATCGTCAGAGAGGATCTTGGAGGAACCTGTCTTATTTAAACCTCAACATTTAGTTTGGTTTGCTCTTTGTTGTTGAAGTGTGTGGCGTCACCATGCCGAGATCAAAAGAGCTCTCTGAGGCCTTCAGAAAGAAGGTTATAGATGCCTACGAGTCTGGGAAGGGATTTAAAAAGATCTCCAAACAATTTGAAATCAATCATTCGACTGTCCGGAAGATCATCTACAAGTGGAGAAGATTCCAAACAACTGCCAACTTGTTCAGGCCAGGCCGCCCAGCAAGTTCAGCCCGAGAGCAGACCGCAAGATGCTGAAAGAGTGTCTCTAAGAACCCCAGAATGTCATCACGGGACCTATAGGTAGCTCTTACCACTGTTGATGTCAAAATGCACGCGTCTACCATTAGAAAGAGGCTGCACAAATTTGATCTACATGGGAGGTGTGCCAGGAGGAAACCTTTGCTGTCCAGAAAGAACATCAGGGCAAGAATAAAGTTTGCCAATGAACACCTCGGCAAAGACCAACACTTCTGGAACAATGTGCTTTGGACAGATGAGTCAAAGGTATAGTGTGGTCAGATAAGGGAACAATATTTACCTGCTGGACAAAAGTACCATTTTTTGTGTGTGGGTTCCCTATCATGCCTACAAGCAATTTCAATGAGGAGACAATCGAGATCGGTTACTATACGCCCACAAGAGGGCGCTATGTACGGTAAGGGAAATGGGCGTCGCCGCAGTGCGGAACCGACGGGAACGCCCTTTTCGTGCTTCATTTTCCGATGGAGGCAGAGCATTTCTTCGCAAAATGGCGGCGGTAAGTGCGATTTTGAATAATTTTGAATTGTTTTGAGTATTTATTGATGCAGTTGAGACATTTTGAAGGTTCAGATTTAGTAAAACTAGCTGTTTAGCTGATGTAGCTGATGTATTATGTAGTATTTGTGAGTCTTAATCCTAAATACACATCTGTTGTGGGCAATATGTGACGAACAAGACGTTTTTTTTGGTTGGATTTTTTTCTGTTATTTCCGAAAAGAAACGATGTTGTTACACCCATAGCGAGCGGGTGTGGGTAGCAGGTAAGTAATTTGGCGAAAAGGGTCTGCACATGAGCCATTTCAGCTTTATAATATGCCATTTATGTGCTCTATGTGGAGTTATTCTCTGTTAACCTCCCTCCCACCACGATAAATTTTGGGCCCGAATGTAAAAAAGGGAGGGGTAAGGCAAGTCATCCTACCATTATTTTTTGCTCTCGCGACTCTCCAAATGGGGTTTTGAAAAAAATACCATCCCCAGAGAAAAATAGACTGAATGCTTAGAACACCCATCTTTCTCCTAGGCAAGCCTGCTGTGTATTTAGTAAAACAGACCATCCCCTGTTGTGACAGCAAACCTGACAGAAATTGCTTTTTTGATGGATATATTCTATATAGCAATTAGCTATTTCAAGTGAAGTCGTTAAATTACATAATTACATATTTCTATCAATTCTTCAAACCTTTTCATGGGTGGATAGGAACTTTTTATTATGAGGGGTAGCAGATATTTTATATGAGTAGGTCAGGGCGCCTCGAGCTGCTGGGGTTCGGGGGCATGCTCCAGAATTTTCACTATAACAAAACAAGTATTTTATTAACAAATTTTTTTTGGATACAATTCTGTATTGAGATATTAATTGTATCTTTTGGTCTCTTTCAGTTACTCGCGGAGGCCGAGACCAGCCGGCCTACCGACTGGAATAAGTTCCTGATTTGTCAGACGATAACTCAGGAAAATCTGAGATGCCCGCTGGATGCGTTCAACAGAAGGGATGAAAAGTCGGAAGCGTATACTAAATTCCTGGAGAACGTTCGCATATTCCGAGAGCTTGAAGCTATGCCAGTAAATGTGCCCTTCATCCCGGAGGACGTTAGCAAGCTGATCTCAAACACCGCGAAGTGGCACAAATCGTGCTACTCAAAATTCAACGATCAAAAGCTTGAACGAATTCGGAAACGGGCCAGCCTGGATTTCGACGACGCCGCCGCAACTGCAAAACGTAGCAAACGTCACGGGTCTGTGGACGACACAAAGCGACAATGTTTGTTCTGTGGCAGGGACAGTACAGTTGGAACTGATCTTCACGAGTGCATGACTTTTGGTGCTGATAAAAAAAATTCGCCAAATGGCCACAGAATTGCAGGACAGCGATTTATTAGCTAGATTGACTGGAGGTTCTGATTTGATTTCAATCGAAGCAAAATATCATTTCGATTGCCTCACGAAGTTTCGGAATCGCCATCGGTCGCTGAAAAGAAACGAACAAAAGACATTGGCAGATGAGTCGGAAATGATGTCCCAGTCGCGAGCTCGTGTTGAACTTTTCACGTATGTTGAAAACTCTGTTATGAACGGTCAAGTTGTGTTCAAACTCAGTGAATTGTATGACTTGTATCAAGCTCGCCTTAGTGACCTCGGTATAGACAAGCTGACAAACCGGAGCAGACTAAAGAATGAAATACTGGAATACTTTCAGGAAGCAACGACAGTTTCTGAAGGACACAATTTGTTGATAGTTTACAGAGATTCGCTATCGTACTTGCTGAAGGACCATATGACGTCACGGGACTATGATGAAGAAGCACGTACACTCATGAAAGCTGCCAATATCATTCGCAGAGACCTGTTCGAACACAAGAAATTCACCTTTTCTGGAAATTTTCATCCGGGATGCCAAAAGGAAGCCATACCACGTCTCTTCTGTCAATGATTGCAATGATCTTGAATGGGTCGGACTTGAAGGACCAAACTAAAGTGGAGTCACAAGCGTGTTTGACCGCATGTCAAACAATACTTCTTAATGCTAAGAAAAAGGGAACTGGCACAGATCACGGCCACAGGCACACGTATCCTCCACCGCTGCCAATCAAAATTGGCCTGAGAATTCACGCACAATTTCGAGACAAAATACTCATTCAGGCCCTCTTCAAGTTAGGGCTCAGCATTTCTTATTCTCGTGTCCTGGAAATAGAGTCGGCAATGGCTGTGTCTTTGAGTGAGCGATTCATTGAGGACGGTGTCGTGTGCCCAGTTCAGCTCAGAAAACAGATTTTTACTGTCGCGGCTCTGGACAATATTGACCACAATTTATCCTCCACATCCGCTACATCTTCATTCCACGGCACTGGTATTTCATTGTTCCAGAAGATTTCAGAAACCAATCCCGGTGAAGTTAGAGAACCGATAGGATTTCCACCAAAGGGTACCCAGCCGCTGATGCTCAAGAGCTATCATGATGTCTTGGAAGTGCCAACAAACGTAACAAAATGTGAGTACTTGCCTCCTGCTACCCAGCCATCTTTGACGCTCGCAGAAACGGAAACAGTTGGCGAAACCGCACCGGAGCTCAGCAAGTGGATAAATTACTGCATCCAAAAAATGCGAGAATGCGAAATTTCTCAGGGAGATATGGTAACATGGTCTGCCTTCCACGCCGCTCTCCAAGACTCCATAAATTGTACAACGATATCAGCTATGCTTCCACTGTTCTACGAAAAGTCTGCAACACCGTCGATGATCAAACATGGTATGGACGTCGTTAAAACGGCCATCAATTTCTTGAACCCTGGACAGGTCGCGGTTCTTACAGTCGATCAGCCACTCTATGCCATTGCCAAGTCAATACAATGGAAATGGCCTCTGGAATACGGTGCGGAACATTTCGTCATCATGCTGGGAGGGCTACACATAGAAATGTCTCTCTGGAATATCGCAGGAAATCTCCTTGACCATTCTGGGTGGACAGACGCTCTGATGAAGGCAAACATCACGGGGTCCGGTACTGCCGAGTCATTCTTGAATGTCTCTCATCTGAAGAGAACCAGGTGAGTTTGCTCTGCGTATGTAGTTTGTAAAGTGACGACACTGACGATTTTTTCCATCTTAACGATTTTTTCTATTATTATGAACACATAATCAATTTCCTCATCTTTATACTTACAGACACGCACACCAGGTTACTGTCATCTGCTCGTCTCTGCTGGAACAAGACGCCTTTATCGCTGACAGGGCTACGGACGACGACACGATTACATTGGAATCCTGGCGAAAACTCATGTGCAGGCAGCACCCGACCTACTATTTCTGGGATTTGGTCCGACGATATGAGGTACTCGTTTTGACCATGGTGAAGGCGCACAGGGAGCGTAACTTTCAACTCTTTCTGAGAGTTTTGGAGGAGGTAATCCCATTCGCTTTCGCATTCAATCATACAAACTACGCTCGGTGGTTGCCCGTGTATCTGAAGGACATGAAACTGCTGCCGGACGAAGTAGCGACGGAATTCCAGAATGGCGGATGGGTGATTGCAAAGACTTCGAAGAAATTTTCAACAATCCCGATCGACGAGGCGCACGAACAAATGAATAAAATCGTGAAGGGATGTGGCGGTGCCATTGGTCTCCTTCAGAACCCGGCAATGTTGAGACAATGGCTCTTGTGTGCCCCGGAATAGTCACGCTTATTAATGCAATTTGAAGCGGATCTGGGACTGACTACGGACTTATCAGATGAGAATTACGATTCTGGATTCGCCAGTCAGAAAACTTTTCATAGAAAAGTTCGGCTTCTGTACCGAGCTATTGCAGATATGGGGAATCCATTTTCGGACCATTTCCCTGAGCTGATCAGTCTGAATCGAACATGTGCCTCGGAGACCGCCATTGACTGCCTACGGACGCTAGAGAAGATCGGAACTCAGAAATTCCAGTGTTTCATCAAGGATGTACTCACCGAAAAGTCGACATCTATTCATCAAACCATCAAGAGGAATAACATCCAGCTCTTCAAACCTACACCGAAAGCGGCTTCCAAGACAAAAATAAATATGGCAGAACTGAAAGATGATATTTCTGTGTTTGGACAGTTGTACGTGTCAGTCCAGAATGGATCAGGAGACATGGCGGAATTTTTTTCACATGAAAGCAAATCCTATCCTCCTTCGATTTCTGATCAGGGTAAGATGTTTTTTACCACGAAATCCCAGCTTCTCGAATGCCTACTACCGAAAAATGACAGTGAGGAACCACCGAGCGTCTATGATTGCAAAATAATCGATGGAGCCGTAATGATTCATTCACTACCCAGAAAATCGGCGTCAACATTCCAAGATTACGCTCAGCACATATTCAACCCATATCTATGTCAACAACTCCGTACATCCAACCGCCTTGACGTCGTTTGGGATAGATTTCTTCAAGACAGTCTGAAGGAGGCAACTCACGAGAAGCGCGGTACAGGCTCCCGACTCAAAGTTGGTAACCAGACTAAGATTCCCACAAAGTGGGAGGAATTCCTGAAAGTTTCAGAAAACAAAGAGGAACTATTTGCCTACCTCACGGCTGAAGCTACGAAGATGGCGCTTCCACCTGGAAAACGACTTGTTATGACAGGTTAGGAATTCTGATGAGAAACCATTATATGACGATTTCCTACCAACTACATTTTGTGAAAGCGTTCTCGTTTCTAATTTTGCATTTCTGTGTTCATTTCAGGGCAAGATGCTGAAAGCGATTTAGCCAGATGTGATCATGAAGAGGCCGATACACGCGCGTGCATTGTGGTTCACATCTTGGACGCCCTGCAAAGTGGACACAGCCTTATTCAAGTACGCTCGGTGGATACGGATGTGGTTATGATTCTTCTTGGCGTGTACAGTAAACTGCGGTCTCAACACGATGACCTTCAGCTCTGGGCAGCATTTGGCATGGGTGCCCACTACACTTGTGTGGACATAGGATCGCTCTCTGCTACTCTCGGAGATCGTGCCGAAGCGCTTACAGCCTTCCATGCCTTTACTGGATGTGACACCACTTCTGGGTTTCACTGGTCGAGTAAGAAGAAAGCCTGGCGCGTATGGGACATGCTACCCGAATTGACTGATGCTTTTCTGGCTATAGCACGAGAACCGTTTCTGAATGTGACAACGGAATCGCCGGTCTTTGCCGTCCTGGAAAGGTTTGTCGTCTTATTGTACGACAGCAAACTCAGTACAACTTCCATCAATGAAGCCAGGATGATGATGTTCAAGACCAAACCAAGACCACTGAACAAACTGCCACCAACACAGGTAAGATTGAAAATATCAAGACAGCGACTAGACAGACGCGTAATGAATCCTCAATTTTTCGCATGCGCATTCTCAATTTCATTTCACTTTCTGACTTTCTTATCTTCATTGCCTCTTTTCAGAACGCGTTGCTACACCACACCAGACGTGCCGTATATCAGACAGGTATATGGACAATGAGCACAACCCCAACAAGACCAACAACGTGCCCTTCGGAATTCAGATGGGTCAGGTGTGATGGCGGGTGGCAGCCTCTGTGGATGACGCAGCCCGAGGTCTCCTTGGCATGTCGGGAGTTCATCAAGTGTGCCTGTGCTATGCCATGCAAAGTCTGCCGCTGCTTCCGTGCTAATTTGAAGTGCACCAGTCTCTGCAAATGTGCATGCCAAAAATGAGTCCTATTGCATAATTGCAATATTCTTCAAGCATCCAGTCTTGTGGTATGTACAGTAAAACTCACCAAATTTCACCTTATTGCTTGTTAAACCTCATGGTGAACACCGATTGTCATGTACGAAACATCTTGTAGCCACTCATGGCTTTGGAGAAACATTTCGAGAAAAGTAGACTTTTTCGTCGGTGAAGTAACGTTTTTTCAATTAAATTGCCATCTTTAACTGCTCACAAATGAGCAATAACTAATTAGATTTTGTCAGGACCTTCGTTTTTTGAAAGACCCGGTTTGTGGCTAATGAATAATACGTTTCTTTGAAAACGACCAAATTTGACCTTTTGACCTTGACCTTGACCTTCACGGTCAAGGTCGCGATTGTCTCCTCATAAAAAATTATTCTTGGGTACATATAGAAGACACATGCCAAGTTTGGTGCTTTTGTCCAGCAGGTAAATATTCGTTGGGTATTTTGCCATAACTGACCACACTAGTAGAGCCATTTGGCCACAGTACCAGAAGACATGTTTGGCGAAAACCAAAGACAGCAGTTGACCACAAGAACCTGATACCAACTGTAAAGCATGGTGGTGGAAATATTATGGTTTGGGGCAGCTTTGCTGCATCAGGGCCTGGGCAGCTCACCATCATATAATCCACTATGAATTCTTCATTGTACCAGAGGGTGCTTGAGGATAATGTGAGGCCATCTGTCGGAAAGTTGAAGCTCAACCGAAGGTGGACCTTGCAACATGTCAATGACCCTAAACATATCAGTAAATCCACCAAGGAATGGCTGAAAATAAAGAAATGGAGGGTTCTGGAATGGCCAAGTCAAAGCCCGGATCTAAATCCCATCGATATGTTGTGGGGGGATTTGAAACGAGCTGTGCATGCAAGAAACCCCTCAAACATCGCACAGCTGAAAGAATTCTGCATGGAGGAGTGGGCAAAAATTTCTCCCAGTCGATGTCAGAGACTGGTAGACAGTTATAAGAAACGCCTACTTGAGGTTGTTTCTGCCAAAGGGGGCAATACCACCTATTACAGCCAAGGGTGTACTTACTTTTTCCACATGCGAAATTTGCATTGATGTTTATTTAAATTATACAATGGACTACAAAATGTAAATGTTTCATGATATTTGTTATATTGTATCACCTTTATCTATCAATATTGTTGAAATGAAGATCAAATAGCTGTGTGTTGAAATATGTTGAAAAAGTCAAAACTTTACATGGGGTGTACTTACTTTTTCACGTGACTGTACATAGTCTTACATACATACAAACATACACACAAACATACAAACAAAATACATACATATACATACATACATACATACATACATACATACATACATACACATACATATACATACATACATATACATACATATACATATACATACATACATACACATACATATACATACATACATATACATACATATACATACACATACATATACAAACATATACATACATATACATACATATACATACATACATAGACATACATACATACATACATAGATACATACATACATACATACATAGCCATACATACATACATACATACATACATACATACACATACATATACATACATACATATACATACATATACATACATATACATACATACACATACATATACATACATATACAGACATATACATACACATACATACACATACATATACAAACATATACATACATATACATACATATACATACATACATAGACATACATACATACATACATAGATACATACATACATACATAGCCATACATACATACATACATACATACACACATACATACATAGTCATACATAGTCATACATACATACATACATACATAGTCATACATACATACATACATACTGTTGCGAATATGGAATTTGGCCTCCATATCCGCTTGTAAATATTCCCCTATTTTCTCCAATACTCCCCAACTTTCCCCGATCCCCCATTCCCTAGTCCCATTGCATGTAAATAACAATCAGTAGAGCCGACCTTCCCCTTATTCCCCCATTAAATGTCGTGCCCAGGTCCACCGCACCACACGTAGACAACTTTCGGACATCTTCCTAGTTATTCTTAATCTATGTCAGTTAAGGCCTCGTTTCCATTAATTATGACTCTTCGTTGCACCAGAATGTGATTATATGGCATCAGTAGTGAGTTTAGGACCTTTCCCATACCTCCTTCCATCTTCTTCCCCAACAATTACAACAACAACAGAGGAGATGGCGGCGGAGCGGGGGAGGATGCGTCCTCACACCGGCTCGATTAGCGCCATAGACCATGCGCTCCACGGGGTTACCACGAAGGGGCTCCTTGTCAGCTCCTCGTCAAGGGCGGAGCCTGGTAAACCCCCCGCACGCACCCAATGAGAAGCAACGTGCCGATTCCACGAGGCGGAGCTAACGAGCCGAGGGCGTGTCACTCCCCGCCGGATATACGCGGCCCCGCGCCGGATGTGAGTCAGATGCGCACCCAGCTTGGAGAAGGAAAGCCACCTGCGAGCGCTGAGAGAGATGCGCACCCAGCTTGGAGAAGGAAAGCCACCTGCGAGCGCTGAGTCAGATGCGCACCCAGCTTGGAGAAGGAAAGCCACCTGCGAGCGCTGAGTGAGATGCGCCTCAGCTTGGAGAAAGAACGTCGCCTTCCGAGCGCTGTGACCTCCCTGCATCTCTGGACCGGACCGAGTCGATTCTGCCTTGAGCCAAGAGTGCACCTTGAGCCATCGATACCCGCTGTCCTTTTCATCAACCCCCGTGTGAGTCAGCCTTTTGTCCCGTTTATCTGTCGTCTGTTGGGGTTAATATAAGAGTGTGTCTAAGTGCTTGTCTTTCTATGCTGTCCCTCTTGTAGTTGTAATCTAACCTTCCGCCTTAATATAACCTCCTCCGGAGGTCTTGAGAACTGAACCCCTGGTGTCGTATTGTGTTATTGTGATCCAGCCGGGTGTCTTCTTTTTCTTATTGAGCCAGCATCGCGCGACTTCGTCAACGTCGAGTATAGTCGGGTAATTTGTGCGGACACGACGGCCATTCCGCTCGGCCCACTTTAACATCAAAGTCGTGTCTGTAACAATTGGTGTCGGGAGTGAGATTCGAGGCCCGACCAAATTTTGAAAAAAAAAACGAATAGAGGAAAAAAAAAATTTGGTCAAAATTTGGAGCGGCCGAAATTCGTTTTGTTTTACAAAACCCGAATTTTGAAAGTCGCGCTATGGCGGATCAAGACGGCTGGGGTCCGGTAGGGGAGAGTGAAGCAGGGTCGGTCCAGGACCAAATTGAGACACGTGAGGAGAGCGAAACAGCGGGGGTAGCAGACGCGCGAAATGGCGCCTCGCACATAGCTACGGCGGCCGCACCCGCTGCACAAGTGGGAGGGATGGCCCAGATGCAGGTCCTCATGGAGCAATTTATGGCGCAAATGCAGGCGTCCCTCAAACTGCAGAGTAACCAATTGGGGAACCGGATGGATGCTCAGGGTGAGCGATTGGAGGGCCAAATGGGGGTAATGGGAAACCAAATGGGGGTAATGAGGGACGAAGCGAGGGGTACCGGTGAGAAGTTAGACAATAATTTTGAGGAGTTAGACAAGAAAATTGGGAAGTTAGACAATAATTTTGAGGAGTTAGACAAGAAAATTGGGAAGTTAGACAATAATTTTGAGGGGTTAGACAACGGGATAAAAGAAGTGAAAAATGGGTTAATGGGGGTAGAAAATAGAATGGCTGCCCAGGAGAATCAGATAGAGGGAGTGAAAAATGGGTTAGAGGGGTTAGAAAACAGTATGGAAGGCAAATTGAGGGACATGAGGGACCAAGCGGAAAGGGAAGTTAAACAAATGGAGCAGCAGATAGAGGGGGTCAGAATGGGGGTAGAAACCAAACTGGATGCTCACAGGGAGGAAATGGAGCAGATGAGGGTGGCATCTGGGCAGGAGATGCAAGTGATGGGAGAGGAGATCAGAAGAGGAGTGGGTGAGGAGGTCGGAGGAGTGCGCGAGGAGGTGAGGCACTGTAAGGAGCGCATGGAGAAAGAGGTGAGAAAGGGGACTGTAAAATTGCAAGGTGGTATAGAGGAGTTGACGCTGGGAGTAGAACAACTGACAGTGGGACAAAAGGAGTTGGGGGATCAGGTAAAGAAGAACACAGCGGTAATAGAGGGTTTAAAATCGACACAGAAGGAGATGAAAAAGGACGTAGGGGTAATTAAAAAAGAGTGTCAGACGGTACATGAGGACCTGACGAGGAAAATGGACAAGGTGGTAGAGGTAATGGAGGTTAAAGAGCGGGAGGTGCGGGAGCACATAGAAAAAAATAAAGTGGAGTTAGAGGAAGAACTTAAAGGGGCGCACGAAGAGATGAAGGAGATGAAGCAAAAATTAGAAGAAGTGGAAGAAGGGGTGAGCGAAATTAAAAAGCGACGGAGGGGGGATAAGAAAGAGATAAAAGAAGAGATAAAAGAATTGGTCCAAAGTCTGTGTTTGGATCGTGATGATGTGCTCATTAACCGGATGAGGGATTCGCAGGTGATGGAGGAGAAGCGAAGAGGAAGAGGACCCGGTGTAAGTGGTGACCAATATGGTCGTGCGTATGATGCGCCAGGGGGTTTAAGGAGCTTGGGGGTCGAGATGGACCCGGGTGTTCGTGAGAGGCCGTTGGTGAAGTGTGCGACAGGTCTGGTGTGCGAAAGAGGAGGTGTGCGAGAAAGTCCGACTCTGGGGTGTGTGAGGAAAAAGTGCGTGCCAAGGAGTAGTGAGGGTGCTGGCGAGAGTGAGTCGGTCGTAGCGTGTGTGCGAGGGAGCACGTGGAAGCGCGGTGTGGTGAGTGTTACAGAGGGTGTGACGGGAGAAAGGTGTGTGACGGACAGGTGCATGAGGGAAGAGTGCGCTGTCAGAAGTAAGGAAGAGTGTCCACCTGTGGTGAGTGTTACCGAGGGTGTAACTGGAGAGTGTGCGCGAGAAAGGTGTGTGACGGACAGGTGCATGAGGAAAGAGTGCGCTGTCAAGAGTAAGGGTGAGTGCGCTGTCAAGAATGGAGGTGAGAGTATTGAGAGTGACAAGGAGCGTGAGTTGGTTGTGACAGGTGAGCGAGGATGTACACCTGGGATGGAAGGATGTACACCTGGAATGGTAGAGCGTGAGTGGGAAAGCACGCTGGAGTTGGTGGTGAGGCACGTGGTTGGGTGTGCGAATGAGGGCACACCTGTGATTGTCACAGAGGAGGTGACCGAGGAGGGGGTGCGAAGCGGTGTATTGGTGAGGTGTGCTACCAACGGATGTGTGCCAAAGTGTTCGGTGGTCAGGTGTGTGACCAAGGCTGTGAGTGGAATGGGTGTACCTGGGTGTGTAAGGAAGGGTACGAGGAGCATGGGCACAGCTGGATGTGTGAGCAAGGAACGGGCTGCGGGGTGTAAGCGTCCAGGTGAAGCATCGACGTTACACGGGTTAGAGGTTAGAGCGACTTTTAGCCGAAGCAGGCCCTCGGTGCGTGCCGGGCCTCGCTTTGAACGGCCGCGTCCAGGCTCCACTAGGCGGAGCTGGCAGCCCGATAGGAAGGGTCGTTATGGCGACCACGTTTTGTTGAGACGTGCCGGCAGGTCGAGATCGGGACATTGGATGGCTCCGTGCCGAGATGGTGCGTGGGATCTCGGCCCGGGTAAGCCCCCGTCCCTGCACCGAGTGCCGGACGCATCCAGCCGCTGGCACAAAACAACCAGCATCCATTGCTTGGCTTTACGAAGCCGGGCTTTGGACAGGGATTGGCGCACCGAGAGGTATTAGTGAGTAGACTGGGTGATGAGGTTAGTGTTTTGGACCCAAAATTAGAGAAAAGCAAAATTTGATGATTGGCAAGGGATTGGCAGTAGTGATTGGCAGATGATGGGCAGTGATTGGCAAATTTTTAATTTGTTGAAATTTGATGTGCAAAATTGGTAGTGAGAGACCCCCGATGTGGTGGGATGGCAAATCCACCATCCCTCACAGGGGGGGGCAAAGGAGCAATAGCTTATGGGGTGTATGGCAGTGAAAACTAGCCCGGGTGGGTTAGGTTATATGTGTGTAGGGATCTAGCGAAGATTGACATTAGGTGACGTTAAGTTTAGTTAGTGACTGATACCTGTAGTGGGGACGCAGGTAGATTAGTATGGATGATAATGACGAGGGAGCGCAATAGTTTAAAGGGACGACTGGGAAGCGCAAGTTTCAGAAGGGAGTAGTTAGCTGAGATGATGCCGTGTTTGTGAGAATTGAACAGGTGTGATTGCACAGGTGTGCAACTGGACAGGTGTGTGGAGCAGTGTATGAGTAGTGAGTGTGTGGATCAGCGCGAATGCGCTTGGGGAGAGAAGGGTGCAGGTGGCACCAGGTGTGAGAGCACAGGTGTGCAGGTACAGGTGTGTGGAGAGAGTTGGAGTGAGTGGTACAGAGTGGTGTGCATGGTGCGAAGGTGTGGATGGGGGAAGAGTGGACCCCTTTCACGAGCACCCGGGGCGGGTAGTGTAAGTGTTAGGTAGAGGGTGCAGGTAAATTGTGGTTGGATATTGGCATTTGTGGTGCGGTTGCAGAATGGTGTTGTGAATGGGTGCATTAGTGTTGTGGAAATGGCTGGGCGTGTAGCCTGTTAGTGTGTGTAGTTGGTTGGGCACTCCACCACTGTGAGGATGTCGGCCAGGTGAGGCCGCAGGTGGGCTCTGGGAGCCGGTAGTTGTGAGTGGGTGCCTGAGGATCCCGGGTGTGGATCGGGCAGCCCAGTGCCAGAGAGGGCACGGAGTGGGGAGAGAGCCAGAGGGCCTTCCCCTGGTAGTTAGGTTAGGGTAAGGAGCAGGTAAGCTCGGAGGCAACTGCAGTGGTGGAGGTGTGCAGGTGGGTAGACCCACTGGGAGAGGTGCACGTCGCAGCCCAGAAATTGTACGAGGGCACCGGGAGATGAATCGGGGGAGTGAGACCCCAAATTGAAGAGCACCACAGTTTGGCCAATGGGAATTGGTTTTTAGAACCCATAGTGTAAGAGGGCCAATGGTTTGGCCGGAGAAAGACCCCGGGTAGTGTAAAGTTGTTAAAGTCATTTAGGAAATAGTTAGGATTGATGAACCTGTCGCACCAGCCACTTACCTGTGGTGATGATGATGACTCCACACCTGTGTTTTCTTTGTTTGTTGCAGGAGATGAATTGCTGTGTGGGTTGGTGAGACGCATCACGACGTGGATGAGACATTGGGGTGATTCCATCTCTCCCTCCCTAGGAGGGACTGATGATGAATTGGTAATGGCAAATTTTGATGTTGAGTTGAAGATGGCAAATTTTGATGAGAGTTGAAAATGGCAAATTTGATTGGTTAGGAGGGAGAGAAGACGAATTTGGTATATGGGAGGAACGGG